>NC_088366.1:41505965-41553465 GCF_034508935.2 Berghia stephanieae
CGAGTCTATATGTTTGCAGCCACTCAAAGCTGATACAGAACCAGAATAGCTCCGCTCACAACACCCTGCGTTCACGACTGGATTCAAACAATTTCAAAACTTGCCAATCTAGCTTACAACGGTCTCCATTCAGCGGGATCTATCCATCGTCGAAGTTTCCACCAGCTGGTTAACCTACCTAAATCATCGTCAATTCACAAAGGCGGCGGGGAACAGATCCTTGATTCAATAGCGACATAAGTCCAGTTTGGCCAAACTTCTCCCGACCTAAAAATTCCCTAATGCCACGGTGGCATATAAACCCTTTGCTTTTGATTCATGTTATTATTTCCATTAATGTTGAATGCGCATACACTGCATTTTTAAAACCACCACTCATCCTCGCTCTACAACATACGTTGGGCATAAAGTCATTGTTTTAAGTCATTCGCTTTAAAGCAATTTTAATTGCAAACCAGTGACACACGTGATTTAAAAACAGCATTGCCATTCAGAACCAAATATATAAGTTTATGATTATAATACAAACATATATAAGTAAGTCTATGATTAACAAACGGACCTTCATATTGCATTTGAATCAGGATTTGTGATGATATTAATGTTTTCTTTTAGGCACAGGTTAATTTGGTTGTGTGTGCGTGTGTGTGTGTATGTGTGTGTGTGTGTTTGTGTGAGCATGTGTGTGTGTTTGTGTGTGTGTGGTTAAAAACTGTTTTTTTTTGGCTTGAAACTATATCCCATATTAAGTGATCGAGTTTGGTATCTTTCACATTCCAGGCATGCTCGCTTAGTGAATTTGCTGTATCTCGGTTATGAAAGTGGAGATGTGTTGATTGCATCGTGTTTTGAAATGCCCCTCGCTCTGTGAGTTCCATGCAGTTTTCCTCTTTGTTTGTGTGACTGTTGATTTATCTCAAGTTATGTTTGATTCGAGGCATTTTGATTGGAAGGGACTGTGGCGGGTTGTGCGTTAATTTGTGGGATCGAGTCCAACCGATAGCTCAATGGTCTGGATTCGAACTAGTATGCGCGCTATGGCTCTCGTTACCAGCTGCACCACTCAACCTGTATCACAAACGGCTCAGGTTTAATCTAGGGGAGATCAAGAATTGCCTTAGGGTCCCTTATAACTTAATTATATTAATAACAAGTGAGTCAAGACAATAGTAACGCCCAAATGCAATAATAACAATTCTATACATAAAGTTTAATTGGATTGTTACAGGAAAAGATAGAAAGAATAAGTATTTATTTAATATCAGGAAGAATAGCTCTAATTGAGTGGATCTAATCTATTATTTATTTATCTGTTGTTTTATTAATCGATTCATTTATGATTGATTGATTAAATTAGTTTCTAATCATTTGTGTCCGTGGAAAATACATTTGAAAATGGTATAAGCCCGTTTGGCTTATCTTTATCCCGCCGGCTTGCTTGACTGAGGCAAATGTATCAGCTAGTTCCAGGGTTGGCGCCTGCTTTGCAGAGTTTTCTGGACATCACAACAGTGTGTTGTAGTTAGGGGCTGACATCAGGGGTTTACCACTGTTCAAGGACTGGGATGCAGGGATTCGGCACGACTGGGTGCTCCAAGGACAAGGAAAAGGACAAGGACCTTCAATTAAGAGTTAAAACAACAAGGTCTTAGAGCCAATCGAGTTTGTCTTTCTCCACCGAATCGTCCTGAGCGACACATCATAATAGCCTTTATTTGCCGACAAAGGCAAGGAGAAGCAGTAACTCCATGATAATGGTAGTTAGTATATGTTTTAAACATCAACTGACAGTCGAGCTATCTTACATGATGAGAATTTAACAGGGTTGTGTCCCTGGTATTTCTTTATTTATTTTTATTAATTATAATTGAGGTTATGATGTATGGCCGGCGGTTGGCGGTAGGGTACAGACATTCAAGCAATATACATATTGAATATAAATGAAAAAAAAATAGCATAGATCATAAGCAAATGTTCACTATAGCATAAGATACATATAGATATAGTTGTGTACAGGTATTCCAACTTACGAACATCCATGGAAGAGCACAATTAAAATATATACACAAACTATAATATTAATAACAGATTAAATTGAATTTACAGTAATATCTCGTTCCACTTTGAATGTTAACCAATAATTCATTTTACCTCCAGCCAAGATGACAAACTTTTACAAGTTTGAAATTGGAGAGATAGCTCTTCTTTCTTGGGCTTCTTAGCGTGTGTGTGATTAGATTCAGAGATGAATTTGATTTTGTGGAATGAATTATGGGGAATAGCCAATCAGAAGAATGTTCCTGTTTTAGATAGCCAATGATATCCAGATGCTTTGGTAAGAAAGAATAACGGAGAATTACCGGAGAGCTAGACCTTAATTGTAATTTTAGCTACTCTTGAACGAGACAAGACCTCAGGGCACGTTGGAGTCTTGTTTGGAAAAGGTAATTAGCAGCAGGCATGGATACAATGGCAGACAATTTGAACAGGTAAATAAGCCTTAAGCTGAAAGTGAGTGTTCCGTTATACAATGGAAATGTTTCCCCATCTAACGACCAAAATTTCCGTTAGAAAGATTTGGAGCTTTATTGGAGAAAAGCTGTCCATGTTTTGATTATCTTACTAGAGGTGTTAATCAAATATATGTCTCGTCCACTAGGTTTGAAGTGGTTTTGAAACGAGACGCTGACGAATGATAAAGAAACACGCAGTGAAAGAAAATAGTTCGTCACAGGGACACGCGTGTTTTTTCCTCCAATTATTGTATTTTCTAAACATGCGGGTTTGTTTATGGCGAGTATTCAGGATTCGCCTCTTAGGGGCTGCAATGTACAGTGGAAACCATTTATAACAGACCCGGTTATAACAGGGATCGGGTATAACAGGGATTTTTCAAATCCCCGTTTTTTACCTCTCTTTGTCTCTATTAAAAATTATCGGTTATAGCATGGCCTCAATTGAACCAAATCGGCTATAACAGGGACAATGCCTTTTCACACGGGAACAATCAAGAAGGAAAACTGCTAAATTTTAGGCCTTGTCGCACGGTGAGGAACATAGATAACACAGGACTATATACGACAACAGGGGAAATACGTCATCAAAAGTGGCTAGTGAGAGGTCGAGCGCCGCCATTTTATTTTTTATGCAACCAGGTACGCTGTGCGATTAAATCTCTATATTAAATACTTAGATTGAGCTCGATTAACCATGATTTGTGGACGGAAAATAGAAAAAAGGCCAGATTTATGACGATAAACTAAATTAGATATTATATTAAACTACACTTTTACTTGCACATTTTAGGCTAATCATGAAGTCAAGACAGACTTCAATCAAGGATTTCTTTAAAAAACAATGACTATGATAAGGTCCCATTCAATATCCCCTTTTAAATAATAATAATATAATATTATGTTCATTTTTAACAATTTTTTTCTGACTAAGGAGGGATAATACCTTTGGGTGGGGGGCACGTGCCTGAAGCCAACCGGTTCCCACTTGTCTTTTATTTCATTGATGAATAATGAAGTTTGAAATAAATTTAAAAAGGTAAAAAAGAAGAAGAAAAAAAGTTATATCTAGATCTATACATGTATTACAATTTACATTGCGCACAATCCCTGTCGCATGCAGTATTTTGGCAAGGGAGGTAATCGATGTATTAGATCACTTGAAAAAGTCAATTATGTGCTTATTTCCCTTGTATTTCTGATGTAACAGGGATTGGCTATTACAGTACTTTTGCTCTGGAACCACCATCCCTGATATATCAGGTTTCCACTGTACTTTCAATGTTGCTCATGCACGAATAGCTTATTTTAATGTTGATGTTTTTTTTTTCTGTTTAGTATTTTATATTGTCCATGATTTTGTGCGAAACACAATACTAACAATATTTTCAAGAATTTTTGGCCTATGTTAGTTGTGATGTTTATATCTAAATGTGGGCTGAACTTGAATAACCATTCCTTGTTTGGACGTTTGAAGTTGAAGGGTTTCATGTAACCACAGCTTTTGTGTGCGCCTGTCACAGGGTATGTAGTGTTATGTTATGCTTCTGGGTCTTTTGATATAGTTTTGATATACCTTGTGAGCTATTTCTTGGGATTAAGTCTAATCGATGGAGATGGTTAAATAAATTGAGCTTTATATAGCGCAATATCCACTAAATGTGCTCAAAGCGCTTTACAAGGTTATTATCTTTCTTTATGAAGTTAACATCGTTGTTGGGGTTTCTGGTAGGTTTGTAAGTGTTTGCTGTTAAGGTGACATTGAGGATGTTCACTTTTTATTTTTGGCGTCGATTGCAATATTTAGATTGTTAGATTTTACATATTTGTTTCTTGATTGATTCTATTTGCATTATTATTTGCTGGGGTCGCTGTATACGTCTAGCTACATAAATAGTTGTAATTAGTGATGGTGGTGGTAGTGTTGGTATGTGGTAGAGCTGGTGGTGGTTGAGTTGAGAGGTAGTGGTAGTAACTATGATGGTTGTGCTGGAGTTGGAGATGATGGTGGTAACTTTTTGTTAAAAATAGTAGTAGTAGTAGTAGTAATAATAATAATAATAATAATAATAATAATAATAATAATAATAATAATAATAATAATAATAACAATAACAATAATAATAATATATGGTTTTATATAGTGCCTTACCCCGTATATCAACAAGCTCAAAGCGCTTAACAGTAACTTGCCAACTTTCACTCTAATATACAACCACTCAAACATGCAATATGAAAAAAGCAATATAATTCTAGTGTTACACATGAAAAAGAAAGGGTTTAAGATGATTAAAAAAAAAAGAATTCTGCATCATTACTGTCTCTGATATATCTTGGAAGGGAGTTCCAGATAAGGGGTGCCGAATATTCAAACGCGTGCTTGCCAATTTTGCGATTGATTTTTGGCTTCACAAGAATGTGATTATCAGACTTTAATCTCAGATTTCTGGATGGAACGTAGATTTTATGCATATCATTGATGTATCCAGGACAATCAGAGCGATTTAAAACAATAGTACAAATCCTATATTCTATACGTTTCTCAACGGGAAGCCAGTGGAGTTCTCTTAACAAACCTGATGCAGATTGATTTCTCCTCTTTCTACAAATAATAATTATAATGATAATAATGAAATTTATTTCTATTGCGCCCAATCCTCTATACAATAACGCTCTAGGCGGATAACAATAACTTCAATCCATTCAAATCTCTCTCTCTCTCTCTCTCTCTCTCTCTCTCTCTCACTAACTCTATCTATCTATCATCTATCTCACTCTCAGTCTCTCTCGCTCTCTAACTCTCTCTCTCTCTCTCACACACACTCACACAGAGAGAGAGAGAGACTGTCTCTCCGTCTCTCTCTCTCTCTCTCTCTCTCGCTATATATCTCTCTCTTTCTCATAAACCCACACACGCACACACACACACACACACACACAATATTATATATATATATATAATATATATATATACACACACACACACATACACACACAAACCTCCCACCATCCATTTAACATATTTAAAAAAAAAAAGTAATATAGTAGTAGTAGTAGTAGTAGTAGTAGTAGTAGTAGTAGTAGTAGTAGTAGTAGTAGTAGTAGTAGTAGTAGTAGTAGTAGTAGTAGTAGTAGTAGTAGTAGTGATGGTGGTGGCTGTGTTGATGGTAGTGGTAGTGATAATGATGGTTGTGTTGGTAGTTGTAAGGGCGTGGTAGTGATTTTGGTTGTATGTTGTGTGATCAAATGGTTAAATTGTAATGTCTTTGGATTCATGCTGAAGCCGGAGTAGTATTACTCTAACGGAGTTTCCATGATAAGATTGTGGTTATAATAAGATAATTGACAAATTGTTGTCTGATCGGTTTTGCAAAGTCCGAATACCGCCTTCAATAGGTTAATTTGAACACAAAAGCTGCGTATTAGTCATCACAGGGCAAAAGCAAGGACTGAACCAAATTTACCACATCATACTGTACAATGATGAAAAGATTAAAAAAAAAATTATGTTGACTAGAAAACTTTGACTTGATATTATCAGTTGATTAAATATCGCCCAGCTTTTCTTAAAATTTTAAAACCTGATACTTTATTCAGGTTAATAAACAAGTTCAGGGTTTATGACTTTTTGACATCAGATCTTTTATCATTAGCCATCGACATATAAATCAGAAGCTAGAATTTAAACACCCCCCACCCCTCGAAAAAAAGGTGTTTTGTTATTTATCAACAGACGTGGACAAAAATATTTTCAGCCTCTACTCACCCATTACGAACTGTTACTCAGTATTGCTCCGTCCTGCCCACCCTCGCTGTTATTGATCCATGATTGTATAGATTTTGAGCGGGTTCGTTTAATCGGGAATTTTTGTGTTATCGTTCTTCATCTCATGGACTCTTCATTCCGTTGGCATTTCTATCTTTTTTGACAAATAAATGCGTTGGAAATTATACTGAGTGACAGCGACAAATCTTTGTTTTTGTTAATAAACCAAAAAGTCAAACAAGAACAATTAGGTGAATTAATTACACTTGGTTGTTAAACAAGGACGAGAGAAAATTAAAGTGAGTTTAACTCATAGGGGGCAACACAAAACGAACAAAGTTTCGGCCAGGCGATAGACAAAACAGTAGATAATAAGGAAACGGGAGAAACAAATTTACATTTATATAACGAAGTCACATCACGACGGGAAAAAACGGGGTTGGGGTGATGGGGGAGGGGAGAGATCGAAAAAGAGCAAGGCGTGTATGTGCAAGGAGAGAGAGGGAGAGAGAGAGAGAGAGAGAGAGAGAGAGAGAGAGAGAGAGAGAGGGGGGGGGGAGAGAAGAGAAGATGAGAGAGAGATAGAGAGATAGATAGATAGATAGAGAGAGAGAGAGAGAGAGAGAGAGAGAGAGAGAGAGAGAGAGAGAGAGAGAGAGAACGATATATAAGGAGGTAAAATAAAAACCGAAAAAATGAAGGCTGGTGCACTATGATAGAATTAATTTCGAAAAAAGGGTAGGGGGTATCAAAGAAATTGAGAAACTGAAAGAGTATTAATTCCCCCCCCCCCCCCCCCCCCCACCCCCTCTTTTTAAAATATTTTCTTAAGCAAAAAAGAATTGGAAAGGGAAGAGAGAGAGAGAGAGAGAGAGAGAGAGAGAGAGAGAGAGAGAGAGAGAGCCTTCAAGGTTTAGTTTTTCATCTCCCCGTCTCTCTATCGCCACCCCCTCTCTCTCTTTCTCTCTCTCTCTCTCTCTCTCTCTCTCTCTCATGTGTGCGCGCGAACACACACACACACACACACACACACACACATTGTTCTTTCTCGGTTCCCTTTTATATAAGTGGCATTCACTCTCTAGAACTCGGTCTCCTGGGTGGAAGTGTATTGTCTTCTTATCCACTCAGCCAAATTACTTTTTTACGAAACACGCCGATACCCAGTCCCAGGTTCACTCCCCAATGGTGTACACTTCCCTGAGTCCCAGGGTCACTCCCCACCGCTGCCTTCTTCCCATAACTTTGTCGGGTTTCGTAAAAAAAAAAAAGAGAAACACCGGAAATGAACTTGTATCGGCTCCGTGTTTGGTTGAGGTTCTGTCTGAATCTGTCTATCAAACAGAGAAGCAGTGATTGCGTAGCGGGCTCTGACAGATTTGGTCGGAAACACTTTACTACAACCTAAGAATAACAAGCAATTGTTAATGTTTGTTTCATGGCACACACACGCACACACACACACACACACATACACAAACACACATACACACACACACACTCACACACGTTCACCTCTGCATTGGCTACTCCAGCACCGTGGGCTGTAGGGCTCTGAGTTACTATATTTACTTAAAAGCGAATGCGTTCACAGAATTTTGCATTGTAAACGAAACAAGCAGGTTTATCTAATAGGGACAACTGATTAATGGGGGAAAGCCCTAATCAATTCAAGTTACCAATAACGAGGTTTTTGATCAGACAACAACACAGAGTACAGGCGGCAGACGAGAGTCTGGTGCCAAACACACTTTATCGACACCACAGGAACATCCACCACTCGCACTACGAGCACCGAAACTGCTTGTGAATTGGTTTATCGTGATCGCGCCTCTCCAATCACTGTCGACTACGACGCAAGTCTCCGAATCGATCTGGATTCGGAATTGGGATTTCTTTCTTTCTCCACATCCGGAATTTTAATCGCTACCTTGGTTTGAATAACTTTGTGATAATAATCTCATGCATATTTACATCCACGAAGTATTTATCTTCAAAGCTATTTCGAAATCTGAAGATGAAGAATGGACTAAACTGATAGTTGAACAACAACGAAATCAGGCACTCTTTGGATGTTTTATTCTGTATTAAACTTTGAATTAAGGAAGAATAACATGTAAGTGAAAATGATAACATTTTACCTATTTATTATAATTATTATTATTATTATTATTATTATTATTATTATTATTATTATTATTATTATTATTATTATTATTATTATTATTATTATGTTATTATTATTATTATTATTATTATTATTATTATCATTATTATTATTATTATTATTATTATTATTATTATTATTATATTATTATTATTATTATTATTATTATTATTATTATTATTATTATTATTATTATTATTATTATCATCCAGCGGGTGCTGTTCCTGGTTTATCTAATTAGCAATACGGCCACGTCGTTGTTACTGCTTTCTTAAAGGGGGGGGGGGGCGTATGTTATTTTAACTAGATTAAAGATGAGAGAAGTAGTTATTTGATCCGATTTGGTTAATCTTGCATATTACAATGACCACGCAGAGACTGCATCAGATCAGGTAAATTGCGTCCTTTCTTGTTATATTGACACTGACTCATCACTTAGTCAACCAATGTCAATACAGGACTATTGACATGGATTAGACGACTAGTTACACTCATAGACAACACCCAACAAACACACTCAATCGCACACTCACACACACACACACACACACACACACACATACAGAGGAGAGAGAGAGAGAGAGAGAGAGAGAGAGAGAGAGAGAGAGAGAGAGAGAGAGAGAGAGAGAGAGGAAGAACGAAAGAAAAAATAAAAAAAAAAAAAAGAGAGAGAGAGAGAGAGAGAGAGAGAGAGAGAGAGAGAGAGAGAGAGAGGAGAAACATGTTCCCCATCTCTCTATCTCCTTCTCAATCTATCTCGCTGTCTATGTCTCTCTCTACAAATACACATCTCTCTGTCTCTCTCTCTCTCTCTCACACACACACACACACACAGACATACACATAAACACACGCACATCTTTATGTGTCTTTTTCACATATGCACATGTGCTGACCAACAAAAACAGACAAATACACACAGCCAGAACCACAAACACCCCATCCCTCTCATAACATACGATGATAACAAACACACCCATACACAAACACAGACACACATTCACACACACCCACACTCTCTCTCTCTCTCTCACACAAAACAACTCATCACTCTTTTTATGTACGACGATACAAACCCACACACATACATAAACACAAACACACCCACACACAAACTCTCTGTCACAAACACACACACACACACACGAACACACACACACACACACACCAACGCGCACATCTTTCTGTGTCTTTTCACATACGCACAAAAACAGACGAATTCACACATCCACAACCACAAACATCCCATCCCTCTCTTTAAATATTCTGATGATAAACACACATATAAACAATACACAAACACACACACTCTCTCTCTCTCTCTCTCTCTCTCTCTCTCTCTCTCTTTCTCTCTCTCTCCCTCGCTCTCTCTCTCCTATCTCTTTCTCTCCCTCCCCCCCTCTCTCTCTCTCTCTCTCTCTCTCTCTCTCTCTCTCTCTCTCATATTTATGTGTATTTTTCACATACGCACATGGGACGACCCACGAACACAGACGAACACACACACATACACGCACACACACACACACGCTCTCTCTCTCTCTCTCACACACACACACACACACACATTTTGACACAAAGACGCACATTGCTATTTATAACGTTAACACATTTGAATACCATTTGATGTAGATTCGATCTTGGCATATTATTACTATTTTCTATTCTCATAATAAGAGAAGGATTAATATCATTATCATAAATCGTTCATACCCCTCCCCCCCCCCCCCCCCCCCTTTCACAACGTCCCTCACACACATTTCTTCTCTTGGTACCCTATCATATGCTTTCTCCAGGTCAATAGACAGATATCCAGGCCTCTCGGACAATCGTCATAATGTAAACAATGGTAGTGATTGGTAGACACAGCAAACTGTGCAGGTTTTACTTTCGATGGTTTGTGTTTACGTAAAGTACCTACTGTTCTACCGTTTGATCAAGAGAACCAACACAGAAAACTATGCGGAAATTTAAACGTTCATAATCTGATCGAGAATATCGTGCGATAACTGGTCACCCATTTGACGGTATAAGAACAATAACAATGGTCAGAGAGAGGCCTATTTCATTCACGTTGCCGTTTATTAACAACCAACGATGTTTGTCCGAACACGTGCGAGGGTGTGCCACAAATTCCATGATTTGATTGGTCAGAAATCTACTGGTTAATTAACACACAATGTAATTCTCTTTGCTTTTCTCTATACTTCTCTGCGGTCACTTTTAGAGCAAATATAAATTCACTATTGATTGTAACTTAACTGGGTTTTTTTGTTTTGTTTGTTTTTGTTTTGTTTTTTCCTTCATAGCGCCCTGAGCACCTTAGAGTGGAAGTCGTGTACGCTTTATAAATTCTTCTTCATTATTATTATTATTATTATTATTATTATTATTATTATTATTATTATTATTATTATTATTATTATTATTATTATTATTATTATTACACCCCAAGGAGTCACTCTCAGTCCCGTCTTATTTATCGTTTACCTTAAGCAATCATTAACAGAGCAAATCAGTACCCACGTTGCGCTCACAATTCGAAAAAGAGCTAAAAGGACATACGCTGGCTGTTTGTTTTTTTTTTTTTTGTTTTTTTTACTTCATTGGCATAAACCAAGCCGATGTGACAGAAATCAAAAGTATCCAACAAAAACACCAACTCAATGCAGAAAAAAAGCCCACCGTCGCCTTACTGCCGAGGAAAGAAGACGAGTGGAGATCAACAATTAAAGTAGAGTCACTGATATGAGATAAGAGGATGTCGAAAGGAAAAAATATATTAACAGGGACCCCAATACAAAGCTCATGTGAAGTCTATACTCATTTAGTGGTACCTGGGATTGACAAAATAAAAAGCAAAATCTCGATAGGTTTTTACCCGTTTTCTTCGGTTCTTTATATTCCCGGCAATTGTGTCTACCTCACATTCTGGTGCAGCATTCGCGAAACTCCGGTCCGGATCCAATGACAATCTTATCAATCGCCAAGCGTGACGGCTAAAGTGTGTAAAGTCGGGACTTACCACGTCTCCTGCAACCGTTGCTTCCTTCCTTCTGCAAGAGACTGAAGTAGTTTACCGGCTACGTCCTGGGACTGGGTCTGCTAGTACTCTTTGTACAGCTTTTCCGATTCTTCCGTCCAGCAGGGGGTGTAAGATTTCTGCTTTCCCCGTGGAATGGAAACATTTGGTTATATTCTCGGAGTTGGGAGGGATGGCAGGACAAACCTGCTCGATATAGGAACTGAATTCCTCCCAGTTAGCCTTCCTGAAGTTCAATCTGCAGAGTGGAAGAGACTGCACCCTCGGAATTGTCACCTCCGCTGTGACAAGAACCGGCCTGTGCTGGCTATGCGGGAAGTCGCCAAGGACTGTCCGAGGTTCAACGTTCGCTCCCTTCGTGACGTGGATGATGTCAGGAGGTCAGGTCCTTCTTATGGCGGGTGCCACTGAAGGTACCCTTGGCTGTAGGATCGTACACTAGGTGTAGATCGTTGCAGTCCATCCATGAGTGGAGTTATCTACTTGCCTCTTTGCAGTCTCGGTAGCCCCATTCATGATGGTGGCTATTAAAGTCTCCCAGACAGATGGAAGGATGACTAACCATCGCTACCGGTGGTGTAGTCCAAGTCGTTCTAGGTGGTTTGTAGATGTGAAAAAAAAACAGCCAACCTACCTCTAAGGAAATTCTATTCACCTTGTTGCTGTCTGTTGCGCTCTCAATGACCCTTACCTTCGATGGCTCTTTAGCGTAAATGCTAACCTCTCCTTTGAGCCTCGAAGTTTCCTCTCGCTGGATTTGGAATCGAGAAGATTGGGCGCCTGAATAAAGATAGATCTCCTGTAATAGGAGCATATCTATTATATGGACGGCCAGTAGTTTGACAAAAGCTCATAATTGTTTGCCATACTCTGGCTCTCAATATTTAGGGACAATGTCTGCGTCAGGTCCCTAACCCTGGTATCGCATTTTACAGCTGGTGTATTCGGACGTTCGCTTATTTCTCGACCATGCCGACGACCCTAGCGACACGAACGCGGTAGTTTGGCTAGGCGGCCGACCGCTTCGCCATTGAAGAATCTTTTTCTTGGACATAATCATGTGAACATAGAAGTGTGGCAGAGTATTCGATTCACATTTGATGGTAGATTGCTCCTTGGTAGAGTATTCACTTCACAGTAGATTGTAGAGTAATCGGTTCACATTAGATTGGAGAATATTCGATTCACATTAGATGGTAAGTACACCCCTTTACACAAGAATGTAGAGTACTTGATTTACATTAGATGGTAGGGTACTCCCTTCACATTAGGTGGGAGGTACTCCCTTCACATTAGACGATAAAGTACTCAATTCACAATAGATCAGACCTGCCTACTTAAAGATTTAAATTTCGTATTTTTAAGAGAGAGAAATTGTACTTGCTATAGTTAATTTTAAAAATCAATAATTTACCCTCATAAGGATGTTTTTAAAACACTTCAAAATCCTTAAAATTATGGAGACTGGCATCAACTTTTATTTTCAAAAAGTTTTAACGCTCAGGAATATAAGAAATTGTAGCCAAATTTCGTAATTCTACGATTTTTTTTCGTAATAGTAGGCAGGTCTGTATAAGGTGGTTGAGTACTCGGTTCACATTAGATGATGGAGTAATCGCTTCACATTAGATTGGTAGAATACTCGCATCACATTAGACGGCAGATTGCACGGTTCACATTAGACGGTAAATTACTCGCTCCACAAACAAATCCTCCACCCCCCCCCCCCCCCCCTTGGAGACTTTTCTAGTCCACCCAGCAGTGATTGCGTGGCTAGATCAGAAAAGTACCTTGCAATAAACTAGTGTTCCACTAAAAAGGGCGGCAAGCAATTACTATTGTCAATTAACGCTACAGATACCGAGACAAATCTCCGGCCCCATTGGCTCTGTTGAACTACTTTTATCAGAATTGTAATTATATGCAGGTAATCCACAATATAAGGCATGCACTCATCCAAATCGCCGGATATGCGTTTGATTATGCAAATACGAAACATAATATATTGCTGGCCAGATAACTCGCATCTATTATAAATGGAAATGATGTCATGTTACAGGATAGCTGAAATTTGATGGTATGCCAAGTCTTGAATTCCAAGAATTAACCTTTTTCTTCTTTTTTCTCATGTAAGCTACTAAAATAGTTTTTAACCAAATACAATTTTATGAATATTTTTAACTTTATAATTCTTTAGGCAAACAAAATCGTATGTATGATAACTTTAACATTGGATTTTGTAAGATATACACCAGACAGCTCAATACATAAACTACTTCCCTTCATTTGTCATTATTGTTTCGAATATTATATTTATTGTTAGACTTTTCATTCATTAATTCATATTTGCTTCCAACCCCCCCCCCCCACCCCCCTCATATCTATGTATATGTGCAAGAGTGAGGGTATGTGTTACTTGTGTGTGCGCGTTTGTATAAATGTCTGTAGTAGTAGTAGTAGTAGTAGCAGATGTCACCGCAATTGAGGACAGCCTTGAAACCTCCCACCAATCTGGTCACAGGGCAGTGAGATGATGTGGTCTGCTGTCTCTAGCGTTCCCTGAATGTCGGGACAGTCGGCTGATTTCCTCAGACCCCATCGATGCATGTTTGCAGCAGTCCTGTCGTGTCCTGTCAGTAGTTGGTTTGAGCCGATCCAATATTTTCGATTGCCATTCCTGAAGCCTGGCATAAATTCCGTTGGGTCTTTGATATATATATATATATATATATATATATATATATATATATATATATATATATATATATATATATACATATATATATATATATATATATATATATATATATATATATATATATATATTATATATATATTAATATATATATATATATATATATATATATATATATATATATATATATATATATATTTCCTCTCTTTCCAAACATATACTATAAATAAATAGATAGATTGGCATGCACATTTTATGTATCATTTTGATCTAAAAATTTCCATGTTTATTTATTTATTTTGTATATCCTATTTGTATGTTTGTGTGTTTGTATTGTTGGCTTTTCCTGGTTTAGTTCATTCATCCATTAGGGAAATAATTCTTTGGAGTCTATCTCGAGAAAATACCGAGATAATCCAGACGTCCGTAAATTGAGCAATGCCGGTTAAATATTTTTCTCAAGGAAAAAAATGAGATGCCAATAGGCTTCCTAAGTCGTGACGTAATCCTGCGCAGCAACGCATGGCAACAAACCGGCTGGCTCTAAACAGTCGAGAAAAATGGCTGACACGAACCCTATTTCCATCACCGCCCTTATGAAATACTTCTCCAATGAGCATAAAAGTGTCTCGCGAGGTGAAAATCATCATCAGTCAGGTCATGTTTTGACTTTCACTTACTCAGATGGCTTGATGTTCGGCAAAGTTCAAGCCAGCATGAAGAATAAAGAGTATTCTGTGAAGGTAAGTCATTTCGTCTTCTCATTCTCACTCTCAAAATCTCACATCTCCGTAAAACTACTGTTGGACAATAATCAGTTTACTTTGAGTTTAGGCAGATTTAGTATATCCAATGGAAAGATTTAACTGTTTACGTTCGATTTTAGTTAGGGAGAGAGAGAGGGAGTCATTGAATTATTGTGTTTTTATCTTATGGACCACGGACTTTGAGTCTTTGAGGTCTTAGTCTTGCTTCGCTAATTTTCGTTGCTATTGACTATAGTCTACTACATACTATTTAGTATGGAAGTGGTTATTCAGTATCTGATACTGAATAGTGCTTTGCCACTATTCAGTATCCACAAGGAACTCTTTTTTATAGAGAGAGTGAAAAGTGCGACAATCTCGGTCGAACTACTGACCTACTTCCAGATTGAACACGTGCAGTAACTGACAGCCCGATTCAAAGTTGTAAAAATATTTTGATCGTAATTTTTTAATTTCTGCTATAGTGCAATTAACATAGTTCAAAATATCAAAGTAAGAGTGGAATTCAAATACATTTTTAAATATCTAAATAGAGATGATTAAATGTCACTAAATGTTCAGTGACACCATGGCTTGGTGGAAATAACCTGTTTGACTCTGAGCTTAAGGTTCGAGAGTTCAAATCCCGGCAGGGATAATTTTTTTTTTTTCCCCAATATTTTAAAAATTCCTTCTGTCGATTGATATTTTTTAAACTTTTGTTTTGATAATTTTATTTGCTAGTAATATGCTTTAATGTTGATATTATACTATTGTTCTTTTATTATTATTATTATTATTATTATTATTATTATTATTATTATTATTATTATTATTATTATTATTATTAGTATTATTATTATTATTTTTTCTACTTACTTACAATTATTATTATTATTATTATTGTTGTTGTAATCGTCATCATCATCATTATTATGATTATTATTTTTTTTTAAATCAAGTAGTTCGAGTAATTTAATCAGTTATCGATTTATTACGAATATCTTTTATGTGTTATAATCTCGTTGTTGTTTTTCATTGATGTGCTCTTCTATTGTTTATTACCTTTTAAAATCTTGTTTTTTCTGTTTGTCTCATTTGTTGTTGTTGTTGTTGTTGTTGTTGTTGTTTGTTTGTTTGTTTGTTTGTTTGTTTGTTTGGTCATCTAAGACAAACCCGATTCATTATAAATATGTGGCCAGACTTTCTGCCATTATTAATTGAGCGATGTACTTCCGTGAATTAATTGCCGTATTATATTAAAATTTACGTGATAACAATAATAATAATAATAATAATAATAATAATAATAATAATAATAATAATAATAATAATAATAATAATAATAATAATAATATTAATAATAATAATAATAATAATAATAATAATAATAAGAAGAAGAAGAAGAAGAAGAAGAAGAAGAAGAAGAAGAAGAAGAAGAAGAAGAAGAAGAAGAAGAAGAAGAAGAAGAAGAAGAAGAAGAATAATGATAATAATAATAATAATAATAATAATAATAATAATAATAATAATAATAATAATAATAATAATAATAATAATAATAATAATAATAATAATAATAATAGTAATAATAATAATAATAATAATAATAATAATAATAATAATAATAATAATAATAATAATAATAATAATAATAATAATGATGATGATGATGATGATGATGATGATGATGATGATGATGATGATGATGATGATGATGATGATAATAATAATAATAATAATAATAATAATAATAATAATAATAATAATAATGATTTAAATAGATATACTGAATATTAGACTACAATTGACATCTATTTTCTGAATACAGGTGGTATTTTTAGGGTGTTTTTCTTTTTTACGAAACCTGCCAAAACACGCCGAACCCCGACAAAGTTATGGGAAGTCGGTAGCAGTGGGGAGTGAACCTGGGACTCAGGGAGGTGTACACCATTGGGGAGTGAACCTGGGACTGGGTTTCGTAAAAAAAAAGCAATTACTTTTTTATGAAACCCGACAATATCCCACAAAGTTATGGAAAGGAAGTAGGCAACAGTGGGGGAGTGAACCCGAGACTCAGGGAAGTGTAGACTATTGGAGAGTAAACCTAAGTCTATGGTTTTTCGGTGGGTTTTGTAAAAAAGTAATTGCTTCATTCTCGTCTTGTACCCAACTCCCATAGTCCAGCTTCATTTCCCACTAGTATCTATCTTCCATAGTCCCAGGTTCATTTCCACTGATATCCTCTTCTCGCAGTCCCAGGTTCACTCCCAACCAGTGTGCACTTCCCTGAATCCCGGTTCATTGCCCAATGGTGCCCCCTTCCCATAACTTTTGGCAATTTCAGTAGGTTTCGAAATAAAAGTACATTCTGAGCTCACTGTCCACTGGTACCAGCCTCTCGCAGTCCCAGGTTCAATCCTCATCGGTGTCCAAATCCCAGATTCAATCCCCACTGCTGCCTACTTCCCATAACTTTGTCGGGTTGTGGCGGGCTTCGTAAAAAGTAATTCCCCCTCCCCCTTGGTATTGCTTTTTTACAAAATCCAGAGTCCCAGGTTCACTCCCCACAAGTGTACTTCCCTGAATCTCAAGATCATCCCCCACTGTTGCCTACTTCAATAACTTTGTCGGATATTGACAGGTTTCGTTGGATTTCGTAAAAAAGTAATTGCTTTTATATGAAACTCGCTGAAAACCACCAAAAACCATAGTCTCATGTTCACTCCCTACTGGTGTACACTTCCCTGAGTCTCAGGTTCATTCCCCACTGTTGCCTACTTCCCACAACTTTGTCTGATATTGCCTGGTTTCGTAAAAAATTAATTGCTTTTATGTGAAACTAGCTGAAACCCGCCAAAAACCAGAGTCTCAGGTTCACTCCCCACTGGTGTACACTTCCATGAATCTCAGGTTCACTCCCCACTGTTGCCTACTTCCCATAACTTTGTCGGATATTGCCGGGTTTCTAAAAAAAGTAATTGCTTTTATGTGAAACTCCCTGAAACCCGCCGAAAACCAAAGTCTCAGGTTTACTCCCCACTGGTGTACACTTCCCTGAGTCTCAGGTTCACTCCCCACTGTTGCCTACTTCCCATAACTTTGTCGGATATTGCCGGGTTTCGTAAAAAAGTGAATGCTTTTATGTGAAACTCGCTGAAACTCGCCGAAAACCATATTCTCAGGTTCACTCCCTACTGGTGTACACTTCCCTTAGTCTCAGGTTCACTCCCCATTATTTGCCTACTTTCCATAACTTTGCCCCATTTTGTTGGAATTTGGTGCATTTTGTAAACAAAAAGTAATTGCTTTTTTTTTCAAAACCCGCCGAAACCCAGTCCCAGGTTCACTCCCCACTAGTGTATACTTCCCCGAATCTCAGGTTTACTCCCCAGCACTGTTGCCTACTACCCATAACTTTCTCGGGTATTGCCAGGTTTTCGTCGGTTTTCGTAAAAAAGCAATTGCTTTTATATGAAACTCGCTGAAACCCGCAGAAAACCATAGTCTCAGGTTCACTCCTCAATGGTGTACACTTCCCTTAGTCTCAGGTTCACTCCCCACTGTTGCCTACTTCCCATAACTTTGTCGGATATTGCCTGGTTTCGTAAAAAAGTAATTGCTTTTATGTGAAACTCCCTGAAACCCACCAAAAACCAAAGTCTCAGGTTTACTCCCCACTGGTGTACACTTCCCTGAGTCTCAGGTTCACTCCTCATTGTTGCCTACTTCCCATAACTTTGTCGGATATTGCCGGGTTTCGTAAAAAAGTAATTGCTTTTATGTGAAACTCCCTGAAACCCACCGAAAACCAAAGTCTCAGGTTTACTCCCCACTGGTGTACACTTCCCTGAGTCTCAGGTTCACTCCTCATTGTTGCCTACTTCCCATAACTTTGTCGGATATTGCCGGGTTTCGTAAAAAAGTAAATGCTTTTATGTGAAACTCGCTGAAACTCGCCGAAAACCATAGTCTCAGGTTCACTCCCTACTGGTGTACACTTCCCTTAGTCTCAGGTTCACTCCCCATTATTTGCCTACTTTCCATAACTTTGCCCCATTTTGTTGGGATTTGGTGCATTTTGTAAACAAAAAGTAATTGCTTTTTTTTTCAAAACCCGCCGAAACCCAGTCCCAGGTTCACTCCCCACTAGTGTACACTTCCCCGAATCTCAGGTTCACTCCCCATCACTGTTGCCATAACTTTCTCGGATATTGCCAGGTTTCGTCGGGTTTCGTAAAAAATTAATTGCTTTTATATGAAACTAGCTGAAGCCCGCCGAAAACCATAGTCTCAGGTTCACTCCCCACTGGTGTACACTTCATTGAGTCCCAGGTTCACTCCCCACGCTTTGCCTACTTTCCACAACTTTTCCGCATATTGCCGGGTTTCGTAAAAATGTAATCCCCCCCCCCCCCCCCCCCCATATTGTTATTGCTTTTTTACAAAACCCAGAGTCCCAGGTTCACTCCCCACTGGTGTACACTTCCCTGAATCTCAGGTTCATCCTCTCCCCCCCCCCCCCCCCCCCCTACACACACACACACACACACACACACACGCTGCTGCCTACCTCTCATAACTTTGTCGGATATTGCCAGGTGTCGTCGTGTTTCGTAAAAAAGTAATTGCTTTTTATTTGGAAACCCGCCGAAACCCAGTCCCAGGTTCACTCCCCACTGGTGTACACTTCTCTGAGTCCCATATTCACTCCTACAGCTGCCCTCTTCCCATCACTTTTTCAGGTTTCGGAGAAAAAAAAACACCGTATTATAGTGCAAAACCACTATTCAGTGTCAGATACTGAATAGTACAAAACCACTATTCAGTATCAGATACTGAATAGTGCAAAACCACTATTCAGTATCAGATACTGAATAGTGCAAAACCACTATTCAGTATCAGATACTGAATAGTGCTAGCCATTTAGTATCGTGTTGTAACCTTTATTATAATACTCATATGAGCATCACAATCACCAATCACGCTAGACATTTTATCATACTTCATGTGGGGCAGCGTGGATCAGCGGTACGGTTTTTGCTTCGTACCCGAAAGGTACCGAGTTCGTTCACCCGCCGCTGCTCTGTGTGGCCTTGAGCAAGTCACCTCGCCCTAGCTCAATTTGCGGCGCTGCACCGCGGTTATTCCAGTCTTCCCTGGGACTAGATCCAAGAGATAAATTTCCTCTATGGGATGAATAAAGGATTTATTTAGACCAGTGTTAGTCTCGGTAAACTAAACTTCCTATTGGGTTAAGGTGTAATGTAAATGTTGCTGCTTGAAACTCGAAGAAATCAATAACATTGTGAAATTGAATGTGAACTTCAATTTAATATACGAAAACAGATAAAAAGGACGTTCGGGTTTCCCCCTTATCAACAAAGCAAGATGAATGAAAGAATCACTTAATTTGTTTTTTTTAAATTGAGTTTTTATACAGCGTAATATCCACTAAATGTGCTCAAAGTGCTTTACTAGGGGTCCCTGGCCAACAGCAACATTTAACATGTAAGACGGGACATGATGCCTGTTGAGCGATATTACAATTTTTTCGGACAGAGACAACGCTGTTAACGGCCAGGTAATCATTTGACACCTGAGTACGGTGAGAGATTGTGAGTAAAGAGCCTTCTCCAAGGACTCAACTATGCGCCGAGCGAGGCCCAAACCCAGGACCTTCTGATCTGAAAGCGAGTGTCATACCACAAGACCACAACAGACGTTTTATTAGTTTGTTTGTTTTTTGCCTATTGAGCATGGTCGCAGCTCTAAATTTGAATCTTTTATTCTTTTACTTCCACAGATCTATCTTGATGATGCCTTGGGTTGATTCAGTCCAAAACTAATTTGTCATATTTTACTTAACAATGTTAATGACATTGAACATACATTGATACAACAATGCCATAATTTGTCATGTTTATCATGTAAAATCATGTATGGACCTACAAAACCATTATTTTGAATGGTGATTTGATGATGATGAACAAAATATGTGTGTTGTACAAAATAAATGGCAAAGCTAACAAAATGCAGTCTCCTTAATAAGAGGAGACTGGGGATTGACAAGTGCTGCAACAAATTGAAAAATAATATCAGATGTTTCTCTTAACATGGTTGGAATATATGAGAGGATGTTAACATTTTTCAGTCTTTCATTAGCCCTCTCAACATGAATTCTACATGAAGCAATTTGTTTTGTTAATAAAATCTCATTTTTAGTAAATTTATTATGTAAAAAGGAAGGGATATTTACAGTTACTCCTTGAGGTAAAATATCTTGAATCAGGATGGGGTTTTACCTTTATTACCTTTATCTGCTAAAATTAAATCTCCAGGGCTTAAAATTAAAAGTTTTAGTAATCCACAATTTTGTACAATGACCTTATCCGAGACAGACCCTGGATACAGTTTAGAAATAAAATTTATCACACCATTTGGACTCAGACCAACAAGAGCTTTAACAGAATTCATGGACCTATAAGAAGAATAAGTTAACCGTTGTTTATCCATTTCTTTAGGAATAGCAATTTGGTCATATGTACAATCAATGATCATTCTGCAATTTGGAAATCTTAAAAATGATGATGGAGCTGATAGTTTATTTTTATGTCTAGAAGGGCATGTAACCTTCATAACATTTTCAAAGAGAAGCTTATGGCTTATGTTAAACATGAATAAAAGTTTGTATAATATTTGTTATAGTACTTTCACTAACGCTAAACAATTGTGAAATATGAAGGTTAGCGTAGTTCTGTCTAAGTTTCATAAGTGTAATAATGAAAATTTGGTCTTTTAATGCAACTGTCTCTTCCTGAACTTCCCATCCACTATAATAAATAATGTTACCTCTAAAGCACTCAACATATTGAACAATAATATTAAATATTTTAAAACAATGTACACCTGTCTCCATTCGAAGAACTTTTTCTGTAAGGCTTGAAACAGTGTAAGTGCGTTGAATCTAACTTAGTTGGGTTTTTTAAAGCTAGCTATTTCCTTATTTTTGTCTGTAATTTGTTGTTCTTGAATTAAATTTGTTGTTCTATTTAAAATATCCTCACTTGTTCTACAATCTGTTTTTTTTAAAAGATGGAATCCTGTGATGATGGTGACGAGAGTTGAGATGATGATGAGGGAGAAGATAATGAGGATGATGATGAGGAGGAAAATAATGATGATGAGGAATCTGGTTTTTTTAAAGGTGGGACTTTGTGATGATGATGAAGAGAGTTGAGCTGATCATGATGATGATGATGATGATGATGATGATGATGATGATGGTGGTGGTGGTGGTGGTGGACTTCTTGATGTTGGTGCCAATTGAGATGGGGTGGGAATTCCTTGTGTCACTTTTCTTTTCTTTCTTTCTGGCTCTGGTGGAAACAATTTATTTTTATTTCTGTCAAACCATTCAGGGAGGTTGGCTTTGTCACCATCTCTGAAGTGACAAGAACATACTCTTGATGATGATGTTGGATCTTTTGTCCTTTCTCCTGAAATGAAAAGATTAAAAAAAACAACAATAATTCTGTTGGGCATATTATTTAATTTGATAAGTACTTTGTTTTAGACTATCTTGTTTGACACCAGCTCAATGCATGATAAATCAAAGGTGTGCAAGAGACTAGGTTACTGGTGGGTCTCTCGCCTGTCTTTTATGAAATCGCACATTCAGCAAAATGTCGCACTTCCTCATTACTTCTTTTGATGATTTTGACTAGGTATATATAAAAATATGAATTCTTAAATTTACACAGTTAAAGTTGATCTTGGGGTTGAGTGTGGCAAGACTGGCGTTTTCTCTTTATTTCAGTCAGTACTGTACTGGACAGTGCGGTGATGGAAACTTTGGAGTGTCAACAATCGGGCACAGGTAAAGGAGAGAGGTCCCTGCCGCCATCTTGCTTTGTTCACACAGAGTTGCCACCTCGGCTGTCGGGGAGGGGAGGCATGGCAGAGAATCAGAGAAACTTTCCAAAAAAAAAGAGGAAAGTATGTGTGTTTGTGTGTGTGTGTGTGTGTGTGTGAGAGAGAGAGAGAGAGAGAGAGAGAGAGAGAGAGAGAGAGAGAGAGAGAGATATCTGCGTGAGGGGAGGAGGGGGGGGGGGGGGGAGAGGTTGCGTTATTTTATTTATTTATTTTCATTTTGCCATAAAGGTATCGAGTTTAAAGTAAGATTTTAACAAATATTTTCTTCTCTTTCTTCTTGTTCTCCTTTTAAAAAAATTATCACTTATCAGTTGAACTTAACTCTCATTCAGTTTATCAGCCTTAACATCAAAACGATTGAGATATCATTTTTGCTTCAACTTCAATAAAAACCTAGTTTGGAATGTATTTTTATTTATAATTTCGTGCAATTGTACACTTTAATCATAAAATATAGGTCTACGTAAGCTAGAACTTGACCTAGATCTGGACTACGAACTCTATCAAATGTTCGACGAGGCGTGCGTGCTTACCTGACTAAAGTGATCCACTTTTTCTTCAATTTTTTGTCTGCCTGTCCATTTGGAAATCTGTAAAACTTGCAAGAGTGACTCTCTGACTGGTGTAGACAATCTGGTACAAAACACTGGACCATATTTAAGATAAAAATTGTTTTTTGAGCGATTTTCCAATTATTCCTTGCCCGGACCAAGCACGGATTTTTTTTGTTTAGAGCCAGCCGATTCGTTGCTAGGCGGACGTGACGTCAGACTGTGGAATCCTATAGCTGGGCTCGAACCTGGGTCTCCAAAGTGGAAATGCAAAACCTCATTCACCCGCCCATTTCGCCGTCATGCGATATTACAACACGAAGTCAAAACATTGATTCTAAGTGTTGTAAATATATCTGTTCAACTCGAACAGTATCTAGCCGCAAAGAGTTAATTCACAGACCATCACGCCAACGTTCTTATAGATCAATACTTTTTCTTTCCACGCATCCTGTTGACTTCCTGTGGTAAACCATTCCATACGGATATGACCTTTCAACTTTTACGGCCGTGGGTTTCCATTTTCGTTTGGCTTAAAACCACGGCACAAGCGTGAACATGACATAAACATTATATAAGTATATTTATCAAGGCGATGGGGGGGGGGGATAAATCGTTTGCCCATGATGCAATAAACGTATTTGTAAATAATAATAATATATCTTTATTCTCCTCAAAATAGTGGCAATTTGTCATTTGGTTACACATTTATATTGACATAGACACACTCACACATAATATACAAACTAGTAACATCGTAGTCATCGTCACCATCATCGGCAACAACATCATCATGATCATGATGATCATCATCAATGTAGGTGGGAGTGGAACTTCGTTAATCATAATGGGTTATACGGGCTTATCCAGCCCAATTATATTATATTATAGCATAATATAGTGCAAGAGCGTCATTTATTATATGTACTATAGAGACATAAAATATTATAAAGTAAATAGATGAGGTTAGTTGTAACATCATCACTACCACCACTACTACAACCACCACAACATCACCGTAATTATCATCATCATCACCATCACTACTACAACCACCTCCACTAAGTCATCTTCATCATCATCATCATCATCATCATCATCATCATCATCATCATCATCATCATCAACAACAACATCACCACCGCCTATACCACCACTATTGTAACCGCCACCACCACCGCATCATTTTTATTCTGCTGAAATTGTGGGATTCCTGGTTGGAATCCATTGTATCCAAGTCAGGACTCATTGGAGGCAAATTACTCTTTAGAAATAAACCAAATGTAATTTCTTCTTCGCATTGAAAATCATGTGTCATTGATAGAAGGAAAAAAAAACAGAACTTATTCCACACTTTATTCCGATCAATTATTTGTTTTTTAACAAGACGGGGCAACTTCCACGCTATTAATAGTACAGAGTTTAAAGCAAGACGCAAGTCTGGAAACTTTTGATTTCGTGATTTTTGAACGTCTTTGGTATAACTAACCATCATAGCCAAGAAATAGAATGGACTTTAATTAAACTTGCGAGTAATTAGATAATTTGGCACGCTATTGTCAGCTAATCATGAGTCGTTGCGGCCATCTGTGGCTGACGTAATCATACACCTGAGTATATAATAGGTTGGCCGACTATCCGACGGTCGAGGGGAATAAATATGCGCGTACGCGCGCAAATCGTATTACACATGGAGTTCACCGCTAATTAACCGGTCGAATTTTGACTAATCAGAAGGAGGGATTTGTGAAAAGCCCTCTCGCCCGCTCGGGCAATATATCAAGTTGTTTACTTTCTCAACTAGTTCTCAATCTGAACCAGAGTATAGAAGGAACGAAGTCAAGTTGACGTCACTCACCTCTTTAGTAGTGTTTTTGTACAACTTGTCTGATTAGTTCTCGATAATTTCTATCAGTCAGACTATACGCGCTAAAGGTTACTCGTAATTTTGTGTGTTGGTACATTTTATTTGGTCATAACATCCACCAGCCAGATTGAATATACCAACTCAGACAACTGTGTGTAACCTTTAACGTTTATTGTCTGATTGATATAATTTAGTGAGAACTAATCAATAACAGGCTGTCTAAAAATTATAATAATGATTTGAGTGACGTCAACATTGTTCCATATATAAACGTTAAAGGTTACATAATGTAGTTTTATGCTAAGGTACGATTGATTGACATGTAGAATGAGCGAGCATTTTACTTTAACACATACCGTCGGTGGTTAAAAACTGTGTTTAACACTGCCATTGCCGACATTTGGACGGCTGTCCGAGGGTACATGGCTATGTTCCCTTTCACTGCGATGATGAAAGTAAATAGAACTATGGTTCGTTTCATTACACATATCCTAGCTGAGAGGTGGATATCTTTATGTGCTACATTGCAGTGAAATTTTGCATGGATATTACATATACCCACAACCAAAAAAAAAGTTTGTTGTTTTCTCCCGAAATGTATATCCATAAATTAGAAATAAAATTCTGATTAAAGTCATATTTAAAAAATCGAACTGTATCACGGATTTATAAAAAATGATGTCTACAGTTTATCAAGTTATAAAATACTATTCTATACACTATACAGTTTTTAAAAATACCATAAGACTACCGTGAGCATTCACTCAATTCACGTGCGTCTCATACCTGGCTTCAACAGTGACACAGACACTATCGCTGTCTCAATTTTAAATTGCACGAATGTCTACTTTTTGTCAACACATATCACGATCATTGTAATATTGTCATACGTTTAATCATCCATAAAATCAGAGGCGTAATGTAATTTCGTTTGCTTTTTTGACCTAACTTTCAATTCCCAAGTTTTTGACAATTGATATCAAATGCATTCTGTGATACAGTGACATTGAAAAACATTGCTTTGAATCTATTTAATTAATACAATCTTGAAGCCAGACGTGAGCGATTGTATTGCGACATTAACAATCCAATTGGTCGGATTTAGAACACAGATTTAAAAGGCTTAAGTGCACACTTTGATCATATTGAAATATTCGCTACTCGACGCCACTGATTTTGAAATAATGACCTTTTTAGGTCATGCCATTGTAATGTAAAGCATCTGAAACTTGAAATGAGTAACCGCAAAAGTTTTTAATATGCGCAGATAAGCAAAATCCTTAATCTGTATTGTTCTCAAATGGGAAAAATTATCTTTGTTTGGTCGTGGTTATATGAAATAAGTATGCTAAATATCAGTGCCATTCACTTGATAGTTTTAGAGAAAACCTCTCTAAGCTTGGATAAGAATTATGAAACGGACTATAGTTTTCACATCCTATGTGCCAAAAAAAAAAATCACTTCCGAATCTCTCTCATTTCAGTAATATACGCGCTGAAAGTTGAATTTATAGATTTGAAACTTGGATTAATTCTAAATGTTTTATTCGTACAATGGGTGTTATATCCTAAAGTGCAAATTATTAAAATCTAATATTTTTAATAATAGAGAAGAAAAAAAGTTGTGACGTAACGATCACACACTCTACTTTTATTTTTCCAAAATCCTTGGAAATGTGTTTGTTACCAGTGCTTCGAAGGACTAATAATTAATAGGTTACATATTGAAACATAAGGTGGGATAACTATTTTAGTAGCAGGACGCGTAGGCCGGTTCTAAGGATTATGGGACATAAAAGAGCGAAGATTTATTGACGACTTTATTGACGACCAGCAAATATTTAGACTAGAAATTAAGACGATCACTCTGAAACCAGAAGATCAATCACACAAGGCGTGTATCCAGTCCTCCAGAAGAGTGGTTTTGTATTTCCAATGAGATAGGAACCCGTTTTTGACACCACACTTTTGTTCCCTATTTCAACTTGTCATCATCTGGTTTACTCCAGTATAGTACCAGACATTTCATATTGAAAACTGCCTTACCATGACAAAATACAGTTTGATATCTTTGGCTGCAATTTTTACTTTAAATCAATTAAGGCTAGATACTTCCAAATTGTCAAAAGAAGATTTTGATTATTTGATGTAAATGTTTTGTGGCCAATTTTTTAAAATAGGTGATCTATCTATGAACCGTAGAAAAGCATATTTTATTTGGCATTGTATAGTTAGATTGAACATTTTGCTGGTTGAAGCTCGAAGAAATAAATGTTTATCTGTCTCTCTATCTATTCATCTATTTATTTGACTATTATCTGACTTTTTTACTCGATCTATCTATCTATCTATCTATCTATCTATCTATCTATCTATCTATCTATCTATCTATCTATCTATCTATCTATCTATCTATCTATCTATCTATCTATCTATCAAACTAATAAATCTATCTCTCTGATTATATATCTATCTCTCTGATTATCAATCGATCAAGCCATAATATTTTTTTCTAGTTGCTCCAAACAATCATTTACCAGTTTAGTATACTACAAACCTGATCAATTGTTGAATTTGAATTCATGTGTCTTTCCGTTTATTGATCCTAAACCCCTTTTTAATCCACACCAAATAAATTATTTGTTTATCGGAATAACATAGTTTCTCTTTTCATTTCAATTAATTATCTCATCTTTGCTGAAATATCATAATTTGGCACCAAACATTATGTCAAAACGGCAAATATTTGAGATTTTCAATATATTGACACGTATATTCTACTACATTTGAGACACCCAGCTCCCTTCCTTCCTGACACCCACTCCCCCCCCCCCCCCCCACCCACCCGCCCCAACGTCTTCTAGCCCTATACCCACCACTTCCCTCCTCCCGGTAAGACCAACAGATAGAAATAGACCACGCCAGGCGATTCCCCAATCAATAAATATCTGGCACGAAGGCTCGATCAATGCTCTTTCTGGCTTTCTTCTATCCGGTTGTTTTTATCCGTAACATCTCTCTCTCTCTCTCTCTCTCTCTCTCTCTCTCTCTCTCTCTCTCTCTCTCTCTCTCTCTCTCTCGATCTATATATCTATCAATCGCTATCTCTCTCAATCCCTTCTCCCTCTCTCTCACTGTCTGTATCTCCCTCTCTTCCCCCTCTTTCTTTCTCTCTCTCTCCCCCCCCCCTCCTCTCTCCCCCCCCCCCTCTCTCTCTTCCCCCCTTTCTCGCTTTATCCCTCTCCCCCTTCTCTCTCTCCCTCTCCACCCTCTTTCTCCTATCTTTCCTCACTCTCTTCTCTCTCCCTCCCTCATATCTCCTCTCTCTCTCTCTCTCTCTCTCTCTCTCTCTCTCTTCTTGCTATTTCTCTCCCCCTCCCCTCTCTCCCCCAACAACTCTCGCTCTTTATCTCTTTATCTTTATCTTCTTTCTTTCTTTTTGTTGTTGTTTTTGTTCTTGTTGTTATTTTTGTGGTTGTCGTTTTTTCTTTGTTGTTGTTGTTGTTGTTGTTGTTGTTGTCGTTTTTCTTCTTCTTTTCTTCTTCTTCTTCTTCTTCTTCTTCTTCTTCTTCTTCTTCTTCTTCTTCTTCTTCTTCTTCTTCTTCTTCTTCTTCTTCTTCTTCTTCTCTTCTTCTTCTTCTTCTTCTTCTTCTTCTTCTTCTTCTTCTCTTCTTCTTCTTCTTCTTCTCTCTTCTTCTTCTTCTTCTTCTTCTTCTTCTTCTTCTTCTTCTTCTTCTTTTATTATTATTATTATTTTATTCTTTATTATTCTTCTTTCTCTCTCTCTCTCTCTCTCTCTCTATCTTATCTATCTATCTATCTATCTATCTATCTATATCTCTCTATCCATCTATCTATCGATCTATCTATCTATCTATCTCTCTCTCTATTATTTATTATTATTATTATTATTATTATTATTATTATTATTATTATTATTATTATATTATTATTATTATTATTATCATTATTATATATTATTATTATTATTATTATTATTATTATTATTATTATTATTATTATTATTATTATTATTATTAAAATGTAGATAGTTTATACCCCGCCTATTCCATATACTGAATTCTCTTTCAATCATGACGGCTGCACTTTGATTCCAATATAAGTTTCTAATGATTTTAAGATCTTTTCCATCTATGTCTAGTCATTCAAGGAAGAAGATTCCATATACAAACAGCTTGAGGCGCTCTTTCAATGAAAATATCAAAGCTAGATTAACAGGTCATAGGTACACGAAACATGCTTAAGACGTTCATATCATGGAAAATTATCATTGAAAGGAAACGGGTTTCAATCTATTAAATATTTCCTAACAAAATATGTCTTAATATTTGTCTTATAAAGTATCTTGTTTGTTGCATTTTCTTAAGGGAATTGGAAGAGAGTTCCAAATAGAAGGAGCAGCATGAGAAATAGACCTATCAGAAATCTTTTTGGAGCCTTTTTTTCGGGAACAGTTAATCGGAGATGATCACTAGATCTAAAAGTTCTGGAAGGAGAGTACAATGAAATAAGGTTTCATAAATATGAAGGAGCAGTTTTGTTGATACATTTAAAGCAAAGAACAGCAATTATTTTTATTTGAGTCTTAGTTCAACAGGTAGCCAGTGAAGTGACAATAACATGGATATAATATGATCCCTTGCGGTGTAATATTATGATCTCCTGGCATTTTTCTTAGAATGACCCTAGCAGAATAATTTTGGGTACGCTGCAATTTGTGAAGGAGATAGTTTGAGATGTTATGAAGGAGCAAATTACAGTAATCTATCCTAGAAAATATAAATGATGAAACAAGAGTTTTTAAAAACTTTGATAATTGTGAAATCTTTCTAAGTTCGAAATGCAATATTTTACAAGGGTAGTTAATGTGTTTTTTCATGGATAAGTCATTTTGAAAGTATATACCTAGTTTCTAGATTTTCTGCGAAATAGATCGATCCATTTTACCACAATGAAGTTCTTTGAAGGGATGTTGTGAGTTTCTTTGGGTTGCAGAAAAGGACTTCAATTTTTTCTTCATTTAATTTCAATTTATTCACAGACATCCAATTCTTGACAATTTCAATGCACTTTTCCATGAAAAAGACTAAACCATTCGCAAGAACTGGTTTAGTTGACATATAAAGCTGTGTATCAACACCATGTAATCATTAATATTACATTGCATAATGACACCATCAAGAGTTTGGGTATATAAAGCGTATAACAGGAGGCCATGGACTGATCCTTGAGGTACCCTAAAACTCGAAAGAAAAGGGGGAGAAGCGATTCCGTCAATCAAAATTGATTGCGAACGGTCAGTTAAATAAGATCGAAACCAATCTAACCCATTTCCTGTTAGCCCGAAAGTTATAGACAAGCACTTTAGAAGTATAGAATGGTTGATAGTGTCAAATGCTGCGATGGGATCAAGTAGGGTGAGAATAGACACGTTACCTTCATCAGCAGCACAGATAAGATCGTTTTGGATCTTCAACAGAGCCGTCTCTGTTTTATGATACTGCCCATAGAAGATTAATTTGGTTCGAAAAGATTATATTTTTCTAAATGCCTATTTAATCTATGGCCGACAATTATTTTAGTATTAAGAAAGGGAAGGTTTGAGACAGGTCTAAAATTTTTAAGGACAAGCTAACCTTTTTAAGAATAGTGCGACTACAGCTTTTTGAAAGATTGAGGAATTGTGCTAGTATGGAGAGATTCATTTATTATATATGTTAAAATGGGAGCAAGATGCTCCAGATAGATTACAAGTAAAGGTGTTGGGATGGGGTCTAGGTTACAGGTTTTAGGTGGTGGATGTTTTATAATTGAAATTATCTCTTCCTCGGTCGCTTGCAAAAATTCACAGCTGCAAGCTCTCACCACCAAAAGGATCAAAAACTGGTTGACTAGCTTGATACGAATGTAGTTTTTTTCACTAATTTTAGTGACCTTGTTCTGTAAGTAATCGCCAAAACAGAGGGAAGATCAATAGATTTGAAAGATGTTGGGTATTTATTACACAAGCCAGTCTTTTTCTTTCCAGAGAGGATGTCAGCAAAAGGAAAAAGCATTCTTGATGTGTTATATTCCTCGATTTCCTTATTGAAATATTGAGTCTTGGCTCTTTTAATTTGATATTTGATCTTCCTGTTTTTTTTCCTTTAAAAGGTCCTTGTCAATCTGCAGTCCGGACCTGCGCCATTTCCTTTCAGCGACTATCCTTATTTCTAAAGCCCTTGTTATTGTTAAAAAATATAAATGAATTGATTAATGATACACTAACATTCAAAAACTTAGAATGACGTGACTACTTTGTCTATGTAAACAAAATGATGTTTCCTCTTCTGCCTGTTCGTTGAAAATAATATATCTTTCCATTAGGAAAAACTGAAATAATTGGGGTTTTTTAATATCGTGTGTGAAAATGCCATGTTTCTATTCTAAAGTTATTTGCCCTGCAATGGCTGGAGGGCGACATGACTTGATTGTTTTTAAAGAGGGTAATTATATCCTTTTCTATTGTCATTGATTGTTCAATAAAAGCTTTAACCTTTGACAATCAAGAAATGAGTGAAGACTCCAAATAATAATATTTTGTTGAACTTCAGTTCCACCAATCCTTTAAAAGGGCGGGATTCGATATTATATAAAACAGATATGATGGTGTTTCGTCTTTACCAAGAGAACAGTAACAGTAAATCGATTTGAGTCACAACAACCACGAGAGCTTCAAATCGTGATAGTTCTCACAATAAAAATGGAAGGACATCACGCAAGGTCAGGGTAAACATTAACCTGAATCCAGCCAGTAAAGGATCAAAGTCAATATTATGGGTTTTTGATCGTTTTAAATGATGCTTTAATGATAAAATTAGATCATTTAATTGCGAAAATAATTGTAGCTAAGAATGTCAACTATATTAGATAATATAGCTTCAAATTTTTGGAATAGAGATAGAACGAAATAAATTGATTGATCAACAAATCAATAAATTATATGTATATATACGCCATAGGGTCTCTAAAATGTGAAATGAGGAGAAAAAAAAGAGAGGGAGGAGAGAGAGAGAGAGAGAGAGAGAGAGAGAGAGAGAGAGAGAGAGAGGGAGAGTGTGTGTGTGTGTACAGTGTTCTATTGCTCATTTGTGTTGGATATAAGTTATTACTGACTTTTTAAACGATTTTGCTCTTCGCCTCCTGTTGATGCTCGTGTAAAAAAGTATGGACCTCACAATGTTTTTATTTTTATTTGTTGTGTCTGATCCAAACATTGACTGAATTATTAAGGGTGACCTTTGAAAGGTTATTTTTTCTTCTTTCAACATCCTCTTTGTCTCCGATAAGCGACCCTATTTTTTATTGTTGTTGTTGTTGTTGTTGTTGTTGATCTTTTTTGAGGCATCATATAACTTGGTTGATATCAAACTTTCTCTGAACAGGAAACGGATCGATCTCATCCTATGTAATGTTTAAAATAACCTGACGGTTGATCGGGCCGATGGTTGCTGAAATAATTATTTATGTGACGGTAAATGTCTACCTTTTCTGGTGTCATCTTTGTCACACGTCCTTAAAGGGGCTAAACAACATCTGACGTGCTTCTTTCGGGCCTAACCTTCAGGTTGGCTTTCTCACAAATCAAATTCATCTCTCTGAGGACTCGGTCTCTTGATCCTATTTTGTCTCTAGCTTGCTTGTGCCTCCACTGATGTTGTCACTGTTTTGTTCATCATTCTTCTTTTTTTTTCATTCTTCCAACTAGTCATTGATGCACTTACAATGTTTTAAGGGGTAAAACGACCATACGTAATTTTAACTATTTAATCAGAACACGATTATATAACGTCTTTACAAAATTCAACTTAGACGGTGAGACATTTTGAGATCTAAAGGTCGGGTACGTAAGCGAATACATTTTGAAAATGCCAATAAATAACAAGGAAACGATAACGCGATTCGTGATAAAGATGGCTACAGTTTCCATAATATGGCATACCATGTTTCGTTTGTTTCATATTACAAACCTTTTGGTAAGAAGCTATAAACTTGCCTTTCAATAGTTCTATAGATACGGCTAAAATAAATTTAGCAATTAGCACAATAGTGTAGTTAATAATTTTTATTGAAACGAATCTATACGAATACAAAAATGTGATCCGGAGTAGAATAAGGCATTTTATGGCTTTCAGTCTACCAAGAAGTAGTACGTCTCACTGCCCGGTCTGCCGTATTCTGAAAACAAAAATCCACCACACATTCTTTATTACTAAAAATACTTCAAATATCGGTCGATTAAATTGTCAAAAATTCTCAAATCTGAGACTTTAAGAAGAGGTTGCCATTTTACAGCCCAACATACGTTTAGATGGAAACGACTGCTCTAAAGACCCATCAGAAGGATAGCAAGCGATAGTTGCTGTCAGATTTACGATACATAAACCGGTATAAACTCAGACCCACGGGCCAAATTGCCTTATAAGGACCATTGATCAACCTGCCAGACTGCGAATAGTAGCAGTCATTCTCTGATATAACACATTTCCCCTATTTCAACCAGGGAGCCTTTCCTTCAAATCGATTAGGATGAACCCCACCTTGTTAAAATTATAAAAAAATCTCAAACTCGAAACCTCTTTAAAGAAGTCTCATGTTTCAGACGTTTTGATAATTTTGATAGGCCGAGTGAAAGTCATCTTAATCGATCGAATTTTAAAGTATAAATTTTCAGGTCAAAGTGAAGATTTCGTCTTTTGTTAGAATACGAGAGAACAGCACTTTCCCTTACACACGTCAAGGCAACATTCTTATTAACTTCCATCTTTGTCAATTATCGTCAATTGTCATTATAAAAGGGTGTCTCTCCTCACACACACTCCCTCTCTCTCTCTAACTCTCTCTCTCTCTCTCTCTCTCTCTCTCTCTCTCTCTCCTCTACATCCGTCTATATCTCTGTGATATATATATAAATTATAGATATAATATATATAAATTATAAAAAAAACCATGAAATAATAGTGCTCAACCTTTTGGTAAAAGGAGCTATTTATACAATATTTTAAGTATAATTATGATCAACTTCTACAACATTGTTTCGAGCATTCGCTCTTCGTGATGAGAGCGAATGCTCGAAACAATATTGGAGGAGTTGATCATAATTATACTTGAAATACTTTATATATACTAGTAAAAAGCCCGCAATTTCGCGGGGTATGAACTATTTCCATTCGATATTATACCCACCATTATTTAATGAGGGTAGATTGGTAAACAACGTTGTCTGTGTAAGTTGGTACATCCTCTGTTGATTTTTATGTGTGGCCCAACATGAAGTGTAAGCCACTATAGCCTCTGACCCGTGACACAGCAACATATAGTTGTCCGTATATGAAAACAGGTTGTGGTAATAAAATCAACTGCGAAAATAAACCTGAAGTAGCAGACGTGAGCAGAGTTGAAAGACGATCCTGGGATCGAGAACTTACCTTACAGTACAGTACTCTGGTGATCATGTTTGGTGGCGTTTGGCACCGTTTTTATGCACCTCCACTGACTTTAAATTATAAAAGGAAATCAAATTATCTGTTTATCTATCTGTAAAAAAATACATTTCTAATTTTCAAATTTCAAATGGCACAATGTTCTCCACAAGGCTAGACTATATTTAAGAAAGGATTTTCAATTCCATTGTATTTAGACGTCTATCTTCCAACAACATTCTACATGTTTTTATATTTCACTTTCTAAACTGCATTACACAGTTCCTCCCCGCCTCCCCTCTTTTCACTTAATTAATTGCGCACCTTTTTAGAAATATCTAGCATTCTGTGTTAATTCGTGCTTCCTTACAAAGGAGCATACTAATTTCCTGCCAACCAATGTTTTGTTTATTCATCTTAACTACGCCACTACCACATTATCTGATTCATCTTTGGTGTTTCATTATCATCCTGTTTTGTTGATAAAGGGGAATCCCGAAACGTTCATTTGATCTGTTTTTGTAATTAAATTGAAGCTTACATTCAATTTCACATGATTATTTATTTCTTCGAGCTTCGAGCAGCAACATGTACATTAAGTGAATACATTATACTGGGGATGTAGGAGCTTTCGGAATGTCTCCCCTTTACTTTACTTATGGAAAAACAAACATCCTCGCACCTTTACTAAGACTTATGATTAACCCTAATAGAAAACAAAATATACTCCGATATCGAGCTAACCCTAATAGAAAAAAATGACAAATTGGATAAATAAACGCCTGACAAAAGATCAACGGTGAAAATACAAATTTAAAGAATACAGGGGATGTAGGAACTTTCGGAATGTCTCCCCTTTACATAACTTATGGAAAAACAAACACCCTAGCACCTTTAATAAGACTTATGACTAACCTCTCGAGCTAACCCTAATAGAAAAAAACAACTCTCGGACTGCTTTGCACTACCTTTCAATACTTAACAAATCAAAATGGCGGCCGAAAATCAAAACAATGGTCAAATTAGGAAATTTTAAACTTTCACAAATCTATCAAGGTTTGTTCTAGAGTTTTAAAAATACTTCTATATAATGACAAATTGAATAAATAAATGCCTGACAAAATATCAACGGTGAAAATACAAATTTAAAGAATACTGGGGATGTAGGAGCTTTCGGAATGTCTCCCCTTTACTTAACTTATGGAAAAACAAACATCCTAGCACCTTTACTAAGATTTATGACTAACCCTAATAGAAAAAAAATCCTTCGATCTCGAGCTAATCCTAATAGTTAAAAAAGAATCAAAATGGCGACTGAAATACCTTCATGTGATCAAGTGAATAATATCACCATGAATGCCACGATTTGCAGTAAAATGCCAACACACACACACACACACACACATGTATACATAACACACAACACACACACAAACACACACATTCGCACACACACATAAACATACACGCATTTAGAACATACTACTATATAACAACACTGATCACCGCTAAATCAACAACACAACGGAAGTAATAATAATACTTGATGTCATAAAGAGATGACGCAAACTGACAACTTTTTACAGTGACGAAATTGGTTGATTTTGGGACTGTTTAGTGTCGTCGGTACGTATTTTATGATATCTGTGTGACTCAACGAACATTCAAACTGACTTTAGATTATAAAAGGAAATCAAGTTATTTTTTATCTATCTGTAAAAAATACATTTCTAATTTTCAAATCTTTCAGTAGAGTTGTGCACCGTATCAATTTTTTTATTGACTCAAATAAGCACAATGTTCTCCACAATGCTATATTTTTTAAAGAAAGGATATCTATATATATATATGTATATATATGTGTGTGTTTGTGTGTGTGTGTGTGTGTGTGTATGTGTGTGTGTATGGTTGAGGAGAATTGGCTAGAATCACGTAGAATCACCTCATTTGGTTATTTCCTCCTAAAGCGTTTTTTCATCCATACGTTGGTATTTTGATGAGTTCTTTAGGGAGGTATTCTATATATACTGCCGTACTCTTGAATAATACATATTTAGAAATTTGGCTAGAAAACCCGTCCAAAGACGAGTTTTCTGGCCAAATTTCTAAATATGAGTTTTTTCCAGAGCACGGCAGTATAGAAGGGTCCGGGAGGAATTCTGTTGTGTTCAATTGGCGCTAATATTGTTTCCGGTGTATGTTTGTCGCGCATGTATTGTGTGGGCGTGTGTGTCTGTGTGTGTGTGTGTGTGTGTTTGTGTGTGTGCAAATGTGTAAATGTGTGTGTGCATGTGCGGTGTATGTGGTGTGAAATAGTTCTAATAGTAATAAAACCTTGAAAAAAGATATCATTATAACTTTTTGCAATAGAAATAAATAGCTGCGCGGTTTTTTTTTGGTGACCACCTGACACACACACACACACACACACACACACACACATATATATATATATATATATATATATATATATATATATATATATATATATATATATATATATATATATATAAACTTGTAACAGCCTGTCAGTCGTTGATTGCAATAGATAATGCTTGTTAAAAAAACGTATTCAAATAAATTTAAATCTTCTCCTTTCTCATTTCTTTTCAGATGGAAACAAAATGTTAACACGGGATTATTGATTTTTTAAATCCAGAACGGGCAGTCCTTTCAATTTCTCCTGTAATACAATCGATCCCTCCCAAACAATGGACTTCTCCAAAGGTCAAGGGTCATTTTCATCCCAGTATCTTCCAGGCCGAAGGTCGCGTGAGGAGAGACGTTCGTTGTCAGAAACCCTCGCAGATGGGACATCCAAATTCTTTAGTTCTATGGTTGCCAAAAAGAATGGATTGTTTAGCGACATATCAAACAAAATCGAGAACACATTCGCTCCTAAAACAGACACAATAAGTAATAGCACAGGTAGCGATGTGTCCGTCTCTCCTCCGACCACGCCCCCCGCATCTGCTCCCGTCCAAAGACCATCCCAACAACATCCTTCTACTCATTCATCCCAATCAAATACTGCTGTGCCAAATACCCCTCCCCCTCGGCCTCCTCCTCCCAAACGACTCCCATCCATGGGAAGCTCACAAGAACGAACAACCACTGTCATCAAAAGAATGTCTTCCATGCCGGCTTACAGCCGGACAGAAAGTAGAGGTGAAAGCGATTACGTGCCAATACCACCAACTGGACGGGGCACGTCTTCTTATAAGGATGGATTACCCAATAATAAATACAACATAGGTGGAATGAATGTCAGTTTTGACCAACCAATCTACGGACAACAAAGAGAACCAAACGAAACGGAAAAATCTGCTGAAGAAGATAGCAACAAACCAACACGTGTTACCCACACGCCAAATGTGTCCAAATCCGAATTTGAAGAATCAGAAAAGTACGCAAATCAGCAAAATACAAGAATTATCAGCAATAATTCAACTAAGCAAAGTGTCACGCATTCTACTGCTGGAAATACAAACACACAAGACCCGTACTCTGATACACCAAGTACATTCTCATCACAAAGAATTAATAGTTCTTACAACACTGAAAATACCAACACCAACACGTCTTCGATTCCATCAAAGTCTCAGCCAGTCCCTGCTCCAAGAAGATCTCCGGGAAATAATACAAGTAATAACAATAACATCAACAACGCAGTAGGCAACAATAAATCATCATCGCCAACAATGGGAACTTCCAGTGATAGAGATATGCGTGCTGCAGACGGTGTGGCGGACAGGAAGCAAAACCTCCGAAGAGAAATGAATAAATCATCGTCTTCAGGGGAATGGAGTGACAGAAGACAGACGTCGGAAGAAAGTAACAAAAGTTGCCAGAATGAAAGGTATTCCGATTCTAGTGGAAGCGGAGAAAAAGCAAAAAAGAAAACGCCAAAGTTGACCACGGCAAGAAGATCAAGCACTGTGGATGAAATGCTTTTCGACGACTACGTAGATCCAGAAGTGGACGCTGTTCTTCCGCCATCGGACACCCCTCCTGAAAATCTTATCAGTTTTGAACCTGACATCGAGGTAACTCGCTCCGATTCATCTGGCACTGAAGGAAACCGAAATAACAGAGGTATGCTGGGAAGTACGAGTGTCGATTCTTCTGACGTGGAGTACGGAGGAGTGGTGCCAAGGTCAGGGTCGATGGGATCAGACAAGTCATGGAGTTCCAGCTACAGTGTGGATTCTCAGCCTGACGATTTGACCCTGGAGTGTATGGAATTTATGAAATCATTCGTCGACAAAGTCTTCCAGAACGGGTGAGTAATATTTTAATCAATTCATCAAATTTGTATTAAATCGGGGGAATCCAATATTGAAAATTCCGTTTATAGAAGGAGAAGAAATCAATTGCTGTTTTTTTTTCAAATTCTCATATATATATATTCTGAAAATTTCAAGTTTAAATTTGCTGTCTGCAACTACTTCCTCGTATTTTAATACCGTATTGAGGCGATGGGACACATATATCTTTTTTAAAAATATCTATTTAATTTATTTTTCTTTTTTTTTTCTGGATAAAGTAAAACGAGAGGCAGAGGTATAATTGGATAAGAGGGCGGAAAAGGGATGAGGACGAGGTTTGCTAGATGGATAGCATAGCATTTTGGACAACGCGAGCTCTAACACAAATTGAGGCTTTTTCTGCGGCAAGATGTCCCGATTGCTCAATATGTGTGTATTTGTGTGTGTGTGTGTGTGTGTGTGTGTGTGTATGTACAGGGAGAAAGTGAAGGAGAGAGAGAGAGAGAGAGAGAGAGAGAGAGAGAGAGAGAGAGAGAGAGAGAGAGAGAGGTATTAGAAACCCTCCAAGATATTGATGTAAAAATGGGAATTTTTTCAAGGACGCGATCACATTAGTCTGTAAAATAGTTTGTGCCTATAAACTATTTAAATAAGACATTTAAAAAACCCCAAAGAAAACCAAAACGGATGACCGGAAATCCACAAGAGAAGACGGAGAAATAACAACAGGTCTATCAAGAAGTTAATGATGATGATGATGATGATGATGATGATGATGATGATGATGATGATGATGATGATGATGATGATAATAATAAGTTTATTCATAAAGCGCCTTATAGTTTATTCTCAAAGCGATGTACAGATATACGTTTCAGACAATTCACTAATACTTGCACATCACAAGCATAAATCCACCATTTTATTATTATTATTATTATTATTATTATTATATTATTATTATTATTATTATTATTATTATTATTATTATTATATTATTATATATTTTTCATCATTATTATTATTATTATTAGTGTTATTATCGCCAATCACAATATCAGCTTCAAAAATATTATCACTACCTAAACCACCATCACTCCCACCACCGGCAGCGCCACCTCCACGCCCACTCATTACCAGTAGCGTCATTAACCCATAACAATCATTAACCTTAAACTAACGTGGAACGCGATTTGACGTCACCAGAATCCGGGCGAAATCAATGGGAACATGACAATAAACCTTTCACGGGTCTCTACACGCCACCCATTGAGAGTACTCGGTTTGTTATCGATTTCTATCATCGATCATTTTACCATGTGACTAGTAGTCTAAATAAACAAATCCAGAGCAGGTTCATTGTTTTAAAAGCGGTTTAGACATCCTATCCCCCTTACACACTGGATCAATTGTATACACAACCATGACTCTACATTAGCTTTAGTTATTTGAACCCTTATTCCATTTAGTTAAAGAATTCAGTTCAGTAGTTTGTCATTACTGCCATTAACTGCTACCTCCTAAATGGCACGCTGGTCTATCGCAAAGAATTTATTTGGTCTTTCGCAAAGGATTTACTGCTAGGTTTAGAATAGGTCCACACTTTATCTATCGATTCATTTCTATCTAGGCCTAGCCATGCTATTTTCTTTTCGCGGTTTTTAACTTTTTCCCATCCCATTTCAGATAGCACACGTGTTATCTAAAAGAAAACCAACAAAAAAACAAAACAAATTTGAGTTTTTATATAGCGCGATATCCACTAAACGTACTTAAAGCGCTTTGCAAAGGGTCCCTAGCAACACTTGACATGCAGCTAGACATGATATGAAAGTGCAGAGAAGAGACATTTGTGCCCAACATTTGGAACGATATGACAAGGAATGGGATATTTGTCTTCAGAAAATTGTGACTGGTGATGAATTTTGGTCCACCACCACGACTTGGAAACCAATGGAGTACAGGCATAAATCTTCTCCAAGCCCAAGGATATTCAAAGTCAGTGTCTCTGCGAGAAAGATCCTGTTTACCATTTCCAGGGACATGGAATGCATAGTTCACATATGACTTCTTGAACAAGGGCAAGCAATGAACTCTGAACAAAATATGTATCAACTCTACGAGCCCTTAAAGATCGATTGGCGCGAGTTCAAGGTGGTAGAGATTCGATATTGCAGCATGACAGAGTGCACGACCACACGAGTAGTCAAAACCACAACGCATTAATTCGGATCAAACTTCCGTCTGATGAATGTGTCTTTGAAAATTTGGGTAGTGTCGTGTTTAGGTATTTTGTCAAAAATCATTTCAACAATTCTATTGTGTCGTTTTTGATATATTAATTTGAATTTTGTACATCCGTTTACAACGTGAGATACCGTATCTGACGGATGATTACAGATCTTGCAGCCTTTGGAGTATGACAATGGGTAATATGTATGAAGTAGACTGTCGCACTCGAGAAGCTGCAAGCGGCATTTTATAGCAAACGTTCTAATTTCGTCAGGGAATTTATGATTGAATATGAAACTGGAGGAGAGAGAGTGGTTTACCCCAGTGGCTTCTCTAACAATTCTTCCTTGAGACGCCAGTTCATGGAAATGGGTAGGTATCTCATTCAGTCTCACACTTTTAAGGAAGTTTTGAAAACATTTTGGGGACTTAAAAGTACAACTGACGTCACTATCAGCCTGTACAGACATCACATAATCTTCATCTTTTATTAAGGAAACATTTTGGCGGATACACTTTTCAAAAAGATCCACCCAAAATGACTTTGGCCAATTAACTTTTGTGTTATTTTGGAGGCGTTTGCCGTTATGACAAAAACCGGCAAAAGTGTTTTCCTCTTTTTCGTCTAATGAGGCGCGTAGAATTTTTCTTTTCGTTAGATGAAGGTTCAGGCTGTTTCTGGCTGTTATCTTCACACTGTCATCGTCACAATTGAGGATGGACAGGGCAAAGGATAAGTGTTTTGCGTAATAAATTATTTTAGGGTTTGGTAACCCAAGACCACCTTTTGATCTTGGACAAAACATAAATGACCTTGTACTCGAATTATTCAAATGTAACCAATTTCTAACTTTGTTCCCAATTATATTTTCAATTCCATTAAGGTCCTTTTCGGTAAACATGAGATTACAAAAATAAAACATTAGAATTGAAAAGCACATTCAACTCAAGAGACACAGTTTGGCTGAAGACGGCAGAGGGGAAACATCTAAAAGGTTCATATTGTTTCTAAATTTTTCGATTATCGTTTTTCGTTGATGTTCATCACTTTTGTTTGTCAGGTTGATGTTGTGTAAAATTCTTCTTTTTCTAATGTTGGTGTTTCATGTTGTTGTATAGTTATTGTTGGTAATTTGAATTTTTTGTTCCAGTTATTACCTGAACGTTGGCCAGATGTTATGGCGCATTTTGGGGGTTTTATATTCATTCTCATTGCATTCATAAATTGAGTTGTTTTATTGCACAATTGATTCATTACTTCTTCACTTTTTGCTAGTCACGTGACGTCGTCAACGTAACCTTGGATGGGTAGTGGCATCTGCAGAGAGGTATGGTTTTGTTCGATCCATCTTAGCCATTTATCTACGCCTTGTTCAAAGACAATTACAGACCATGGACATCCTTGGATTATACCTTTGTCGCTATACATACATACATACATACATACATACATACATACATACATACATACATACATACATACATACATACATACAGACAGACAGACAGACAGACAGACAGACAGACAGACATACATACATACATACATACATACATACATACATACATACATACATACAGACAGACAGACATTCGTACATATACGGCGAACAGAGATTGAGAAAGACACGTAAAAAGAGGAGGGGAGGGAATTAAAACATGAATCAAACAAGAAAGAAGTAAGAGAGAGAGAGAGAGAGAGAGAGAGAGAGAGAGAGAGAGAGAGAGAATTAATCAGATTGATATATAATATATATATATATATATATATATATAGAGAGAGAGAGAGAGAGAGAGAGAGATAGATAGATAGAAAGATAGATAGATAGATAGATAGATAGATAGATAAATAGATAGATAGATAGATAGATAGATAGATAGATAGATAGATGATTGATCGAAAAAAAAGAGAGGGAGATAGATAGATAGATAGATTGTTAGATAGATAGATAGATAGATAGATAGATAGATAGATAGATAGATAGATAAATAGAGAGAGAGAGTGAGAGAGAGATAGAGAGAGAGAGAGAAAGAAAGAGAGATTGAGAGAGAGAGAGATTGAGAGAGAGAGAGAGAGCAATAAAGATAGGGAGAGAAGGAAAAACAGAAAAGGAGGTTTGAAACGAACAGGGGTCGGAGGGATCTTATACGCTGTCCTTTTACAGACAAAATATTTACATAATGTTAACGACTCTTCCTTGAATATCCATGTAACACTACGCTGATTTTGTTTCCATGGAAACTCGCCAGACAGGCTAATCAACAAACGCCCCCTTATCATTTGTCAAATTTCTTTTCTGCTCTGTTTTCGCTTCCAACTTTTGTATGCTGATTATCAGAAAGCGAATACTGATGCAATTTATCCAATTTTAGAATAAAATTGTGATATGTGTTTAAACGAATTCTAACCAAATCAACATAGTCATTTGCATGTAATTTCATGAAAACCAATATTTCATATTCCTTCTAAAATTTACAGAAAATTTACTTTTTGGCACTTATGTTGACCGGACATAATACTAGACTGAGGCGCTGAGTCACAATGCCAAACATTAAACGTTTTATGGTCAAAAAATTTTTAATGTGGTTTGTTTGTGCGCGACAGAGTAAGAAATTGATGGGGGGGGGGGGGGGGGGGGGGGGGGTAAGGTTTGCGGAAAGGTTTTTATTTCTTTTTTCTAGTTAACACGTAAGTCAGACTGGAGTCCTCTTCATGTCAATCAGACGTTCTATTGATTTAGCTATCTACGGCTCTAGGTGGTTTAACCAGTTTACTATGTGCTCTTGAAAATCGCATTTAAAAAAATTTGGCCAGAAAACTCATCCTACAAATATCGATCGATTTAAATACCCTCATCTTGGCAAAAACTCTCAAACCTGGGACTTGTCCAAGTCCCAGGTTTGAGAGTTTTTGCCACGATGAGGGTCATTTAAATCGATCGATATTTGACAGACGAGTTTTTTGGCCGTTTTTAAAAATGCGTTTTTCCAGAGTATGGTAGTTAACAGGTTAAAAAAAAGAAAAGTCAAAATTGATCACAGAGTAACACTGGGGTGCTCATTGTCTACATCGATGATTCCTACTCTGGCAAGCAAGTCGGCCAGAATTCATTCGCCTGAATCACCGAACTTCTCAAACTTTAATTTAGTATCGGTGTCCCAGCGGTAGGGTGTCTTCTCTAATTTGAGGGGCGAGGTAGCCGAGTGGATATGGCATTAGAATTTCACCAGGAGGGTTCGAACCTTGGGCCTGTTTTCATGAACGCAGACAAGCGCTTAGTCTCTATCTCTATCGTGACTTTAGTCAAGGACTTGAAAAAATCGAATTTCATGTGAGCTGACTAAGCAAGTCCCAGACTAAAATTCACGGCACTTTCGGACTAAGTTTGGCCAAGTTTTAGTCATTGTTGAGGCCGGACTTCAAGCTTAGTCTGAGACGAAATACTAGGATATATCATAGCGTCGACAAGATAGCAGCTATTTTTAGATTGAGAGAGCATCGATTCGGAAGGAAAATACGTCGGCTACGAATGACAGGGACAAAAAGTGTCCTGTTGTTATTGACACTGGTTTTAGAAAACTATAAAATACGTGCAGATCATCGAAAGTACACAGTTTTATGAATAAAAACTTTAAAAAACTGAATCTAATTGGCTCGCGAGTTGCGAGTGAACGGAGACTCGAAATCGAAGGGTTTACGTCAAAGAATAACCAAAAAAAAAAGTAATTAGAAAGTATAGTGGAGACAAAAATTATCCTGCTGGCATTGCAACTGACTGAAATTATGTGATTCATTAGAACACACTTTCTCTTTTGTTTGTTTGTTGGTTTTTTTGTTTGTTTTTTTTTGTTTTTTTGTTTTTTGTTTTATTTCGGTTCAATTGAGAGTCAACCATGGACATGATTGTAGTCTATCAGTCTACAGTTGACCGCTATGTGACCCCCGAAAGGTCAGATCCAAGTTCCAATCGGACAAAAATGTTATTTTTTTCTGCTTATTTGGCTTATAAAGAAAGTTAAACTTTTACAATAATCCGATAAAACAATGGTCTCGGGGACCCTACTAAAACTTTTGCCCGAATATGAAACAACCCGACTTTTTTTCTAGCCCTGACACCACTTATAGGATTCACTCTGATAGGGAGGACGAATATCTTTGGGGACAATTGATTTAAGCAATCAACATGAATGAGGAAGGTAGGGATGGGAGAGGTCACGAGGATCTTAACTCTCGTTTTCAACAAAACATTCCATTAATTCCTATTACTATTATATACATCCACTTACCATCTTTGCTGCTATCGCTTTGAGTCCTCATTAATTTTCATATTTGAACTGACTTCTCGATTGCTGAATAAAATTAACAAGTAGATTTTTTGCAATCAGAATATGGGATTCGTGACACATCCTCATACCTGCTCGGGCAAGCACAGCCGTTTGTTTACTATTGGTAACATGAATGAAGTACACTGCTCTTTGCTTTTGTTTTTAAACCGCCGGTTGAGTGGTTAGCTCTCACTAGTTTTGTGTGTTGGTACGATTGATCTGGCGGTAGAATTGATGAGTATTTCAATTAAATACATACCCATATGTAGTTCGCTTAGCTCAGCAATTGCGACTGAGACCACCCACCTTTTGTCCGGTATTCACCATTCTTATACTGTTACACATCGATTTATGATATAACGACTGACTATCTATCCGTCTATTCATTAAAGGTGAACCCTATACCCCAAAGAAGAAAAAAATTAGTTTCGTTAAAATCAACACAACTATTTGAACTACAGAGTAGGGTTGACGTGTACTTATTTGCAGGTCTGATAGCCCAATTTGATATGGGCTCATTGTTGTAATGGAAATACTCCGAAACCAACGAAAAAGGTTGTCCATTTCAACAATGTTAAATTAAGCCCATTATTGTGTTCGGTAATCAGATCTGCTAACATATACAGGTCGGATATGGCTAAACCACATTTTCTGCATTGGAAAAAAATCAAGAAGTTGATAGCTAGGTAGCCACCAACAATTTATCTATCTATATATCTAGCCAGCTATTTGATTTGTTCTAATTCAGCAATTGGGGCAGGGCCGTCTCGAGGTTTTAATCTAATTACATCGATGACATGTCCGGAGTAGGGAGGATGAGTCCCATCTAATTGATTTCGTGCTAACATCTTGTTCCACTGGCCTGTGGGTTTTTAGGAGACTTCAATGCAATCGACCCTATTTGCTTGGAGCAACAGGCAAATTGGATTTTAGACTCTGACAAATCAATGTGGGACGAACTCCAGAGAAGTGGATTTCAGAAAGACCGACTTGTATTCATATTAAATGAAGTAAAACTCAACGCAACTGCAAAAACAACAAAACGAACTTTTTGTTAAGACTTTAAAGTCACAATATAAACTCAACAACCAGAACAATACCAGTTAATACTTGCTAAGTTTGATTAAAAATCTATGATTTGTAAAGAAACTATGTTGGTTATACCTAAGTCGTACAAAAATGACGATCTCGAAATTTCCAAACTTACATCTTGTTTTTTAGCAGTGTTGTGTGACTAGCGTAGAATTTCACCCCGTCTCGTTGCATCTGTAATACGTTCTTCTTTGAACAATGTTCCATAGTTTTCAATAGACACAGAAATCATATTTGATTTATTTCTAAAGATCAAATGGTCTCAAATGAGTCCGGACTTGAATAAAATGGACTACACCAAAATATGGACAATGATGTCAAACAGTGTTTAAGAGTTGTTCAACGTTTTACAGAAAAGTAGAGCTAAAAGACTCGATTCAAATTTATGGAATCGAATCATTTTCTAAGACATTAGAAAATCAAATGGATCTTGGAAATAAGACTATGCACAGTCAGAAAGCAAAATGGGGGATGGGCAGATTATTTCCCAATAATTATTTATTACATTTTGTATACATTAAGTTCAATATATTGGTTTGATTATGGTGAAATTTGAAACTTGCATCAGTTATGGTCCGGCGGTTAAAGGCTTCTAAACTTTTCCAGTTTTTTTTTCTCGCACCGGATATAATACAAGAGATAATAATACTAATAATGTGCACAGCAGCTGTTAATAAATAGACCTGACGATTTACAATTTTTCTTACCAAATTTCTGATGATGAGACCACGCATATTAAACCAGTTAACTGCCGAACTCTGGAAAAACACGTATCTAAAATTTGGCCGGAAAACTCGTCCTTCAAGTATCGATTGGT
>NC_088366.1:41558465-41565965 GCF_034508935.2 Berghia stephanieae
TCTAGACTATTTTTATTCTAGTCACAAAAGCATGCAATGATAAGGATGATTAGAGGCCGGATGGATGACCATGATCGAAAAATATAATTCGAACGGGCGTTGTGTCCTTGGGTAAAACACATGCAAACACATTGCCTCACCCAATTCAGATGTGTATAAGTACCTGGCTGCAGGCAATGATGGACATTGTAAGAGTGCTGTTTGGCCATGTTTACAATCGCGTGTTAAGGTGGAATTTTGATTCCCGACTTGCGTGTTTCATAAAAGCCTCAAAACCAACGATACACATCGTGCACGAAACGTTAATAAGTGATAACATGCGCAGTGAGAATTTACAGTTTACTCTCCGCATCGTGATATGATCAACGAATTTGTCTTTGAATGCCATGTTTATTTAAAATTATATTTTGGGTAAGATATTATATGACGCTACAGTTGCATAAATGCCATCAGAGCATTTATATAGCGCAATATCCACTAAACGTGCTCAATGTGCTTTACAAGGGATCCCTAACCAACAGCTACACTTAACATTTAGGACGAGACATGACGCCAGTTGCATTTTTTTCCGACAGAGACAACGCTGTTAACAGCCTGGCACTCATTTTACACATGATTACAGTGAGAGTATGTGAGGAAAGAGCGATAGAGCACCACTATGCATATTTGAACCAGCAACAGAAGTTAGACAAATTGTACTGAACAGGCCACCAACATTTTGTGATTTGGACCCAATTCCTACATGTTTATTTAAAGAATACATAGATGTTTTATTACCAACAGTAACCAGCATAATAAATGATTGTATCAGTTCAGGCCAGCGGCGTGGCGTATTGACGGCATATGGTGGTGCCATGATTAGAGGAAGAAAAAAAATTCTTAAACAGTGAACAAGATTAAGAGAGAGCACATGTTAAAAACTCTCTTTTTTGGAAGGGTGGGGGGAGGGTCGATGATTTCTACGAGTGTACAAAACTCACAAAAACAAATAATTCATGAAAACAACAAGCCACAACACTGAGATACAAGTCCCGTGTGAAAAGGTCTTTGTAATTATTCTTTGTCAACCATTTAAAGGATTGGATTTGGTAGATAATGCAATCAATATGTGATAAATGTAAATCAAAAGAGAGAAAAAAACCTATGACAGAAATAACTTACTTTTAGTACTTGTAAAGAAAATCTGCACGGCGATGTTTCATCTCTGCAAATCTTTTTATAATTTGTTTATTGAAATCTGGAATGGCATTTGGCATCTATTTCAGCTTTGTGAATTGACAGAATCATTAACGACTTTAACCGCTCCTGTTTCATTGAATTGCGCAAGAAATTTTTCACTCTTTTAAGGGTGCTAAAACAACGTTCAGGAGGTCAAGAAATACGATGGAAGTGGTTAAGGTCACTATAGCTTATAGATGTCCATGATTTGTCAGTGTTTGTTGTATCTGTAAAAAGTAGACAATAAAAACAAAAGAAACGTGTTTCTTTTTCTAAACTAACTGTGAGCCATTCATGCCTGTCATACCATGTCACTGAAAAAGAGCGTTTTCGAGATTTTCACACCTGTGTTAATTCAAAATCAGTTGGTTGGTGAGGAACTGGTCTTTTTATTTCTAATTTGTCATCTAGTGTCGATCTCCCAAACGGTCGGTGAAGTAAAGAGTCAACTTGATTCATTGCAATTAACAAAACAAAACTTCAAAGTATATCTCAAATAATGGAAATCAGTGGAATACGATTAATGATTGCACAAATAAAAGGTAGATTCAGATCTTAAAGCATCACCAAAAAAAAAATCACTCCACTTAAGTACTTAAGAAATCAAAAAACACACCAAAGTATAACTGTTGACAATCTTCGCTTTCTTTCTCTGACTGACACAAATACACACGCACAAACACACACACACACACACACACAGACACAAATAAACACTCATACACACGTAACCATCAACTCGGCACTACAAGCAAGAAAAATGTTGGTAATTTCGTCCCAATGCTTCGTGTTGCAAAGAATTACTTTATTCAATAATCGTGAAAAAGAGGTGGGGGGAGGGGGATTTTGATATGTCATATTTTTCAGTTTTATGTTGTTTTTCTTTGCTGCTCAGAAATAAACTTAACAATGATCAGTGTTTTTGACAGTTAATGTAATATTTTGGATGGCCGAAGTTACCCTAATTATGACGTCCAACGGTGGAGCTCTCAGATCCTGGCACAAGTCGAGGGGTTTTCCGCTATTTGAAGATAGTATAATTTGCCCCAGTTTCTCGCTCAATCAGCTGTAGCGATACTAATGGATAGAGCATTAACTGGAGCTCGGATTGCTTTGCACCACGGTGTTGATTCGCGCAGTGATGTCACCAACACACGAGTCGGCGCAGTGCGTGATTCGGAACCTTGAATAGAGTGGAGACTAAAAAGGCAGTATGTTGTTGGCGAGTTGGCGAAAGACAGTGGAGTTAAAATTTCTCAGTTTTATTTTTAAAAGATTGGTGTGGTGCCTGGCACCATTCGATCCAATGGTCCCACGCCCCTGGTTCAGGCATAATTCTTGATGCTTTTAAAAAGCCATTGTAAAACCTCTTTTAAACAAAAGTGGTCAAGACATAAATAATTTCAAAAATTACAGACCTGAAAATACTTTTAAAACACATGAATATTAATCTTACCGAACCTCTCCAGTCTGCTTATAAAGCCTTTCATAGTACTGGAACTGCTCTAATGAAAGTCAACACCGACATTCTTAACGCCATTGACATAAATAATGTATGTCTTTTTGCTCTTTTTGATCTATCTGCAGCTTTTGACACCATAGATCATGATATACTCCCGAATAGATCGTGGGAAAGGCCCTTGACTTTTTTTTTACTTAAGCAACAGAAAGCAAGTAGTCCAATTAAATAAAGCAACGTCTCATGAATATCCTTTAAAATGTGGTGTACCTCAAGGATCAGTCCGTCGACCTGTGCTCTTTACAGTGTGCATTCAGCCAATGTCTGAAATTTCTGTAAAAAATAATTCAAAGTGATACTAAGCCGCTAGAAGCTGTGGGCTGTAAAAAGTAATAAACAAAAATCATGCATTAAAAAAAAAAGAACAAAATACCAAACACGGAACGTTTCGGGCTCAAATCCCTTCTTCAACCTACAACAAAAAACAATAAAAACATAAATGCATTACTAAACCACGAAGTTAAATCTTATTACAATAACACACAATGAATAACAGTACGAAACACGTTATGGCAGCAAGGGTTCAATCCTAGGAAGACACAAAAAACGATGTAATCCTTTGGAATTAACACAAGTCAAAGTGATACTAAGCTGCTAGAAGCTCTGGACTGTAAAAAGTAATAAACAAAATGAATATAACAGCTTCAAAAAAGAACAAAGTATCAAACACGGCTCAAAATCCTTCTTCAGCCAACAACAAAAAAACCCAATAAAAACACAAATACATTACTAAACTACAAAGTAAAATATAATACATCTTTCCATCTTTACGTAGATGACACCCAAGTGTACAAATTCAAAACACCAAACAATATCCCTCTTTTAATTTCATGTATGGAGGACTGTATCAGAGATGTAAAGTGTTGGATGAAATCAAACAAATTGAAATTAAATGATGAAAAGACGGAATTAGTGTTATGCGGAAATACCATTGGGAAAAAATAGTAAAACTAAGAGTCAATCTGAATATTAATGGATGTCCGATACAGTCCTCTTTAGGTGTTAAAAATCTTGGCGTCTTTTTTGACAATGTATCCATGCAGACACAAATCGATAACCTTTGTACATTTTAAATATTTATATAAAGAAAATGGCCACAATCAGAGATTATTTGACTATTCAGGTAGCCAGTCAATTTGTTTATTTTATCACGTATTGATTACTGCAATTCCCTTCTTTTAGGTGTAATTCAAAATAAATATCTCGTATTCAGAACACTGCTGCAAAATTAATTTTAAGAAAAGCTCCTATGTCCCACACCCTCCCACCCTCCCACCTCTCTACGAACTGCACTGGCTACCAATCAGAGAGAGAGAGAGAGAGAGAGAGAGAGAGAGAGAGAGAGAGAGATTAAATTACAAAATCGCTTAATATGTTTTAAATGTTTAAACGATGAAGTTCCTATCTATTAAAAAAACCATTACATCCTTATAAACCTTCCAGATCATTAAGATCATCATCTGATAAAACTAAACTTTTAGTTCTTCTTTTAAAATACATTTGTTTAGGTGGGCAATTCTCTTCTTGTCATGGGACCCCGTGCATGGAATTCTATTCCCAGAACCATCAGGGAACAGCCAACTATTAATTCTTTTAAAATCGAAACTAAAACATTTCCTTTTCACATCTGCCTACTTTAATCTGAGACATACTATAATATGGTTATAACCCTATGTGTGAATAGTCAATTGTATGTCTGCGTGATTGTGTGTATGTGTGTATGTGTGTATGTGTGTGTGTGTGTGTGTGTGGAGGAGGGGGTGTTGTTGGTTGTAGTTCAAGAATGCATATAAATGGCATTGAGCATTATATAATTTTGTAAATGCGCTTACAAATGTGATCTATTATTATTATTCTCCTAGGAATCAACTATGTGCCTCCCAGACCGGAACTCGAACCCAGGACCTTTCGATCCGGACGCAAGTGCCATGCCACAAGACCGCATAGCCGCAATAAATTGCTTCTTTCCTTTCTTATTATGGCTGAGCTCTTTGTTCACGATATGGGTCAGAAACCAGCGTTCAACAGAAAAAGATATTCAATATACACATTGTATTTTATATTAGATATCGAGATACTATAGCAAATCACCCCAAAATAACTAGAGACCGTCCGTCCAGATTTTGTGATCATTTTGTTTGGCGGAATCATTTCGAATACAGCAAATGTTTTCCTTTACTGTATATAGATACATCTATTTTGCCCCCTTTCTTAAACTAATCATAGAAATGTATTGATGCTTGTTTTTTCATCATTAACGTTTATTTCCAATAGCAAGTTTAATGTGACGATCGATATCACTGACAGTAGAAGTTTCCAGACCGAAAATAGACACAGAACTAGTCTAAGTGCGGCATAAAAATAAGACGTTTGTGTAACAAGTACTTGTTATCGATTTCTTTTTATTTCAGTGAAGAAATATCTCAAACGGACAAAGCCAAGTATGGAGAACTATGCCAGGTAGGAAGCAAGATCCTTTTATTATTATTACTATTATTATTATTATTATTATTATATTATTATTATTATTATTATTATATATTATTATTATTATTATTATTATTATTATTATTATTATTATTATTATTATTATTATTATTATTATTATTATTATTATTATTATTATTATTATTATTATTATTATTATTATTATTATTATTATTATCATTATTATTATTTCTATTATTAATGTTATTATTAACATTATTATTATTGTTATTTTTTCATCATCATCATCATCATCATCATCATCATCATCATCATCATCATCATCATCATCATCATCATCATCATCATCACCTTTAATATTGATATAATTATTGGCTGATTACACAAATATTATTTGAGGTTTTTCCTTTTTAAATAGTCATGGAATTTATATTAGCGTTGTCAATGGCCGAGAGCTAGGTAATTATAAATCGTCTTTATGTGAAGTGATATTGAGCTTGACCAATAACGAGAGAGCGACGATGCTCGCAAATTTGAAACTTGGGTCATTTGTCCTGGAGCGTGGCGCTCAATAATTAAGTATATAGTATAGTCTATGTGAGAGATGGGTGAGACCGCATTTATATAAAAAAGCACTCAACAGACAGTTTGTACAAAATAAAAAAAGTTAAGGTCACACATGACCTGCTGTCTGGAATATATGAAGTATTACGGAGCGCATTGAGCAATGTGAAACCGTGAAATGCACACAATAAATGTTCTAATGTGTTTGATTTATTCTTTTAGATATATTTTTATTTCCGTTATTTATAGTTATTGGCCATCTTTTGATTCTAAAAATAAAATGAATCTATCAAAATTTAAACATGGACTTTCTAGTTATGTGTTTTAAAGGATAGAAATGCTATTAAGAATAAAGGTCAATCGCTTGATTTTCTCGACCTATTGAATAGAATGTTGATTGGAGATCATAGAGAAGACGTCATTGGTATCAGGCGCTATAAATAACTGACACAATGCCAAGGAAACAAATTAACGAGCTGGGTTTTTTTTTATTGAAAAAAAAAGAATAAATAAATAATTGAGCTTTTATATAGAGCAATATCCACTAAACGTGCTCAACAGCAACACGTAATATTATATTAAACAGGACATGGCGCCTGTTAAGCGACATTACATTTTTAAAAAAATTCCGACAGAGACAACGCTGTTAACAGTCAGGTACTCATTTTACACCCGACTACGGTGATAAAATGTGAGTAAAGAGCCTTTTCCAAGGACTCAACTATGCGCCGAGCGAGGCTCGAACCCAGGACCTTCCGCTCCGAAAGCGAGTGTCATACCACAAGACCATATAGCCGCAGTTAGGTTGACACTTAAAATCATCCATTCGAGTGGGTCATGATGACACTCTCCGTAGGTTATATTTTTCATATTACTATTAGATTGTTTTGGCAGTGTTCATTATTGATAAATTGATAATCTGAAAAAAGTCATGCATGGCGATATTTTGCCTCACAAAACAGATAGAAGGTCATGTCTTCCTCCAACCATTCGAACCATTGTCCGTTGGACTGGTTACTAGGTCAAATGACAGGGATATAAAACGTCAACACTGGCAAAACGCCTTTGATTATTTTAGTGAAAAAAGTTCTATGCATATATTGGTCGATTAAGTTGACGTAAGAGATTTTTTGATAAGTTGAAATGATTACTCGCTATACGAAGTAACAATTTACTTGCCAAATTGTATAAAAGAATTGTCAGCCTGTAGCTTCGCATAGAAGTCACTAAACAACAATATATTCAAATTGAGAACTTAGGGAGAAAGCACCGGTGTAAGATAATGATTTGAACAAGTATGTATGAAACAGTGCCAGACAAAGCAATAAAGAAAAATACAAGAAAAAAAACCATCCCAAAGAATCAGTCTTCCTTGATTTGGGATCGAATATGAAGAATATATAAACAATAAAATGTCATTGTTATACTACCACTATTCTGGGGTACTCTTGAAAACACGTTTTTAAATATTCTGCCAGAAAGCTCGTCCTTCAAATATCGATCCTTATCTTGTCTCAAAACTTGGACTTCTCTTGAAGCTCTCTGTTTGGACAAACTGAGGGTCATTCTAATCGATCGATGTTTGAAGGACGAGTTCCCTGTCAAAACTGTTAAAACCTATTTCTTTTTCCGAGTACGTTAGTTTGCTCATGATTGCCAAACCTGATTCACTTTTGTTTCGTCTGTTTCCAGTATTTCCCAGGACGATTGTGGTTTTCCCGCTATGTCAACTCACAGGTAAGCTGTTTTCC
>NC_088366.1:41570965-41580965 GCF_034508935.2 Berghia stephanieae
GGAAAAAAGCTATATTTATATATGCCTGTCACTGTGTGTGACAAATTAGGGAGTGGGCCCTGGTGTATGATAAAATTCTGAGATTTCCAAGCTATGATCTCAAATTTTCGTCGGCTTGATTAACTTTGAAAATAGGAAATCCTCTCAGACTTACATTCATCAATTGGGATCCAAGTAAAAATAAATAGAATCATAGCGTCTTAAAGGACTGGTCTTGGGATTGATCGTCGATTGAGGGACATTGGATTCCGTCTTTAGTGAATACATAGATACTTCAGTTTGTTAGACCGGGTATACAAATTACAGAGGCAGACGATATGCTTCAACGATAGCAGTAATCTGCAAAGAAAGAAACCGTAAGAATTTGATCCACTGATTAGAACTTTTGACAATATAGAGAATCGAGGCAGGATGCAAAAGAATTCATTTTACCAGAATAAGTTCTTTGACCATGTAATGAGAAGAAAGGGGATAAAGAAGCTGATGACCACAGGACTGATAGATGGAAAGTGAGCATAGGAAGATAGAGGGTGGAAATGGAGGACAACAATAGGAACTGGGCACACGGAAGAATTAATGTGAAGAACATCAGAACAACAAACGACAGAGAGGATTGGAAAGGCATGATCGCCCACGCTTGGAAGCAAGATACCAGATGACGATTTGAAGGACTAGTTTTCTGGCCAAAATATGTGTCGTTCCAGAGTAGGACAATTAGCTGGTTAAAGAGGCATGTCAGTGTACAGGAGTCAAGACTTAGCCTCGTATCCTGACGGTAAGAGGTTCGAGCAAGAGCTTACTAGATTTAGAAACATACGTGTAACGATTCGGGTGTGAAACGGTTAGTCGAAAGAGCCAGATAACCCGTCCACAAAAGAAAAGAAAGGGAAAAGACTAGGAAGATAAGGGGGAACTCCTTGATAAGTTCTCTCGGAGAGGAAGATCAGGCCACTGCACTGAACCAAGTCTGATCTGAGGGGAGAGAAAGAAGGAGAAAGTCAGTGCTTCACGGCCAGACAATCGTAATGATAAAATAAATGGAGATCAAGGTTTACGAACACGATACATTTATTACGGAACTAAATAACACGTATAACACTAATAAGAATGATACAACTCTATTCATTCATTCTTTCTCCTAACATCCACGAATAGGGAACACTACAATAATAAAATGATATGAACAGGACCGCTGGAAAGTGGTATTCTGTTCAACTCGACATAACTTACAAGGACTCCCCTCTGGTTTCCCGCGCTACGCTTATATAGCACCAGGCTCGAACTCTGATTGGCTAAAAGCGGTGTTCAAAATGCCTAGCGCCCTGAGAAGGTACGGTCAACTCCGGACTCGTTCGGGTGATGTCCTAGCAACCATTTGCCTTATTCTACCCGAATTTTCAGACATCCATTCCTTTGTCGGATGTATGTTCATCCAGCTCCATACATCTTTGGATGATATCCATATCAAAGTTGTCAAGGATTCTTTTCCTACCACGTCGTTCCCCACTGGTGATATCTCTGTCGTATGTATTTAGATCATCATTATCTCAGGGTGGATTGTGAAATTCCAATTCCATAGCCGTCCTCTTTAGTGGCTTTCGATAGATACAAGTATAATTTTTTTCTCAGCTGTAAGAGAGTGGAAAAGATAAGGTATCGTATCGTTGTTATATAAACAGCATTCATTGTTAATTTGACAACATTGAGTATATAATCAGTATTTCAAATCATTTAAAGCTAGAGATTTCCTATCAGTCTTTGATAATTGCGACATGATGTAGATAATATGCAATAAATTATATATTCAAAATGTACTGCAAATACGTGGATACGATTCCTTTAGTACGATTTTTGTTGTTGTAATATTTTGATTTTTTTTTTCTCAAGCCTGAATGATGTTGTTATTGCTCTCTTTCAGAAAATGGTTAGGGTCAATGGTATTATTCTAGTAAATACCGTGAGAAATTATGATTCGAAAGAAAATCTGTCTACCATTAAAGGGTTACATGCACTCCCGAAGATATGGATTCTGATTTTGGTATAAATAAAGTTTGTAGAATCCACTAGTAATGCTGTCATTTTTCAATTTTATTTTTAAAATGAACTAAAGGAATAAATGGATTGTGCGCCTATAATTGTTTTAATGGCTAAGGCGTCGTATGAGGACACAAAGCACAATTAGTTAGAGAACAAGCTGAAATTCAATTATCTAGTAGTCACTCCAACTGTTTGAATTTGCCCTAATTTTAACAAGTGAATTTAGAGTCAAAGTGTTATTGATTTATTTCTATTTTTGATTATTTTCTATTCATCTTTATTTTTATTTATTTATTTTTTTCTTTTTTTTTTGTTTTTTATTGTTGGTTGTTTTTTTCTCTCTATGGCCCATATGTGACCACGACCACTCGAGTATGTTCATTTATTTATTTATTTATTTATCTAAAAATATTTTTGTTTATCTTTTATAGATTGATGGATTCATGTCGTTATTTTTCTATTTATTTTATTGTTTGTTTATCTATTAATTTATTTTCCCTTTATTTCTTTGGTTTTTAAAAATGCTATTTTGTTCTTGTGTCTCGTCCTTGCGTTTATTTGCTTCTTTCCTTCAAATATTAAAATACCTAGGGCCTTTTTATAGAAAACAGAAACTATGGTGTCATATAGTGAGACAGAACATTTCAATCTGTCTTTGCCAGATACAGACAGACAGTGTATAATTCAAGAGTTGCCCTTCCTTTCTTGGCTCTTCCCACAGTTTGTAACACTAGTCCTGCTCATTTTTGAAATTAGAGACAATGATGATTCAATCTGCCACCAAATGACAAAACACATTTTAAACATGTTTGGTCAGACAATTATTTACATCAATGATCAAAACATTAAAATGATCCAAAGCTGTTAAAAAGTTTCAAACATGATGCGTTACTGACATCCCAGATATTACCTATTGTAAACATGATATTATTACGCTTTATTATTTAGGGAGAGGGGTAGATTAATGAGTTTTAAGTTTCATTCCGAAAGCCACAACAGCGGATCCTTTGTTTTGTGATAATTGCCACCCATCCCATCACTGGAGATACTTAAACCAGCTAAATCGCTGATGCTTCAAATAATAACATGATACGTTATATTAGGAAAAGTTATGTGGAGGGGGGAAATCCAAAAGAAAAAAATAAGCAAAACAATTTTTTTAAAAATAGGGAATGAGATTAGCGGAAGAGTAGCGTCCCTTGATTGGACGTCACCGGCGAAGAAGTTATTAGAGAGAGAACGGCCTTATAGTTCGCGCATGCGGCTCTCGTCTTCGCTTCCTGTGAAACCGCGCGGTTAGTTAAATAGTTTCTCAGCGATCTTTAAGTTGACGTTCTCTCTGTAAGGTGACGTCCAATCAAGGGACGCTACTCTTCCGCTAATCTCATTCCCTATACACCAAAATGAAAAAAACAAAAAAGAGAAAGAAACTTGACTTTCTGTTTTGTTGTTTTCATCGTCGGCCTCCAAATCAAACGACGAAGACGCCCCTGCAGCTTCTCTATATCCATTGACGATTCCTTCCATTGGTCTCGCTCCTCTGTAAGAGACTGGAGGGCTGCAAGATCTTTTTTCCGAACTCAGTTCTTGATGTTTCTGGAGGCGCTTCAGTCTATGTTTATTATTGCATGTGAATGTTTAATGTTGGTCTGTCTCCATATTTGCCTTGATCTGATTGTGTAATTCTTTCATGGCTTTATTTGCTGGAATATTGTTAACTGTTCTAAGTGTGCGTCCAATTAGTCTCCACCATATTTTAAATATTTGGGTTAAAAGTTCTGTTTGGTTGATTTTTAAAAAAATTACAAACACACCACTTTATAAAATAAAGAAAGTCAACAACAATAAAAAATAAACAAACAAAAAAGCCTCCAAAAATCTCACAAATAACAGAAAAATAAAACAAAACAAAAATAAACAAACAAAAAATCAAAATAAACAGTTGAAACAAACAAACAAACATAATTTAAAAATGAAATAGTACATATTAAGATCATTTACAGTACGAAGCATGGCTTTTATCAAATCATCAAAATGTTTATTTTGTCTTTTACGTTATTATCATTATAAAAATTGTTTTCCATCGCCAAGGGAGAGTACAATGGAAATTAAAATATTTTAATTTCCACCTCCACGATGAGGTTTACTTTTCAGTTTCAATTTTATAGGTCGTGTTATATTGTAATATTATATCCAGGCATGAATAATTCATGAGAACATCACCATGTGTCATGATACAACTCCCAGTGGGAAGCACGATAACTTTCACAATTGATTTCATCCAAAATGCTGCCGTACTCTGAAATAACTGATATAAATAATTTGGCCAGAAAATTAGTCATTCAAATATCGATCGATTGAAATGACCCTAATCTTGGCACAAACTCTCAAACCTGGGACTTTGAGAGATCCAAGGTTTGAGAGTTTGATAAGATGCAGGCCATTTTAATCGATCGATATTTTGGGGGGATAAGTTTTATGGCCAAAGTTGTGAATATGAGTTTTTATAGAGTACGGCAGTTAACTAGTTAAGTGGTGAAATCTATAGGTAGCCAAAAGATTACAAAATATAATATGACACAAAAAAAATCTAAAAATCTTTTGAGTAATGTTTAGATTTTTCATTATAATGGGAATCCGCTTATTGTGAAAATATTACTATGGCTAGCACTATTCAGTATCTGATACTGAATAGTGGTTTTGTACTATTCAGTATCTGATACTGAATAGTGGTTTTGTACTATTCAGTATCTGATACTGAATAGTGCTTTTGTACTATTCAGTATCTGATACTGAATAGTGCTTTTGTACTATTCAGTATCTGACACTGAATAGTGGTTTTTGTACGGTGTTTTTTTTTTTTCCGAAACCTGACAAAGTTATGGGAAGAGGACAGCTGTGGGAGTGAATATGGGACTCAGAAAAGTGTACACCAGTGGGGAGTGAACCGGGGACTGGGTTTCGGCGGGTTTCGTAATAAAAAGCAATTACTTTTTACGAAACGCGACGACACCCGGCAATATCCGACAAAGTTATGGGAGGTAGGCAGCAGCGTGTGTGTGTGTGTGTGTGTGTGTGTGTGTGTGTGTAGGGGGGGGGATGAACCTGAGATTCAGGAAAGTGTACACCAGTGGGGAATGAACCTGGGACTCTGGGTTTTGTAAAAAAGCAATAAAAAATGTGGGGGGGGGGGGATTACTTTTTTTACGATACCCGACAATATGCGGCAAAGCGTGGGGAGTGAACCTGAGACTCAGTGAAGTATACACCAGTGGGGAGTGAACCTGAGACTATGGTTTTCGGCGGGCTTCAGCTAGTTTCATATAAAAGCAATTACTTTTTTACGAAACCCGACTAATCCTGGCAATATCCGAGAAAGTTATGGGTAGTAGGCAACAGTGGGGAGTGAACCGGAGATTCGTGGAAGTAAACACCAGTGAGGAGTGAACCTGGGACTGGGTTTCGGCGGGTTTTGTAAAAAAAAAAAAGCAATTACTTTTTGTTTACAAAATGCGCCAAATCCCAACAAAATGGGGCAAAGATATGGAAAGTAGGCAAATAATGGGGAGTGAACCTGAGACTAAGGGAAGTGTACACCAGTGCGGAGTGAAACTGAGACTCTGGTTTTCAGCGGGTTTCAGCGAATTTCATATAAAAGCAATTACTCTTTTACGAAACCCGACGAAACCTGGCAATATCTGAGAAAGTTATGGGAAGTAGACAACAGTGGGGAGTGAACCTGAGATTCATGGAAGTGTACACCAGTGGGGAGTGAACCTGAGACTCTGGTTTTCGGCGGGTTTCAGCGAGTTTCACATAAAAGCAATTACTTTTTTACGAAACCCGGCAATATCCGACAAAGTTGTGGGAAGTAGGCAACAGTGGGGAGTGAACCTGAGACTCAGGGAAGTGTACGTGAACCTGAGACTATGGTTTTCGGCGGGCTTCAACTAGTTTCATATAAAAGCAATTACTTTTTTACGAAACCCGACTAATCCTGGCAATATCCGAGAAAGTTATGGGTAGTAGGCAACAGTGGGGAGTGAACCTGAGATTCGTGGAAGTAAACACCAGTGAGGAGTGAACCTGGGACTGGGTTTCGGCGGGTTTTGTAAAAAAAAAAAGCAATTACTTTTTGTTTACAAAATGCGCCAAATCCCAACAAAATGGGGCAAAGATATGGAAAGTAGGCAAATAATGGGGAGTGAACCTGAGACTAAGGGAAGTGTACACCAGTGGGGAGTGAAACTGAGACTCTGGTTTTCAGCGGGTTTCAGCGAATTTCATATAAAAGCAATTACTCTTTTACGAAACCCGACGAAACCTGGCAATATCTGAGAAAGTTATGGGAAGTAGACAACAGTGGGGAGTGAACCTGAGATTCATGGAAGTGTACACCAGTGGGGAGTGAACCTGAGACTCTGGTTTTCGGCGGGTTTCAGCGAGTTTCACATAAAAGCAATTACTTTTTTACGAAACCCGGCAATATCCGACAAAGTTGTGGGAAGTAGGCAACAGTGGGGAGTGAACCTGAGACTCAGGGAAGTGTACACCAGTGGGGAGTGAACCTGAGACTATGGTTTTTGGCGGGTTTCAGCGAGTTTCACATAAAAGCAATTACTTTTTTACGAAACCCGGCAATATCCGACAGTTATTGAAAGTAGGCAAACAGTGGGGAGTGAACCTGAGACTCTGGTTTTCAGCGGGTTTCAGCGAGTTTCATATAAAAGCAATTACTCTTTTACGAAACCCGACGAAACCTGGCAATATCCGAGAAAGTTATGGGAAGTAGACAACAGTGGGGAGTGAACCTGAGATTCATGGAAGTGTACACCAGTGGGGAGTGAACCTGAAACTCAGGGAAGTGTACACCAGTGGGGAGTGAACCTGAGACTATGGTTTTCTGCGGTTTCAGCGAGTTTCACATAAAAGCAATTACTTTTTTACGAAGCCCGGTAATATTCGACAGTTATGGGAAGTAGGCAACAGTGGAGAGTTAACTTGAGATTCAAGGAAGTGTACACCAGTAGGGAGTGAACCTGAGACTCTGGTTTTCGGCGGGTTTCAGCGAGTTTCATATAAAAGCAATTACTTTTTTACGAAACCCGACAAAACATGGCAATATTCGACAAACTTATTGAAGCAGGCAACAGGGGGGGGGGGGGGGGGGGGGGGGGGGGGGGGGGGGGGGGGGGGGGGGGGGGGGTGATCCTGAGATTCAGGGAAGTGTACACTTGTGGGGAGTGAACCTGGGACTCTGGATTTTGTAAAAAAGCAATACCAAGGGGAGGGGGAATTACTTATTTACGAAACCCGCCAAAACCCGACAAAGTTATGGGAAGCAGGCAGCAGTGGGGAGTGAATCTGGGATTTGGACACTGATGAGGATTGAACCTGGGACTGCGAGAGGCTGATTCCAGTGGACAGTGAGCTTAGAATGTACTTTTATTTCGAAACCTACCGAAATTTTCAAAAGTTATGGAAGTGGGCACCATTGGGCAATGAACCGGGACTCAGGGAAGTGCACACCGGGTGGGAGTGAACCTGGGACTGTGAGAAGAGGATATCAGTGGAAATGAACCTGGGACTAGGGAAGATGGATACCAGTGGAAATGAAGCCGGACTATGGGAGATGGTACCAGACGAGAATGAAGCAATTCCTTTTTTACGAAATCCGCCAAAACCCGCCAAAAAACCATAGACTTAGGTTTACTCCCCAATAGTGTACACTTCCCTGAATCTCCGGTTCACTCCCCCACTGTTGCCTACTTTCTTTCCATAACTTTGTCGGATATTGTCGGGTTTCGTAAAAAAGTAATTGCTTTTTTTTTACGAAACCCAGCCCCAGGTTCACTCCCCAACGGTGTACACTTCCCTGAGTCCCAGGTTCACTCCCCACTGCTGCCTACTTCCCATAACTTTGTCGAGTATCGGCGTGTTTTGGCAGGTTTCGTAAAAAAAGAAACACCCCTAACAATACCACGTGTATTCAGTAAATAGATGTCAATTGTAGTCTAATATTCAGTATCTATTTAAATTATTATATTATCATTATTATTATTATTATTATTATTATTATTATTATTATTATTATTATTATTATTATTATATTATTATTATTATTATTATTATTATTATTATTATTATTATTATTATTATTATTATTATTATTATTATTATTATCACGTAAATTTTAATATAGTACGGCAATTAATTCACGGAAGTACATCGCTCAATCAAAAAATGCAGAAAGTCTGCCCACATATTTATAATGAATCGGGTTTGCCTTAGATGACAAAACAAACAAACAAACAACAACAACAACAACAACAACAACAACAACATCACAACAACAACAAATGAGACAAACAGAAAAAAAAACAAGATTTTTAAAAATAATGAACAATAGAAGAGCACAATAATGAAAAACAACAACGAGATGATAACACATAAAAGATATTCGTAATAAATCGATAACTGATTAAATTACTCCAACTACTTGATTAAAAAAAAAAAATCATCATAATCATAATAGTGATGATGACGATTAAAACAACAATATAATAATAGTAATAGTAGAAATAAAATAATAATAAGTAAGTAGAAATAATAATAATAATAATAATAATAATAATAATAATAATAATAATAATAATAATAATAATAATAATAATAATAATAATAATAATAATATAATAATAATAATAATAAAAGTACAATAGTATAATATAAACATTAAAGTATATTACAAGCAAATAAAATTATAAAAACAAAAGTTTAAAAAATATCAATAGACATTAGGAATTAAAAAAAATAATGGGAAAAAAAAAAACAAGTTACCCCTACCGGGATTTGAACTCTCGAACCTTAAAACTCAGAGTCTAAACAGCTTATATCCACCAAGCCATGGTGTCACTGAACTCTTAGTGACATTTAATCATGTCTATTTAGATATTTAAAAATGGATTTGAATGCCACTTTTATTTTGATATTTTGAACTATGTTAATTGCATAAAAGCAGAAATTTTTTAAAAATTACGATCAAAATATTTTTACAGCTTTGAATCGGGCTGTCAGTTAGTGCATGTGTTCAATCTGGAAGTAGGTCAACAGTTTATTTCCATTCAACCGAGATTGTCGCACTTTTCACTCTCTCTATAAAAAAGAGTTCCTTATGGATACTGAATAGTGGCAAAGCACTATTCAGTATCTGATACTGAATAACCACTTCCTATTACTATTATCAATTGCAGAGAGTCCACAACAAGTGTGTAAACGAGCCCATCTTCTTCCGATTGATGCAGTATTTTGCCGTCTGCCTGTTCGAATGCAACGAGGCGGAGGACTATTCTCCCGCCAAGACCCTGATGAACATGTGTTTTACTTTCTTTTACGAGGGTAAGCTTATACACACACACACACACACACACACACACACACACACAAACCCTCTCTCTCTCTCTCTCTCTCTCTCTCTCTCTCTCTCTCTCTCTCTCTCTCTCTCTCTCATACACACACACACCATTTATATATATATATATATATATATATATATATACATGATTGTCATGTGTGTCGACTTTAAACAAATTCCAACAATTATAAGCGTGATCGGTGATCAACTCTCACATTGCATTGTGTCCTTGGGTAAAGAGAAACTTCGCACACGTCCAATCGAATCGACTCAGGTGTGAAGATTATTAGTCCAAAATGACGCCTGAGGGGACGTGTATTGTAACCTTGATACTTTTGGGCATGTTTTGGAATAAATGAAGGATTGTCACAACCCAGAGAGTATAGAAAATCAATGGAAATACGTTATATATAAATGTGCACATCTGTTTAATCAGTTAACTGTTCTATTCTGGAAAAACACGTATTTAAAAATTTGGCCAGAAAATTTGTCTTTCAAATATCGATCGATTTAAATGATCCTCGTCTTGGGAAAAACTCTCAAACCTGG
>NC_088366.1:41585965-41588465 GCF_034508935.2 Berghia stephanieae
AATGGCCTCCTGCCTGTACCACGTCTATTCTGCCGTTTTATTAAAGAATACAGTATGTGTTATTTGGTTAACATTGCATATACTGTGTTTTTAACAACAACGGCAGTATTATAGTCTAGCATTGTTTCGAATACTTTTCATCACCATTCCATTAATATCGCTCCTATTTTACTCTGTGACTCCTGACTAAATAATCAATAGACTTCTCCACCCTTCGGTTTGCTACATTGTAAAAATTGTGTATTGTGATCATAATAATGTATTGATGCATTGGTTTATAGATATTTTTCTCTATATCTTTTATCGAGAAATTTGATTTGATTACTGTCATTTTCTTCTGTACATATTCTTTTCTTATCTTAAGTTCAAATGTTTTCTTTTATGCTTGACTCTGCTGTCTTTGTTAAAACAGTAAAACAGTAAAACAGTAGTAGTAGTAGTAGTAGTAGTAGTAGTAGTAGTAGTAGTAGTAGTAGTAGTAGTAGTAGTAGTAGTAGTAGTTGTAGTAGTAGTAGTAGTAGTAGTAGTAGTAGTAGTAGTAGTAGTGGCACTATACTGCTACTACTATAACAACAACAACAACTACTACTACTACTACTACTACTACTACTACTACTACTACTACTATACTAACTACTACTACTAATAATAATAATAATAATAATAATAATAATAATAATAAATAATAATAATAATAATATAATTTTTTTAATTATGTCTTTTGTGCCACGATATCATAAGATATCGTCGCCTAGGCATTCCACGTCATCAGTAATCACCCATGTTGTCCAAGTGAGCACATTGGGGGTTAATAATCTTGATCAAGGAAAAAAACCAAAGTGCCTGAACTGGGGCTCGAACCCGGGTCATCCGGATCACAGTGTAATGCCTTAACCATTCGGCCACTTCGCCCCCCCCCCCCCCCCCGAATAATATAATGATAATGATGATGATGATGATAATAATAATAATAATCATAATAATAATAATAATAATAATAATAATAATAATAATAATAATAATAATAATAATAATAATAATAATAATAATAATAATAAAAACATGAACGTTTATAACGCGCAATATCAATTAAACGTACCCAAAGCTTTTTACCATCGGGTCCCAAGCCGACAGCAACGCTTACCATTTAGAATATGACGCCTGTATTGCGATATTACAATTATTTTCGACAGACACCGGTGGTAAATGCCACGTACTCATATTACACACTAGTGTGGTGAGCGAATGTGTTTAAAGACATTTTCCAAGAACTTAAATTTGCGCCGTCAAGAGCGGGACTCGTAGCAGGGATCTTCCGATCTGAGAGCGAGTCTCTTACAAGTTAAAGCCGTAAAATTAATGATAATATTGATAGTATAATGCTGATGCCGAAGAAGAAGAAGAAGAAGAAGAAGAAGAAGAAGAAGAAGAAGAAGAAGAAGAAGAAGAAGAAGAAGAAGAAGAAGAAGAAGAAGAAGAAGAAGAAGAAGAAGAAGAAGATGATGATGAAGATCATGAGGATGATGATGATGATGATGATGATGATGATGATGATGATGATGATGATGAGATGGTTACATTTGTTTTGTTTTTTAAAAATCAGTTTTCTAGCCAAACAAAAAGACAACTTTTTAGCACAGTGTCATGCTCTTACAGATGACATTGATGATCTTGAAATCTTGATGATCGACACTGAACAGACAGTGACCTCCAGAAACTAGCATGACAATGAAGAAGAAGACAACAAAAGAAGAAGAAGAAGAAGAAGAAGAAGAAGAAGAAGAAGAAGAAGAAGAAGAAGAAGAAGAAGAAGAAGAAGATTATTATTATTATGATGATGATGAGGAGGAGGAGGGAGAGTTTGATATATGATCTGGTCGTGTTGCTCTGTCCAGGAGACTATCGACCCATCTGTAGGAATGAGATACAAATATTGGATGAACAGCTGGTGGTGTGTTCATGAATTTAGAATAGCTATAATGTCTGAAGTTCGTTTTACAAGTAACAGTCCTGGTCTTGTAACAAAACCAAGCAATGATAAACTTGACCACTTAGCAGATGGGTGACCATTATCGATAAACTCTTGTTCCTGTGTGCGCTTTTTTGGGCCAAGGTATTTTATATGAATCACCCCATCTGACTCAGGGGTTAAAATAGCTTTGCAATACGCAATAGGCGGTATTATCAAACTAGTACCAAAAGGACTCTCTAACACGCGTCTTGTATGGAGTGGAATTTTGATTTCATGTGACCTGCTACGGGAATAATTGAATCATTACGAAACATATGGTAAATCCGTGGAAATTCAATACACAATTTTCATATTTATTTATACTTTATTCATTCCATTCCCCCCCCCCCCCCCCCCCCAACCTCTACTTTTCCAGCCCTATCTCCAAACGGTAGCTACAGCCCTACGGGTGGTGGTCAGTGTGAGAAGGTCTTCCTCTACACTTATATGAGGGACCAGCCCATCTGGCAATCACTACGGTTCTGGAAT
>NC_088366.1:41603465-41678465 GCF_034508935.2 Berghia stephanieae
CCGATAGATCGATAAAGGGACCAAGATCCCAGCCAATGAGTTTTACGTCCCATTGACCGGAATGGGAGATAACATAATAAACACGATGCACGACCGGTTACGTGCCTTTGCTGACGTAAGAATCCATACGTTCCTTATATACTGACAAAACAGATTTTTCTCATTTTGTAAAGTAATATTTTACTATCATTATTATTAGATCTATTAGATGAATTGTCAAAAATTCGAAAATAGAGATTGCAAATAACATTGTGATGTGTGCCTGGATCGTCATTTAGTTCATGCAGATCCAGATGGGCCGGCTAAGACCAAGGCGCCCCCTGTGAGCTCGTCTATCGGGATGAGCTGTCGACGGTCGACCAGCGGACCTTTGCCCCTGCGATGTGCACTTTAGCATCCCCACCACGACATAGCGGTGATTCATTAGAGATGGAGATGGCAATGAAATATTGTTTGTCAGCCTGTCTTTAAAGAAGTCTCAGGGTGAACTCTTTTTGACAAGTTAGTAATCTTGAGCACTGATATTTGATGTAAGCAATTTATTGATAAAATGGGGGGGGGGGGGAGTGATTTATCAATGAACGCCAACACAGACCTTGCCAAATCATACGTATTTTTCATCATAACAACTCGATGACTCGTTTCTAAGGATGACGAGCACGATTAGTTTTCTGACGAATAGAAAGGAGAGGTCAGTAAGTTTCGGGAGCACCCGAAAAGCTCGAGCACTGAACGAGCACCGAGGTTGAATGGAATTTTGGAGATGACATTCTATGCATATTATACAATACTAAGATCGCCAAGGGCAACAATAATAATAAGAATACATAATAATAATCATAATAATAATAATAATAATAATAATAATAATAATAATAATGATAATAATAATAATAATAATAATAATAATAATAATAATGGTGATGCTGCTGCTGCTGATTGTGATGATGATGATGCTGATGATCATGATCATGATGATGATGATGATGATGATGATGATGATGATGATGATGATGATGATGATGATATGATGATATTGATGATGATCATCTTCATCATGATCATCATCATCATCATCATCATCATCATCATCATCATCATGATAATAATAATGATAATAATAGTAGCAATGAACATTCATCATCCACTAGAGGGATTTTTTGAGAACTGATGACCTCTCCATCACCTCTGTGGGATCTAACATTGATAATCTGCGTGATGTCATCCTCTTCATTCTATGTCAGATATCAACCGGTCACTGGGTCAATGCCCAGCAATCGTCATGAGGGATTATTCAATGTTATAACTATCAAATAGGCCGTCTTACATAAAGGCAATTTAAGTAATATCAGGAATTCAATAGCGATTCGCATTCAGATTCATGAATAAGTAATGTAATATTTCCATATTCATCTCAGGCGAAACACGTTATATCTCGATATGGATGATTTTGTCGATATTATCGTCCGAATTGAAATCATCCTGGGACAGGATTTGTTGGGCAAGTGTTGATGATGGAAAAGTCAGGTTGGAGAGTATTGATATTGGAAAGAACGTGTCGGATAGTTAGTCTGTGCCAAGAGGTGGATTTTTCAACTTTCGCCACAAGAATACTCAACAATTCATTTTGAAAAACTAAGGAAAAAATCGTTTTCCATCAGTTAAATTACGTAAAATAAATTTTTAAAAAGACTGACGACTTATGATCTAACTCCAATAGAATAGCAGAAATAGTTTCTCAAAGCTTCAAAATGATGTGGCCAGACTATCAACTTTGTCCATATTTTTTCGACTCTCTAATTCTAACTACTATAATTTTAATGGTAGGTCGTTATTTTTTAGTTTCATTTTCATTATCTTCAAATTGAGCTTTTATATAGAGCAATATCCACTAAATGTGCTCAAAGCGCTTTACAAGGGGTCCCTGGTCAACAGCAACATTTAACATGTAGGACGGGACATGCCGCCTGTTAGGCGATATTACAATTTTTCGGACAAAGACAACGCTGTTAACGGCCAGGTACTCATTTTACACCTGAGTACGGTGAGAGAATGTGAGTAAAGAGTCTTTTCTAAGGACTCAACTATGCGCCGAGCGAGGCTCGAACCCAGGACCTTCCGATCCGAAAGCGAGTGTCATACCACGAGACCACATAGCCGCACATATCTAACCCAGAGAAACTGATAAAAGCGAAATTTTTATTAGTTGTCTTCAAAATAACTTAGTATTGGGTTATGTTTATGACAAACGTCACAAAAATGACCTTTCGTCAATCCTCAGTTATAGAAAAATTGAGGATCATGTTCTTTTCCGTGACTCTGTTAATCGACAGGCAGCTTTCCACGCAATTCACTCATCCACTCACACATTCCCATGACCCGATGATCATCTGGGGGGTGGGGGGGGGGGGGTTCTTGCTGGATGCAGCCTTCACAATCTGGTATCACTCATACCAATCATTGATGGCCTTCTCTATACTATAAGCGCATATTGTGCGGCTATGTGGTCTAATGGTATGACACTCGCTTTCGGATCGGAAGGTCCTGGGTTCGAGCCTCGCGCTCGGCGCATAGTTGAGTCCTTGGAAAAGGCTCTTTACTCACATTCTCACCGTACTCAGGTGTAAAATGATTACCTGGCCGTTAACAGCGTTGTCTTTGTCCGAAAAATTGTAATATCGCCTAACAGGCGTCATGTCCCGTCCTTCATGTAAAATGTTGCTGTTGGCCAGGGACCCCTTGTAAAGCGCTTTGAGCACATTTAGTGGATATTGCGCTATATAAAGCTCAATTTTTTTTTTTAAATATCACGATAAAACATGTCCAATCCTGTTATCCAGCCACATTTTCTTTTGTCTTCCTCTTCGGTAACTTTCCACCGTGCCTTGCATAATAATTGTCTTGCACAAGCTATCGTGTCCGACCAAGTGTCCAAACCCTGTATTTCTTTGTAAAAAAAAAAATGAAAAAAAAATACCGGAGGTGCAATGCATGGTCATAGCAGCATGCGCCCAGTCGATAATAAAAGTATTGACCAGTAAGTTCGCATATCCTGACCAATCTGATATAAATGTTTGGGCAAACCGTTATTAAAAGTTAAGAAAAATCAGACATAACAAAGGCACGAATAGTGGAGGGTACATAATAAAATAATGTCTGTACTCTTGTCTTTGAAATTTTGAAGTCGTTACTGATGCGCTACTTCCAAGATTGTGCTGCGGTTGGGATAATTGATTTGAACTTAAGACCCAGACACAATAGTGCAGGAATAATAAACTTACAGCCAGAATTGATTATCCAAGCCATGCTGATTGTGCCTTAAAATATTTTATATTCCCCCCCCCCCCCCCCCCCCCCCCCCCCCCCCCCGAGCAGTTTATATGGAGTTATGAATCAATTTCATCAAGTTCAGGTCACCTCTTGGAAATCTTTATTTGTACTACTACTCTTATCACATCCTTCTCACCAATTAACCAGGTATTCAGTCACACCTGATTTGAGAGAGAAATGTGTAAAACCCAAGGAATCAACACAGGAGTCGGTTTTTATAATCATTGTCACCCATCTAGTTACCGACTACTCTCGACGTCGCTTTAGTCTGTTACCAAACGAGACACGGCACTATTCGGCCTTCGACAAAAATACCAGTTATTTCAGTAATTGGAATCAGTGGTCGATAAGGAGGCTTTACTGAACCGTCCACACAAACTCAATCAAACACACGTGTGCGCCACACATGAACACGCACACACTCATAAATACACACACACACACACACACACACACACACACACACACAGAGAGAGAGAGAGAGAGAGAGAGAGAGAGAGAGAGAGAGAGAGAGAGAGAGAGACATACAATATGTAAGAAAGAAAAAAAATTAAGGCTGGAGAGAGAGAGTGAGAGAGAGAGAGAGAGAGAGAGAGAGAGAGAGAGAGAGAGAGAGAGAGAGAGAGAGAGAGAGAGAGGAGCGGCTAAAATCCTAAACGTCTCGATATAACAAAGGATAAAAATGAAGCATCACTCCCCTGAGGGGACAGGAACGATTTGCAACATTCATTCAGTCAGCGCATTTAATCAAATTAACCAGTTAACTGCTGGTCTCTGGAAAATCTCGTATTTAAAAATTTAGTCAGGAAATTCGTCCTTTGAAGATCAATCAATCTTGACAAAAACTAAAAAACCTGGGACTTCGCGTAATCTTAGGCTTATAAGAGCTTTTTTCCAACATGAGGGTCATTTAAAACGATCGATATTTGAAGGACTAGTTTTCTGGCCAAATTTGTAAATACGAGTTTTTTCCATATCACTGGTTAATTTCATACGCTTTAATGCAGCTCTGCTCTTGCTTCTCCGAATCTTCAGAGGAAAAAAACACGCGGACTACAAGTCAGCGTAATTCATATTTGAAATAAAATATTTTTTACCATTGTGGAGAAATATACAACTTCCGTCAGTGTAACACAGAACATAATGACGGACACACACATACACACACACGCGCACACACACAAACGCGCGCGCGCACACACACACACACACACACACCATTTTCATTACAATAAGTATCCAGAGCAAAAGTTCTTTCTTTTCTATTCTCTTTTATCGGATATGACGATGGATCTATTGGTAGAGCTCTGGCTTCACAGGCTAAGAGGATCGAATCGGGTTCCATGAACCATACTATGACTCTGGTGGACTATTTTAATAAAATCTTTTATAAGGTTTGAAATGTGGAAACCTTTTAGCCAAGACGAAGATTGTTTAAATCGATCGTTATTTGTAGAACGAGTTTTCTGGTCAAATGTATAAATACGTATTTTTCTAGAGTACGGCCAGAATTAATTTGAATACAATCTAACACTTGTTAAAGAAATACCCTTCGTTTTTGCTTGAACTCATTGCAACTTCAGAATCCTGGATCATGAAACGTTTTGGATAATTCCCAGTTGTAGTAAACGCGTAGTTTTGTAGACTAGTTTTGTTATCTTTTCTGTCTTTCTTGACCGATCTCGAGTGTTATCTTGCTGGATAAACAAATGCATTTTAAATAAGCAGTTAACTGGTTAATGGAACCAAAATAAAAATGTTATTAAAAAACAAAATGCCCAACATATAATATGGATATTTCACCATAAAAACATGTTTTGTATCATTTAGAATACTTTGCTTTTGTTTTTCGTGAGACTCAATTCCATTTCGATCTGATATTCATGTATTTTTAAAACGCCCTGTAGATATGGTGTCTTGCTCCTTGTGGATTGTGAAACATCCATTAAAATGGCGGTTTTATTATTGCTTTATCCACGAGAGCATTTTCTGCTCCATTAATTATTGTGCAACGGCAATGGAATGTTTATGCTTATCACAATGTATCTATTCAGAGACGACGTAGAACATTATTGATCAAAATGATAACTATAGTCATTATCTATCTCATCATCATCATCATCATCATCATCATCATCATCATCATCATCATCATCATCATCATTACCATCACCATCACCATCATCATCATCATCATCATCATCATCATCATCATCATCATCATCATCATCATCACCATCATCATCATCATCACCACCATCATCATTATCATATTCGTCATCACCATTGCAATGGCTGTCAAATATACCACAAAATATACCATAAATTCATTATTTCTAAACTAAATTTCATTTCAATTACTTTCTATTCTCTACACGTGTAACTGGCACAAATCAATAAGAAACACAAGAAAAACATAAGTTAGGATAGCCAATACAAGCTCTTCATGTGGTACCGATGGTTGTTAGATGTTAGAACAAGTCTCCATAAAGCGGACCATAAGTTTACAACTTCAAATTTAGACAGATCAAAATAAAAGAGGAAATGAAATAGAGAACATTTCCTTGTTTAACTTCAGGGTCGAACTCGAAAAGAAATATAGATTACCATGTGTTAGCCGCAGCTCAGCCCCACAAAGTGAGAAATAGGGGCTAAGTGTCTTGCTCAAAGAAAAAAAACGAGATGCCGACATTGGACTCGAACTCGGGCCCCTTGGGCGTGAGAGCAATGGTTTTTCCACACAGCGACTCGCCTCTCATGACTATCAACATGCTAAAAGCTATCAGATCTGATACTTTGTTTTTGAGCATGAGTTTGATTACTCGATCATTCTTGTTTTACTGGGCGGGGTTCCTGACCTCCCATTGTGGGCATGGAGGTACATACTGTGTCTTCTATCCCCCTATGTCTGTTTTCCAACATGCTTTCTGTCTTTGTCTTGGAATGAGATTACTTGGTTTTGTCCTGGCCCTGGCTGGGAGGGAAACAGTCAAATGTTAGTTAGTTTTGGGAGATGATACTTTTTTTCTTGTAAATCATCTCTCTTTCATGCACTGTATTATGTTTTTTAATGTATTATATATGATTTGTAAAGATTTGAGTGTATTCCTCTTAGTGGGGACCTGTGCTTGTGTCTGGATGAGAATTTAGGTGATCTCAAACTAAGTACACTGATAGTGTGCTCTTGGACTCTACATCTGTTCCCTATTTGAACCAATTCCCCTTTGTCTGACTTATTTTTGGATGCTTTAATTGTAATTCTAGAACTTTTTACTATCCCAATTTCATCCTTTGTACTGGCGCTGATATGACCTTAATGTGTTGCACACGCCGTAAAACCCTTAAAAACAAAAACAATTATTTTTTTTTAATCGAGTGAACAAGATTGAGTAATCATGACCCATTACGAGTTTGAGTGTTTGAGAGTCAGAAGTAGAAAGTATTTTTGTTTTTTGTAGGTTTTTTTTTGTTGGTTTTTTTTTTAGGGGGCGAGGGAGATCGAGGAAGACGGGAGGGAAATTAGTCATATTATTAATATAGTATGAATTGTCAGTCTCTTTCCTCTACGTGCTGATGCTACTGTCGGTTATAAAAATGGGAGGGGCATTAGGCATTTTGAAGTTTGATGATCGAACGTGACAGCACGTATGAGATACATTTAGAGCAAACGCATACGATTTGAAAACTATTACCAATAATCATATTGGTACTGTCAGTTGGAAAAAGGGGGGGGGGGGATGACTACATTGGATTTCGGGAGAATAGGGAATTTGGTTGACGGTGTGCGCCATCAGTATTGATGCTATGCGTTTAGGTAAACTACTCACAACATCCACCAGCCTGATATAACGTGCAAACACACCAAACTATGTGTAAGTTTGCGCGTTTATAGTCTGATTAGTATGGGAACGAGAACGATTGGCTCTCTAAAAAACATTAACATAGAGCTGAGTTACATCAACTTCGTTTCTTCTATGGGAATGAGGAAGTAGGAGACAATTCATTAATTAGGATACTGTGTGGAGGCGTATGAATAAATAGAACAGACAAAAGGATGTGTCAATTGTATCATAATGGAGATACAAAATACATCAATAAAACATACAAGAGTTACATAACGCTTATTATCAGTAAACCCTGTTCCCTAAGCTGTAGAGTACTTTGATTTCAGCTGAAAATGGAAGGCATAAAATAACACGTAGGGCAAGAATACAAGTGGGCTACAATTTTTGGACGAAGACTACGCTGCTACACACCAAGGAGACCTCAAACATTTAAGACGATACGGATATTAATATCATGTAATTACGTGGATTCGAATCCAGCTCAGTAAAAACAAAAACGGAATATTGCCCAGCTTTAGTGTGAAGGACGAATAGTGCAAGCAACACTTCGTACGGCAACGGCATTTGATGATATTCGACCTTAATGTCGAATAGGGCTACCCAAAATCTCATGCTTAGATAAATTTCAAGTTGAAGATCATCTTAATTTATTGATTTTAAAAAAGAAAACTTCTGACAAGGTAATAAAAGGTGTACAGACAGTGGGCGTAGTGCTTGAAAACACCGTCAAATTTTTGAATTAAAAATTTTCTTGAACATATCGTGTCCAACCATGCATACATAAAACAACATGTATAAAATTCCTTAGACTTTTCTCTTGTCCTCTTTTTCCATCTTGATGATGGGATGCAGGCAGCAAGCAGGACAACATAATTTCTCCATGCGAAGTTGCGATCAATAATTTTGTGACCTCAAGGGTTTTTCAAGACCGGCTGGATAATCCCCCCCCCCCCCCCCCACCCCTCATTTTCGAGTTCCCATAATTTCCTCCCACCCATAAACCCATTCCTCTCCAGCTACCTTTAATTTCTCTCTCCTCTATTTCACGTCACCTCCTTCTCTCAATTCTCTGTCGTTTTATCTTCCTCTCTTAAACTCGCTTTCTTTTGACCCTCCTCTCTTAGACAAAACAACTACACACACACACACACACACACACACATATATATATATATATATATATATATATATATATATATATATATATATATATATATATATATATATATACATATATACATATATACATATAGTCTCCCTCTGAATGTGATTGTGTGAATTTGAGGTCACTCAGCTCTTTGTTATTGTTTTTAGCCAGCCATTTCTATAAGTAGTACTCACTAAATTCAATCAAGCAGACTAAATGTTTAAGGTTTCGCATAGTTTTGTTTGTAAGTACGTCATTGATGCTTCGCGTTTAGCCAAAAAAAAACATAACATCCGCCAGCCGGATATAACCTACCAACGCACAAAACTATGTGTAATATTGCGACAATTTAGTCAGAATTACTCATAAAAATGGCTGGCTAAAAACAATAACAAAGAGCTGAGTGACGACAATATCATTCATTCGAAAAGAGAGAACGATGTTGACGTCACTCAGGTCTTTGTTATTGTTTTTTTTTTTTTTTTTTTGCTATCCACGTTTATTAGTAATTCTCACTAAACAGTAGTAACCAGATCATAAACCTTCAAGGTTGCACAAAGTTTTGTGTGTTGGTCCGTTATATTTCCGGATGGCAATGTTGTGAGTTTCTTAGTCGAGCTCAAAGCATCCAAAGATAGTATGCGCTTGGCTAAGAAGCTCAAAACATTGTCATCCGGAAGTATAACGGGCCAACAAACAAAACTCGGTGTAACCTTGAACGTTTATAGTCTGGTTAATACAGTTTACTGAGAATTACTCATAAACGCGGAGGCAAAAAAACAATAACAAAGGCCGGAGTGACGTCAACTTCATTCTATCTATAGATAGTATGCGCTTGGCAAAGAAGCTCATAACATTGCCATCCGGAAGTATAACGGACCAACACACAAAACTGTGTGTATCCATGAACGTTTATAGTCAGGTTAATACAGTTCAGTGAGCAATACTCATAAACGCGGATGGCAAAAAACAATAACAAAGACCTGCGTGACGTCATCTTCGAACTATCTATAGATAGAATGCGCTTGGCCAAGGAGTTCACAACATTGCCATCCGGAAGTATAACGGACCAACACACAAACTCTGTGTAACCATGAACTTTTATAGTCTGGTTAATACAGTTTAGTGAGAACTACTCACAAACGCGGATGGCAAAGACAATAACACAGGCCTGAGTGACGTCATCTGCATACTATCTATATCGACTGGCAGATATTATGAGCATTTTATCTAAACGCACCGCATTAATAGGCCATATCAGCTAAATTATGTTTTTCTATTTATATCATGCTATAATCCAAAAATTATCGAGCACTCTTGAAAACTCCAAGACGAGGTTCCAAAGTTTACTCGTGAGTTTGTGCTGACTGATTGATATGCAGGAGTGGGGGGGGGGGGGGATGGGCAGGTATGGAATTTTTTGACAAGATAAGGATTTTTGAAATGCATCGATGAGTTTTCTCGCCAAAATATTTACACATATTATTATTCTAGAGTATGGCATTTAACTGAATGTTGATGACACATGCCACGTTAGATCAAAATAAACGTTTACAATGTTGGTGTGCAACAAGAATGAAAGGATGGCTATTCTACCCACCAAAATAATCGACATCAACACACAAAATGGTGTTGTTCTGTTTTTTTAGGGTTTTATGGCGCTTGCAACACATTAAGGTCATATCAGCGTCAGTAAAAAGGGAGAAAATGGGATAGTAAAAAGTTCTAGAATTACAATTAAAGCATCCAAGATAAGGCAGACAAGGGGGAATTGGTTCAAAAGGGAACAGATGTAGATTCCAAGAGCACACTATCAGTGTACTTAAATTGTCTCATCCAGAAAACAAGCACAGGTCCCCACTGAGAGGAATACACTGAAATGTTTACAAATCATATATAATACATAAATAAAACATAATAGAGTGCATAATAGAGAGATGATGTACAAGGGGAAAAAATATCATCTCCCAAAACTAACTAACATTTGACTGTTTCCCTCCCAGGTAAGGTATCCGGCCAGGGTCTGGACAAAACCAAGTAATCTCATTCCAAGACAAAGACAGAAAGCATGTTGGAAAACAGACATAGGGGGATAGAAGACATAGTATGTACCTACCTGCCCGCTATGGGCAGCAGCCTCTTATGGTTTTCACACTACTGTCACAGTAAAGGTTGTTCACAATTATCTTATTAAATTTTATTTTATTAAGAACTGAATTCATCTCACTCCAGTTATATTTCGGTAGGCTTAGATAAACTTTACCTTCTAATATTAGATCGTCTTTCCTTTTATAGCCTTCCCTCGAATTAATTTCTAATTAGTGAATACTTTTCGTTCTACATTCTGTCACGTAGCCACTTATTATAAAAGCTGATAGGTCTAACATTTGACACTCACTTTCTCTCCACAATCTATGCCGGACGGCCAGTCGCTCTATTCCTATATATATACTGGAAGATTTTTATCTTTTGGGACTTTGTAGATATTATATCTACACCATTAAGACGCCGGAGCTTTTAACTTTGATTGTATAATCTTCAAGGATCAAACCCAAGCCCGCTGTCAAAGGACTACACAATAACTTCTTACCAATTGCCTGGAAGTGGAATTTTACGAGTCCAATCCTGTTATCAGAGGAATAGATCATCCAAGCCCATCAACTGCCTGGAAACGTAAACTTATGAACCTGACATATTATCATAAGTTACGTAAAATATTCATATCTCTATTTGTAACTGCCACGATCACTGTTTATCTCTTTTAATTAAATTTCATCATTATTTTTATTTCATTGTAAACAAATCGTTAATTGTTTTTCATTTATAGTAACTAGTAAATTCTGGGGCCTCATTCTACATATATCTTTATGCATAGTCGAGTAGCTCTTTACTCACTTGAGACCATGACATTTTGGAGGGGACACATATAAAGAATTGAATTTATTTAGTTACTTATATCTATTTCATCTAACTTTAAAGTTTAAATTGTAAAACTCTTAATTGCCCCACTTGATCATATTTTAATTGAACTCCCTATTTACAGGATTAATTTTTTTTTCTTTTTCATTTCTTCATTTAAATGGAATAGCAATTTATCCATTCATTCTTTCATTCAAATTGAATAGCATTTTATTGATTCATTCCTTCATCCATTTATTCATTTATAAATCATTCATTCATTCATTCATTGTTCATTCATTTATTTATTCATTCATTCATTCATTCATCCATTCATTCGTTTATTCACTCATTTATCCAATCATTCATACATTTATTCCTCCCTTCATTCTTTCATTCATACATTATCCATTCATTCATTCATTTATTCACTCAGTTTTTCATTCATTCATTCATTCCTTGTCCACTTTGTTATTATATCACTCATTTCATTTTGTTGTTTGCCTCATTCATGAATTGTTTTCAATATGTTTACATTCCATAACGATTCATTCACCTATCATCCAATCACTCAGTGTTGTGAACACATTTTGTAACTATTGTAAATCTTACGATATTTTATTGTTTTGTATTTCAGACATCACTGTTAAACACTCTTCAATGCCTAATTACAATTGTTGAACAACCATTGAACAAGAGAGAGGTCCCAGCCACGAACTGAGTTGGTAAATATATCCTTCATTATTCTCTTTTACATGAGTTGGGCATCACATAGTAACTATAGACAACGTGATTTGTTTTGCATAGTGATTTGTTTTAAATACATTTTTGGCATATTACTGTTACCGAAAACCACTTATATATTATGTTCTGAAAAGTGAGCCTTAAAAAAAAAAAATAATAATAAAAGGAGTCTACTAGCCGTCGTGTTATATTTAGTGATAGATAACTTGGGATTATTTTGGCATCCTATTATTGTTATCACACTCTAGTATATTAGCGTCATTGCGAATAATTGTACACAAACTAACGACGAGTCACACACATTGGTGATACATTTTTCGTAGTAACATAGTTTAGAGTACACGCGATTGACACATTGTTATGGACTCAAGTCATAACTCCGCATTGTATTGACACATTGCTTTATAAGATATAACGATAAAAGGCATCAAATTCAACATACATAATAAGTTGAAATAGAGAGAGAGATTTCTAAAAATAGAACAGTTCATTCCAGTAAGTGTAAATAAATAAAACAGTCAGTAACAGTATCCTGTCAATATAATATATATAAAACATCGTAACTAATTTATTGCAAAAATGGAAGCATATAAAAGATACTTAAGTCTCGCAAAGGACTTAGAAATACCCCAGGAAAGAATATTTTCATGGTGCGAAGAGAAAATAAAAGAAGAAAAAGAAGAAAGAATTCGTAGAGAAGAAAATGAAGAAAGAATTCGTAGAGAAGAAAATGAAGAAAGAATTCGTAGAGAAGAAAAAGAACATGAAGAAAGAATTCGTAGAGAAGAAAATGAAGAAAGAATTCGCAGAGAAGAAAAAGAACACGAAGAAAGAATACGTAGAGAAGAACGAGAAGAAAGAGTCCAAGAAAGGGAACTAAAAAGACAAATAGCTTTAGCAGAAGAAGAAACCAAAAGGACCCAAATGATGCTGGAAATTGAAAAAACAAAAACCGGTCATGAAAGAAAACATAATAATAGTGATGAATTTTTCGTGAAACTTCCACGCATGCCAACATACGATGAACGCTCAGACTGTCTAGAATCCTTCTTACACCGATTCGAAGTTCAGGCTAAAGGTTATCGTTGGCCAGAAAGCAAATGGGCCACAGCCTTGATTAACTGCTTATCTGGAGAACCGCTAAAAGTTTTCTATACCTTAACAACTGAAGATGCAGATGACTATGGAAAAATTAAAGACGCTCTACTAAAAAGATTTAGATTAACGGAAGATGGTTACCAGGAAAGGTTTCACACTGCAAAACCGGAAAGTGGAGAAGACTTTAATACATTCGTGAACCGAATTACTCAATTTCTAAATCGGTGGCTTGAGTTGGCAAACGTAAAACAAGACGACTTTGCAGGCCTTTACTATCTCACGCTGAAGAATCGAATCTATCAAGCTTGCAACCCAGATTTAGTCGCATTCTTTAAAGAGAGAAAGCCAGAAAACTTGGACAAATTAAAAATCTACGCAGAAAACTTTAACAGCGCACATCCATTGACACCCCTTAGCAGAACATTGAAGGAACCATACTACGCTGCGGCTGCTCAGAGTCCATGTACACCTAAAGTTCAAAACTCAAATAGAACGAGCCGATCAATCACTCGGAACACGCAAGTGAAACAGGATGACCATAGTAACAAACCATGGAACAAACAGTTCAATAGAGACCATAGCCGACCCTATCAAAACAAAACAAGAAATAGCACTGACAATAATACTGAGTATAAGAAAACCAACAAACCTATAATTAAATGTCAATATTGTGGAATGAAAGGCCACACAGCAGACAAATGTTACAAAATCGTGGGATATCCAAAAGAAACTGCAAATGCATCACTCCAACCAAGTGTAAATAATCAGACACGAGTAATGTCAGGAGAAAATATAAACGTGTATTGCGTGAAAGGTATGTCACTTTTAACACAAACTCACAAATCAGGATCGCTATTTTTTGTGAAGGCAAAGCTAATGGAACTGATTGCAAAATATTGAGAGACACAGGATGCAGTACAGTAGGAATAAAAGCATCTTTGATCAATGACGAAGACAAAACTGGAAAAACGGTACAATGCATCACATTCAGTGGCACAGTCGAAACCTTTGAAACAGCTAATGTGTACATAGAAACCCCATACTATACAGGAATAGTGGAATGCTGTATACTTCCCAACCCCGTCGCTGATGTTATTGTTGGCAATATAAAAGGTCTTAAAGACAACCCAACAGATGTAAAAGAATGGTCATTAACCCAAGAAACAGCTTGTCTAGCAGAAACAAGAAAGATGACTAAGACAACAGAGAAGCCAATGACTATTTCTCTAGAACCACAACAATTTGACAGGAACAGGTTCATTGAAGAACAGAAAAAGGACCCGACTTTAACTTCATATTTCAATATCGCAAACAAAGGGACGAAATCAAAAGTTGAATACATCATTGAAAAAGATATTCTGTTCAGGTTACATAGGAAAAGAAACAAAATAGCTAAACAACTGGTCACGCCGAGTATTTACAGAAACAAAATCCTTGGAATAGCGCACGATTCAATAACTTCTGGACATCTTGGGAGCTCTTCCACATTGAAGAGAATATCCGAGAATTTCACATGGCCTGGAATTACTAAAGACGTCCGAGAATATGTGAAATCGTGTGACACATGCCAAAGAAGAGTCGCAAAAGGCAGAATACCGAGATTGCCATTAGAGACAACCCCAGTTATTGAAAAAGTTTTTCAAAAAGTTGCAATTGACATTATAGGCCCTTTAACAAAATCAGATAGAAACCATACACACATACTAACACTAGTCGATTACGCAACCAGGTGGCCAGAAGCGATAGCATTGAAATCAACTACATCGGATCACATAGCTGAAGCATTGATGACAATTTTTACTAGAATAGGCATACCAAAAGAGATACTGTCGGACAATTGACTCCAATTTACATCACATATGATGCATGAAACCATGAAACTCATGGGAATCCAACACTCATTCACAACTCCCTACCACCCCCAAGCAAATGGTCTTTGTGAAAGATTTAATGGCACTCTAAAGAATATGTTAAGAAAAGTGTCAGCAGAAAAACCAGATGATTGGGACAGATACTTACCAGCAATCCTATTTGCATATAGAGAAATACCCCAAGAATCTACAGGCTACTCCCCATTTGAGTTGATGTATGGACGATCACCTCGCGGCCCGATCAATATAGTAGCCGACATTTGTAAAGGGAATGAGGAGGACAATAACGAAATTATGTTTGCTTACGAATATGTAAGAAACCTGAAAGACAGAATAGAGGACACATGTAAGCTAGCACATGAATCCGTCACTAAAAAAGCAGAGAAATACAAGGAATACTCCGATCGAAAAAGCAAGTCAAGAAAATTTGAGATTGGTGACAAAGTACTAATACTCTTACCCGATGACTCGAGTAAACTTTTAGCTACATGGAAAGGACCATTCAAAATAACAGCAGTAAAATCTAATGTTAATTACGAGATTCAAATTAACAACACAACAAAGACATTCCATGCAAATATGCTAAAAAGATATTTTGATAGAGACACAGTGTCGCAACCTATGTTTACTAATATCGAAGCTTCAAATGCAGGATTAATCATACCGTTGGTCATGGGACACAGACACCCGAGACAGAAAAACAAACAAAAATCGCACAATTGCAACCACCTAAGACAAAAAAAGAAGTACGCAAAGTACTTGGGCTCCTAAATTTTTACAGGAAATACATTTACAACTTCGCGCACATCGCGACACCGCTAACAAATCTGACAAAGAATGGGTCACCGAACAAAATTGTTTGGACAGAAGTGTGTCAGAATAGCTTTAACCAATTAAAGGCATTACTCTGTTCAGAACCAATTCTTAAATTACCCGACATATCAAAAGAATTTGTTGTAAGAACTGACGCGTCTGATAAGGGCATCGCAGGTGTACTATTACAGGAGCATGAGGGAACTCTAATGCCTTGCTTATATGCAAGCAGAAAATTATTGGACAGAGAATCACGATACTCTGTAATAGAGCGTGAAGGACTGGCCATCGTCTTTGCTATAAAGACATTCAGCAGATATCTACTGCTAAAAGAGTTTGTGGTCGAAACGGACCATAAACCACTCACGTACATAAAAATAACAAAACGAATAATAGTAGAGTACTAAGGTGGAGTCTATTTTTGCAAAATTACACTTTCAGTATCTCTCACATACCAGGCTGTGAAAATATTCACGCCGACCTACTTTCTCGATTAGTATAAACACGTGAGAAGGGTATAACTTAACCTCCCATGCATACTGTTAGTTACCTCGCAAACTATGCCAAATCAGAACGCACAATTTCGATAATTTTATTTGTAAACATGATGACCCAACTTAATGTAACATTGAGTATTGTTTGGATATATATACCATACCCATTCATGATTTGGGAAATCTTCTCTTTATATATTATTGTTATGAATTTTCACTCATTTATGATTAATAATTGAAATGTCAATATTCCATTTACATTTTCATTCATTTCATTCAGTAAATTACCTTCATATCATCGACTTAAATCATGCTTCATTGCCATCACTATTGTTTATCACAATGATTTGTAATCACATTGCCATCATGTTGTTCATCACAATGATTTGTAATCACAATCTTTCATTGTTATTGTCACCCATTCATATACCTACGTTAATATAAACATTTCCATGTCTAGTTAATAAATAATTTAATTGTAGCACAAATCATAACAATGGATTAATGCTAGAGTATCATGATAGTAAATTTACTTCCGTTTGTAAAATCTATCTTTCCCATAATGGTTAAAGAGTATATTTTAAACGTGGGTGGGGGGTGTCACAGTAAAGGTTGTTCACAATTATCTTATTAAATTTTATTTTATTAAGAACTGAATTCATCTCACTCCAGTTATATTTCGGTAGGCTTAGATAAACTTTACCTTCTAATATTAGATCGTCTTTCCTTTTATAGCCTTCCCTCGAATTAATTTCTAATTAGTGAATACTTTTCGTTCTACATTCTGTCACGTAGCCACTTATTATAAAAGCTGATAGGTCTAACATTTGACACTCACTTTCTCTCCACAATCTATGCCGGACGGCCAGTCGCTCTATTCCTATATATATACTGGAAGATTTTTATCTTTTGGGACTTTGTAGATATTATATCTACACCATTAAGACGCCGGAGCTTTTAACTTTGATTGTATAATCTTCAAGGATCAAACCCAAGCCCGCTGTCAAAGGACTACACAATAACTTCTTACCAATTGCCTGGAAGTGGAATTTTACGAGTCCAATCCTGTTATCAGAGGAATAGATCATCCAAGCCCATCAACTGCCTGGAAACGTAAACTTATGAACCTGACATATTATCATAAGTTACGTAAAATATTCATATCTCTATTTGTAACTGCCACGATCACTGTTTATCTCTTTTAATTAAATTTCATCATTATTTTTATTTCATTGTAAACAAATCGTTAATTGTTTTTCATTTATAGTAACTAGTAAATTCTGGGGCCTCATTCTACATATATCTTTATGCATAGTCGAGTAGCTCTTTACTCACTTGAGACCATGACAACTACTATGTTATGACGATCGACCCAATCAGCAAAGTCCGGTCCGCATTCGCGAACCCGCCAGGTAGCATCGTCAGAACACACCGTTCGACTAGATGCTCTGCCGTCTCAGATTCACAGCGAGTACTAGTTGGACAGGTAGTAAGACCCCACCGATGAAGCGCACTCGCCGTGAGGCAGCTCCTCGACCGAAGCCGAATCGCAGTCACCCAGTGTCTCCTCTTACTGGTATCAAAGTCTGGCAACTTCTCACCAAGCTTAGAGGAGGTAACGTCCCCGCCCCCACGAGGGATTGAATTCGTCCAAACCGACTTCCATCTCGTATGTGCAGCTCTAGACGTAGTCAGGGATTCTGCGTACAAGGGTTGCCGGGACTTATTTCGGCTCGAAACGGGGGCGCCGTCCATTATGCGCATCAGAGGGGTATCCCCATTCCCCCTCTCTCTTTGATCTTACTCAGCCAGTTTCCCGTAATTGTCTCCCTCCGGACATCGGGGGCTGGGTCGCTGCCATTATCGGGCCCCATTCTCTAGGGGTTGTTGCTAGCGTTCCTGACACTATGTACATCGACTTACGAAGTTTTACATCCACCTTCTCAACGTTTCTGCTTCTACCACACACTGGAGCGCGATACTCCGCGGTGGAATAGCATAGTGCCTAGGCGGACGTTCTCAGGAGCGCTTGGCCAGCGCCCTAAGTCGATCCCGCCAGCTTCCTCAGAAGACTATTCCGCTTCTCTGTCTTCCGGGCAACCCCTTCGAGATGCACCCGATAGGTAAGGCTGCGATCCAACGTCACCCCTAAATATTTGGGATGCGGCTCATATGGGAGTGGCTGGTCCCCGACTAGGACATTCAGTTTGCGGGTGTTCCAAGCACTGCATATGTGGAATGCAGTGGCCACGGTTTTTGAAGTGTTCATCTTCAGGTACCACTTGTCGAAGTAGGATTTGAGTCTGGTGACGTCCTCGCTGAGTACGCTCTCGAGACGGGTCCACACTTTACTCTGAGTAACGAGTGCCCAGTCGTCCGCGTATCCCAGCCTCAGGGAGGAAGTGTTTGGTATATCGCTAATGTCAACGTTAAACAACATTGGCCAAATACCAAACACACAGTCAAACTACGTGTGCAACAACTGCGGTAGAGACTGCCATGCAAGGATGGATCTGCTGAGTCACACCCGTCGTTGCTCTCAACAGGACTGATGAGACTAAAGCCATACAGGGCGCAAACCATCGTCTCTGGAGATGGAAGGATGCCTACTAAACGTTAAACAACATTGGCGCAAGTACCGACCCCTGAGGGACCCCATTCTTCAATTTCCTTACCTTGCTCGTGGCGTCTCCAAGCGCGACGTGGAATTGCCTTTCCCCCAAGATCGAAGAGAAAAACTTCAAGGTCTTTTTGCACCTTATGATTTTTGCTAGTTTGAGCATCAACCCTTCGCACCAGACCGTATCGTACGCCGCTGATAGGTCTATAAACACAGCACCTGTTTGTTGTTTTCTCTCGAACCCATGCTTAATATGCTCTGTAAGGGCAATGACCGTCTCCGTTGTGCACCTCCCTTCCCTGAAGCCCGCCTGCTCGGGTGGCAGGGCAGCGTCTAGGACCGGCCCCCATCTGTTTAATAGAACACGCTCCAACAATTTGTAAAGACAGCTCAGTAGAGATATGGGTCTGTAACTGTCAGCCTCCTTCGCCGGTTTCCCGGGCTTCAGGATGGCAACTATCTTCGCATGCTTCCACACTTGTGGAAGCTTTCCTTTTGCAAGGACGTCGGACATTGCCTCTGCTAGCCAGGTCCGTGCCCTGGGGCTCAGATGCGTCACCATATCGGGATATACACCATCTATCCCTGCTGCTTTGCCGTTCTTTACATCGCTAATGGCTGCACCCACTTCTCGGGGACTGAACGGGGCCGTCCAGTCCGACTCCTCCGCAGGTAACGAGTCCAAAATTGTACGGTACGCCTTGCGGACACCGCGCTCAAAAGCCTGATTAGGGACCCGTTTGCTACGGTTCTAAATGTTCTTGGCAATTGTGTCTGCCTCACACTCCGGTGCAGCCTTCGCGTAATTCCGGTCCGGGTCCAATTTCTTTATCAGACGCCAAGCGTGGCGGCTGGAGTGTGTAAAGTCGAGACTTTCCACGGTCTCCTGCCACCGTTGCTTCCTTCCCTCTGCCAGAGACTGAAGTAGTCTATCGGCTACCCTGGGACTGGGACTGCTGGTACTCTTGGTACAGCTCTTCCGACTCTGCTGTCCAGGTAGGGGTGTAGAATTTCCGTTTGCCTCGTGGAATAGAACGTTGATCGCTCTTAACCAGTAGCCTGCTAAATCTGGTTATATTCTCGGACTTGGGAGGAATGGCAGGGCAAACCTGCTCGATATAGGAACTGAATTCCTCCCAGTCAGCCTTCAGGAAGTTCCATCTGCAAAGTGGGAGAGACTGCACCCTCGGTATTGTCACCCCCGCTGTGACAAGAACCGGCCTGTGCTGGCTATGCGGAAAGTCCCTTAGGACTGTTCGCTTCACCTGCAGCGGTTCACCGTTCGCGCCTTTCGTAACGAGGGTGAGGTCTGGAGTATACTCCTTCTTATGGCGGGTACCCCTGAAGGTACCCTTGGCTGTAGGATCGTACACTAGGAGTAGATCATTACAGTCCATCCATGAGCGGAGTTGTCTGCCTGCCTCGTTGCAGTCTCGGTAGCTCCATTCGTGATGGTGGCTATTAAAGTCTCCCAGACAGATGGAAGGATGGCTAACCACCGGTACCGGTGGTGTAGTCCAAGTCGCTCTAGGTGGTTTGTAGATATTAACATAGTCCACCTATTTCCACGGAAATTCGGTTTACCCCATTGCTGTCCGTTACGCTCTCTATGACCCTTACCTTCGATGGCTCTTTAGCGTAAACGCTAACCCCTCCTTTGAGCCTCGAAGTGTCCTCCCGTTGGACCACCGTATAGCCTGGGATCTGGAATCGGGAAGATTGCGCGCCTGAGTAAAGGTGGGTCTCCTGTAACAGGAGGATGTCTACGCTATGGTCGGCCAGTAGCTTTGACAAAAGCTCATTTTTTGCCATACTCTGGCTCTCGATATTCAGGGACAATATGTGCGTCAGGTCGCTATCCCCGATATCGCATTTTCTGATAGGCAGGCCGCGAATCGAAGGTGTAGAGGGACGCTTGCTTTTTTCTCGAACGTGCCGACGAACCTGGCGACACGAACGCGGTATTATTTGGCTAGACGGCAGACCGCTTCGCCATTGACTGAGCTGAATTGGCTATGGGAGGTCAAGATCCCCACCCAGACAAAATGGTGTCACCTTTTTAACGTTTATTGTTTGATAGAAAGAAAGAAAGAAAGAAAGAAGTGAGAATTGATTATCTCTCTGGTGGTCCAAAGAGCTGGGTGACGCTAATTTATTTTATTCTCAAAGGATTCTAGAACTTTTGTATTTTGACTTTCGATCATGTTCCCAACTGCGGTGCAACCTTTGGAAGCGTTGTATTGAAAGAGAGTTCGAAATATCAAACAGAAGAATGGGAGCGATTTTTTTTCATGTTTCCATCCAACCGAGTCATAAATCATGTGATTTGTTACAGTCCAACGATTGGACATTTCTGAACAAATGTAAACACGCTGTTTGTTTATGGAAGTTGTAAACATACCCATGTGTCAAGCTGAACACAATGACCAATCGTAATGTTAGATAGTTCAAAATCTCTGAACACTTTTCACTATGTAGGTCACTTAGAGCACATTTTGCAATGTGACCAATGACCTCGAACACATGGGAAGTTAATATAGATCGTGCCCATTAGGAATTCTTTTATCATACCCATCCAATAACCTTACCCATGTTTGTCTTTTGTCGCCTACTTTATACAGCCATACTAAAGGCTGGTCAATTTGATCTTTAGAATCATTACCAGTGAGTTCATGATTATTAGCGTAAAGGTATGTAAAGTTGTTCTTTAAATCCTATTTTCCCCCGGAGAACAATAGGACTTCCCCATAAGTTCACGGATATCCAAAATTGTATTTTCTCCTTAACATGAGGAGAATGTATAAATTAATGCTGTAATGGGGCTTCGATGTTAAAAACCACAAATACTGTCTTTAACGGGCACGATCTATATTACATTTCCATGTGCTCGAGGTCATTGTCACATTGGAATATGGGCTCAACGTGACCCACATAGTGAAAACTGTTCACAGTTTTTGAAATTTCTAACATCACGATTGGTAATTTTGTTCAGCTTGACACATGTGTATGTTTACAACTTTCATAAATAAAGCAGCGTGTTTATATTTCTGAGGAAATATCCAATTGTTGGACAGCAACAGACCACGGGATTGATGACTTAAACATGGACGTAAACATGAATATAGATCGCTCCCATTGGTTTGTAACGAACCTACCAGCAAACAAACAACTTTGATTGGATACACTCTAACAGCTCGTGGAAAATCATAATCACTTTGAGCTCCTTGGGGTTGAGTGTATTGAATGTGTGAAATAGAAAAACCAAATAGCTCAAAACACAGTGTGTATTGAGCAAGTGTAGGAAGAAGCAGAAGCAGCAGCAGAAGAAGAAGAAGAAGAAGAAGAAGAAGAAGAAGAAGAACTAATCACATGTGAACGGAAACATGCCCGAAGATTCTAAACTATTTGTAATGTGGACTCACTTGGTTTTCATTGCTTTTATAAACTCGTTTTGTATCTAATAGATAGTATGCGCTTGGATAAGAAGCTCATAACATAGCCATCCGGAAGTATACCGGACCAACACACAAAACTGTGTGTATCCATGAACGTTTATAGTCGGGTTAATACAGTTCAGTGAGCATTACTCATAAACGCGGATGGCAAAATACAATAACAAAGACCTGAGTGACGTCATCTTCGAACTATCTTGGGAGTCTAATTTATCGGGATTGGTGTGGTATATAAACACATCGTTAATTTATAGATAGTATGCAGATGACGTCACTCAGGCCTTTGTTATTGTTTTTGCCATCCGTGTTTGTGAGTTGTTCTCACTAAACTGTATTAACCAGACTACAAAAGTTCATGGTTACACAGAGTTTGTGTGTTGGTCCGTTATACTTCCGGATGGCAATGTTGTGAACTCCTTGGCCAAGCGCGTTCTATCTATAGAGAATGTCGTGTTACATTAATTCATCATTAACTTATGAAGAGAGTCGTGTAACATAAACTCATCTTTAACTTATAGATAGAATGCGCTTGGCCAAGGAGTTCACAACATTGCCATCCGGAAGTATAACGGACCAACACACAAACTCTGTGTAACCATGAACTTTTATAGTCTGGTTAATACAGTTTAGTGAGAACAACTCACAAACGCGGATGGCAAAAACAATAACAAAGGCCTGAGTGACGTCATCTGCATACTATCTATAGGCTGATATCTTAACTCATCGTGAACTGATAGGAAATGTGTTAAATAAACTCCCCGTTGACCTATAGATAGTATGCAGATGACGTCACTCAGGCCTTTGTTATTGTTTTTGCCATCCGCGTTTGTGAGTTGTTCTCACTAAACTGTATTAACCCGACTATAAAAGTTCATGGTTACACAGAGTTTGTGTGTTGGTCCGTTATACTTCCGGATGGCAATGTTGTGAACTCCTTGACCAAGCGCATTCTATCTATAGATAGTATGCGCTTGGCGAAGAAAATCATATCATTGCCATCCGGAAGTATAACGGACCAACACGCAAAACTGTGTATGACCATGAACGTTTATAGTCTGGTTAATACAGTGAGAATTACTCATGAACGCGGATGGTAAAAAACAATAACAATGACCTGAGTGACGTCAACTTTGAACTATCTATAGATAGAATGCGCTTGGCCAAGGAGTTCACAACATTGCCATCCGGAAGTATAACGGACCAACACACAAACTCTGTGTAACCATGAACTTTTATAGTCTGGTTAATACAGTTTAGTGAGAACAACTCACAAACGCGGATGGCAAAATCAATAACAAAGGCCTGAGTGACGTCATCTGCATACATCTATAGGGAATGTTGTGTTATTCAAATCGTTCTTGAACAGATAGGGAATGGCGTGATATGATATAAACACATCGTGAGCTTAAAGGGAATGTCGTGGTATATAAACACATTGTTTGTTTATTGGGAATTTCGTGTTATAGATAGAACGAAGTTGACGTCACTCTGGTCTTTGTTATTGTTTTTTGCCATCCATGTTTATAAGTAATTATCACTAAACTGTATTAACCAGACTATAAAAGTTCATGGTTACACATGGTTTTGTGCGTTGGTCCGTTATACTGCTGGGTGGCAATGTTGTGAGGTTCTTAGCCAAGCGCATGCTATCTATATCGCAGCCATCGTTAACTTCTCGCCTGACACTGACCAAAAAATTAAGTCAAAAGAATACAAATTGTGAATTGTATTCTAGATACAGTTCAACCAATGGAATCACTTGTTTCCTTGAGCTCTACTAACAACTCACTAGACGATGCACATACACCTAAAACATGACGTCAAATTATAAGTCCTAGAGGTTCTTGTGTCAGGCCATAAGTTAACGATGGTTAGGTTATATTAACTTACCGTTAACATATTATAGGGAATGCTGTATTATATGAACTTAACGTGAACTGAATGGGAATGTCGTGTAGTTGCGAGTATATATATGCGCTTGGCTAAGAAGCTCATAACATTGCCATCCGGAAGTATAACGGACCAACACACAAAACTGTGTGTATCCATGAACGTTTATAGTCGGGTTAATACAGTTCAGTGAGCATTACTCATAAACGCGGAGTCAAAAAACAATAACAAAGACCTGAGTGACGTCATCTGCATACTATCTATAAACTCATCATTAGTTTATAGATAGAATGCGCTTGGCCAAGGAGTTCACAACATTGCCATCCGGAAGTATAACGGACCAACACACAAACTCTGTGTAACCGTGAATTTTTATAGTCTGGTTAATACAGTTTAGTGAGAACAACTCACAAACGCGGATAGCAAAAACAATAACAAAGGCCTGAGTGACGTCATCTGCATACTATCTGTAGATAGAATGCGCTTGGCCAAGGAGTTCACAACATTGCCATCCGGAAGTATAACGGACCAACACACAAACTCTGTGCAACCATGAACTTTTATAGTCTGGTTAATATAGTTTAGTGAGAACAACTCACAAACGCGGATGGCAAAAACAATAACAAAGGCATGAGTGACGTCATCTGCATACTATCTATAGGGAATCGCGTGTGGTTCAAACTCATCGTTAGTTTTATAGTTATAGATAGTTCGAAGATGACGTCACTCAGGTCTTTGTTATTGTTTTTTGCCATCCGCGTTTATGAGTAATGCTCACTGAACGGTATTAACCCGACTATAAACGTTCATGGATACACAAAGTTTTGTGTGTTGGTCCGAAACTTCCGAGCTTCTGAGCCAAGCGCATACTATCTATATCGTGTTATATAAAATCATCGTGAACTGATAGTGAATGTCGTGTGATATAGACTCATCGTTTGTTAGTAAGTTAGATAGATAGATAGATAGATAGATAGATAGATAGATAGCTGGATAGAAAGATAGATAGATATATAGATGGATGGATACATAGATAGATAGATAGATAGATAGATAGATAAACAGCTTGATAGATAGATAGATTATAGATAGATAGATACATAGATAGATAGATAAATAGATCGATGGATAGATAGAAAAAAAGATAGATAGATAAAAAGATAGATAGATAGATAGATAGATAGATAGATAGATAGATAGATAGATAGATAGATAGATAGATAGATAGATAGATAGATAGATAGATAGATAGATAGATAGATAGATAGATAGATGTGGCTAAAGACTAAGAAAATCATTCAATTTTTGTCCTGGGTGCTTGTGTTGGATTCCAAGATTCGGGGCGATTGGGAAAGAACGAGGGTTAGGGAACGGTGATTAAATTGAGTGAATTGAATTTACTGTAATTTAACTTACATCACAGAAAGAGGAGAAAGATAGATAGAGAGAGAAAGGTGGGGGTGAGAGGAGAGAGAAAGATATGGGAAGAGAGAGAATCAGCAAGAAACAGAGAGAGGAGGAGGAGGAATAGGAGAGAGAGAAGGAGCAAGAGAAAGAGATAGAGGGGGGGGGGAGGAGAGAGAGAGAGAGAGAGAAGGAGCAAGAGAGTGAGAGAGAGAGAGAGTGAGAGAGAGAGAAGTAGTAAGAGGAGAGAAAGAGAGGAGAGAACGAGTAGAGAGAGAAGGAGCAAGAAAGAGAGAGAGAGAGAGAGAGAGAGAGAGAGAGAGAGAGAGAGAGAGAGAGAGCGCGTTTTTCCCCTGTCATCTCTAAGGTCTGTGTTGGAGATAATTGTATGGTAGATGGCATTAAGGGTGTGGATAGGAGTTAGACTGGATGGAGGGGATTCACTTGTTGTTGAACTTGTCAGGGCGGAGGGATAGGTAGACGGAATAGAGATAAAATAAAGGAATGAAGGAAAACTCCAACGAGACTGGCACCACACGATAAATTGAACAGGTACTCTCCATTGTAGCCGTGTAGCACAGGGGAAGGGGGAAAGGGAGGGGGTGAGTCCTCTGAATTCCTCTGACAATGCACATTTCCTCACACTTGGCCTCTTTTGGATTTCAAATACATATTTTTAAAAATAATTCCGCTTTCCGCCACGGAATCATTATATGTCATATTCGAGGCAGCGCATGAAGGAATATAGATACTCCATCAAACAAGATGTCTGGTGTCAACAAGAATCACACATGTTGTCCATAGTGAGCAAATTGGGGGTAAATAATTTTGTCCAAGGAAAAAAAATGAAAGTGCCTCCAGAGGGGCTCGAACCCAGGCCTTCCGGGTCACAATGCAATCTCTTAACCACTCGGCCATTTCGCCCCAAATATCTAATTTTGAAATATCGATCAGGTTAAATGTCTCCCGATTTGTTTCGAAATCTCACACGTCAAAGGAGTGGCACGGATAGTCGGGTAAAGGATTTAGGAATGTTTTGATAAGTTGAGGGTAATCTTAATCTTTTGATAATATCACACATTTTAAGTATTTGAAATTAAATTATTCTATGCGAATGTGTTTGACCAGAGTACGATAAAGTATGACAAAAAGATATGGTTTAAAGCTATAATAGGCAGAAATATATTTAATGTATATCTAGAGTCAATAATTATCACCAAGATAACGATATATACAATCCTGTAATAACGTATTGCAAAGCTTTTCCAATTGCATAGTATACGTGTAATTATAGAGGTAACTGATCCAACCAAAAAGGAATCTTTCATCATATCGCCACAAACCCAGGTAGTATCAAGGTTATCAGAATAAGACAGATGAGATTTCTTGGATATATTTACAGAAAGAATAAAATGAAAATAAAACAGTGCTAATGGGAAAAAGAGAAGGGAGAAGAAGACGTAGATGAAAACAAATGATGATGACATGTGTAAGAAGTGTGTAAGATCTGTGGACGTCACATGGGCGTGTTTTACTGCTATGGGAACACTTTGATTAGTCTCATAAAAAGGAAGATAGAATAGTAATGATATACACTTTGGAAATTTCCACTTTAGCCAACTTCCTTGAAAATATAATAAATGGAAATTTCCACTTTAGCCAACTTACTTGAAAATATAATAAATAGAAATTTCCACTTTAGCCAACTTCCTTGAAAATACAATAAATGGAAATTTCCACTTTAGGCAATTTTTTGGGAAATATAATAAATGAATAGATGCACTAGTTTAATCAAAAATAACGCAATTACATAAATTAATGCATTATATTTATTGTGTCTATTCCAAAAATGCCTCGCAAAAGTCGTATCCTGACATATTAATATTACATTCTGCCAAATAGGATATACTGCAACCTACGTCCACATCGCTTACAGAGTTTATCTGACACTTGCACCGATAGAAGATATTATGTGTTGAAGAATAAAAAAAAAATATCCTCTTTCAATGACAGATACATTAATTTGACCGTTTCCCTTCCGGCAACTATATCCCAGCCTAGATCGACGTAAAAATACCCATTCTAAAAGGAGAAAAATGACTAGAAAGGGACTCAAGATATCTACTACACGCCTTGAAACCACTTACTTTTGGAGTGGTAGATGACATCGACCGTCGTCCCTCTTGGGGCCAATCAGATCCAAGGTTCAAATCACCATCGTCGGGAAATTTTTATTTCCTATTGTCTCCTGGCAATCTTCTACTCTTTCCATTTCTTGTTATTCTTAACACAAATGCTTGCTCCACTCAATTTTCTAATTAATATTCACCCACTATCGGGGCTTACTCAATATTTCAATCGTCTCTGCTATAATTAGTTTTTTGTTGAGAATAGACTTCGTTAACTCAAAAGCTAACTCGCCAATAGGGAACAAAAGTGTGGTGTCAAAAAAACAAACTGGTTCCTAACTCATTGGAAGTGTAAAATTAAACCACTCTTCAGGAGGACATAATACATACCTTCTGTAAATGATATTCTGGTTTCAGTGAGATGGCATATTATTTTCTAGTCTGAATACTGTTAGTCGTCAATAGAGATCATCCATCCTCGCTCTTTTACGTCCCGCAATCCTTAGTATCGGCCTATTCATCCTGCTAACAAAATATTTTCAATTCAAAGGATGAAATCATACATTTGCGTAGAATTTCGAATCACTACAGATAAAATCAATAATTAACCGAAGGAAACTAACAAAATTAATTAGACATATAAGTATATATATATATAAAATAAATTAATAGATAAATAAGTGAATAGTTTTGAAAAATAGTTATCCCACCTATGATTCAATATGTAGCCGGTTCATTATTAGTCATCCGAAGGACTGGTTACATAACATTTCCAATGAGCTTTGAATCGGTAAACTGTAAGGTGTAACACAACGACTTTTCTTTCCTATTAACCTCCGCAATGCGGAATGAGTGGTCTTGGCTTTTAGGCTCGGCTTGATGAGAACATTTTAATCTATCACTTTAAGAAGCAACATTTTTCTGTTCAAAAAGCAAAAAGACCGTGGTCAGCATGCGTTGGTTTTACCATTCTGTAATGGAAACCATTTGATCTTCAATTGGCACCAGATCATTGATACGAGAATGTATAATTTGAAAGAAATCTTGACTCACCAATTAGAAAGTTATTGTATGTATCGAGACAGGAACAGGAATATATACTTTATTATTATAATCTGACAGCTATTCTAAAGACAATAATAATACATGATAATTAAACCAAAAGCTAAATCTTTTCTGAAATGAATTTGCAAACCACCCTTTTCTCACTTTCGTTTTTGCTATTTAGGTTTCTTTTTCTCAACTCATGTCACCTCCAAAATTTAAAAGGACTGTGAAACCTAAGACTTCATCAGCTGCTTCGTTTGTGAGGATTCGTGACAAAATCTTGGGTTTTAGACTTTTGGGAAAGTTAGGAATCACCTTACTCCATCCTTAATATAACATGATGTAAAAGTTTGCTAGAAAAATTGATGAAAGTTGTTTTATAAGTCTGTGTCAGTTTGGTGTGGAATATTTCGTCTATAATTGTTATTGAACAAATATAATCTGAGATGGCGTTTGTCTATTTCTTCTCATCTTCATTCTCATCATTCTTTCTTTTTATTTCCAAATTTGCATTTTAAAGACTATATTATTTAGTTGTCGATTTCCTTTCGACCAGTAATCCGAGTTGCCTTGCTGTAGACTGATAAATGGAAAAGTGTGTGTGTAGGTGGATAAATAATGGATAATTGTTAATGTGTTGGTTTTGTGGTGAATCTGGTGATGTAGTTGCAATGTGATGGTGCGGCGGGTGTAGAGGTGATGTTGTGGTGATGTGTTGGTGTAAAGGTTATGTGGTGGTGTAGTGGTATGCTGGTGATGTGCTGGTGAGATGGTATGGTGGTAATGTGGTGGCAATGTATCCGTGTATAGGTTATGTGGTGGTGTAGTGGTATGCTGGTGATGTGCTGGCGAGATGGTGTGGTGGTGATGTGGTGGCAATATATCCGTGTATAGGTTATGTGGTGGTGTAGTGGTGTGCTGGTGATGTGGTGATGCGATGGGGTGGTAGTGATGTGGTGGCAATGTATCCGTGTATAGGTTATGTGGTGGTGTAGTGGTGTGCTGGTGATGTGGTGATGCGATGGGGTGGTGGTGATGTGGTGGCGATGTGTTGGTGTAAAGGTTATGTTGTAGTGCAGTGGTGTGCTGGTGATAAGGTGGTGAGATGGTGTGGTGACATCATGATGTGGTAGTGTGGTGGTGTAGTAGTGTGGTGGTGATATTGTGGCGCAGAGGTAATATTGTGGTTTGGCGGTTTAGTTACCATGTTGTAATATAATGTCGATGTAGTGGTGTAGGGCTGAAGCTGTGGTATGGTAATGTTCTGACTATGTAGTTGTGCGGTGGTGTTGGTAATTATGATTGTTAAAACGGCGTATAGAATTTCATAACAATGATGTCGATCAGGTGAAATACGGAATGGAAATGGGTGTTAGGCAATAGTAGCGAATGCAAGTTGCACGAAAAAAACATGTTAGAATATGTGACTAAAATTGATCTTATTATGTTTGTTTTGTATTTATCAACAGTTCTGCTGAAAATCAGACTGTCACAGACGACAGACAATTCCAGGAAAACATAACCTTTGGACAATTAGGGTGAGTGATTTTGATTGACTTCATCATCATCATCATCATCATCATCATCATCATCATCATCATCATCATCATCATCATCATCATCATCATCATCATCATCATCATCATCATCATCATCATCATCATCATCATCATCATCATCATCATCATCATCATCATCATCATCATCATCATCATCATCATCATCATCAACATCATCATTATCATCATCATCATCGTCGTCGTCGCCGTCATCATCTTCATTATCATCATAATCATAACCGTTGTCGTCATCATCATAATCATCATCATCATCATCATCATCATCATCATCATCATCATCATCATCATCCTTATCATCATCATTATCATCATCATCATCATTATCATCATCATCATCATCGTTGTCGTCGTGTCGTGTTTTATTTTATTTGAAAACGCAACTCATAAAAATAGTAATTAAAAAATTCTTTAAGATAAAAGTCGGTACAATTTAATGTTCAGCACTTGTAAGAACTTTATTTTTTAAAACAGTGTTCTTCAGCCTTTGGGTGTAATTCTAGCGTGTTTTCCTAATTCTTAAGCATATTATTTTGGGTTTTGTTGTTGTTGTTGTTGTTGTTGTTGTTGTTGTTGTTGTTGTTTTGATTAGGTTTTTTTTAATTATTGATATTTCTTCAAGGGGATGATATCATTCTCATGATATGACTCATTCAGAGCCATAAGACTACAATATTCAGAGTGTAATCCAGTATATGGAACTCTAAACTGACTGTAGTAATCGTTTGTTAACTCTAAGATAGAACCTCAGTCTGACACAAAGTACTTACTGCCAGATTTAACAGAACCAGCTGCCTAATCACTGCTGGATACAATGGTACTACAACGGTAAAAAGTAAATCTTGATTATAACTCGCGTTCGATACTGATCTTGTTAAGTTATTCCCCTTCTTCATGTTATATTTCATCTTTTTAATTTTTCAAACCATCCCTCTTCTCAGGACATTTGCATGTAACATGCGATCGTTTGGACTGAGCAAGGAGCTGTGCTTGGAATTTCTGCGTAAACAGTCCACGATAGCAAATTTACGAAAAGGTGAACTGATCAATACTCTCTCTCTCTCTCTCTCTCTCTCTCTCTCTCTCTCTCTCTCTCTCTCTCTCTCTCTCTCTCTCTCTCTCTCTCTGACTCACTCACTCTCACACACATACTTACACATTCGCACACACACTTACACACACGCGCACACACATATACATATATGAGAGAGTGTGGAAAGAGATAAACAGATAGATAGATAGATAGATAGAGAGAGAGAGAGAGAGAGAGAGATATTAACAGATAGATAGATAGATAGATAGATAGATAGATAGATAGATAGATAGATAGATAGATAGATAGATAGATAGATAAGAGGAGGGGGGTAGTGTGTCATTGTTCAGTAGAAGACATGAAAGAATACAAAGCTACAATGGCGAATGCTCACAAAATCGATCTGCTGCTACCTCCCATTTATCAATTAATTATTTACCTCGCCGGTGGTCGATAATTAAATTGATTACTCCGATCAAATGATTGATTCATTAAAATGATTGCTGAATGTTATGCCATTGCAACAAAACCATTGAGCCAAAAGATGCAAATGAATAAAATAAATGTGAACATTGCTGAAGCCTTTTTCTACGGATTCACCGTGCTCATTGCGCTTCATAAAGTTTCATCCCTCCAACAAGCTGCACGGGATCAAAATTCTTTTTCATAAAGTAAAGTTCGTCTGTTCTGTGTCCTTTTTAGACTAGCACTGTCTGTAGCCAGGTACTCATCCACACCTAAGTGAAGTGGGATAATCGAATTTTAAAATTCCTTTATCCATTTATTGCAGATTTTTTTTCTTAGGGTCTTTCCAGGAAAAAGATGCCTAGTCTTAGCTGCAAAGTCAGAAAAAAAGCTAACTTTATTACTTAAGGGAAAAAAGGAGATGCCGACATAAGGCTCGTACCCGGGATCACCGGATATAAGAGTAACCCTTATCCTCTTCGCCATCTCACCCATGTGTGGAGCGCCTTTCACATGGACTTAAAGTCAGAATCATATTTCTTTTTATCATCACCATTTGCCAGTTGGGTGACCACGCTCAGCGTCGCTCGAACCTTGTTACAAGACGAGACACCATGATAGTGACAGTGAGCCAACGATGACTCTAAAATTAATCAACTTTAATTAGCCTGGCCACTAAATCAATTAAACGTAATATTGTACCATTTCAGTATTGCAATGAAAGTTAATTAAATTTCATTATTTCCTTCTCTTTTACTTTTTGATTTGTTCATTTAATATTATTTAATAATATTTGTCGATTTTATCAAAATTTCAGATCAAGTCAAATTATTGAGAGATAACATCGAAAAAGTGAGAGAGAACTGATGCACAGACAGACTGTTTGAAACCCACTGCAAGATGTCTATTATTCCCTAACCTGACAAAAGACGTGTTTTTCTTTCTTAGCTAGCAGTAAACATTTGCTTCCAATTCCGTCGATTTAAATGACCTACAACGTGGCAAAAGAGACGCATCTGTTTGTCAAATCCTAGACTTTTTGTCAAGTTTGGAGTCATTTTACTCGACTGATATTTGAAGGAAAAGTGTTCTGGTTAAAACGAAAAAAAAAATCGATCTGCCAATGTACGGAGTATAGAAAATAGTGATAGATGAGTATAATAATGATATCGATAACGATGACGATGAGATGTTACCATTGATGCTACCAATGTGATAATGAGTCTTGGATGGCGAGGATGACAGAACAAACATTGATAGCTGTAAATGATGTTTATTATAATATTTTGTAGTTAGTTGTTAATGAATGAAATCGCTCAGATTTTGTTAATATCGATAATCAAAGAATGCGAGCAATACCGTCGGGTCATAGCATGTGTGTTATTTCATCCAATTTGAGCGTATTCATATTAGTTAAAATCATAGCATTGAAATGTGCATTGTGCGAGGCTTGATCAAGAAAATATAAATTGCCCTAACTATGAAGGAATCGTTCGATTTTCACATGAAACTTTCAGAAAAGGGTTATCAATTTTCTCATAGATTTATATGAAAAAATTGAAAACTGATATTCATGTTTTATTTTACTGCCCACCAAAGCACACAAACCAGAAATGCAGCTCTGTCTAAAGGAAGCTATAACAAATAAAAGAGAAAAGAAAAAGTTTTTGCGAAATTCTCCTAGAGTTTGTGACAAAAGAACTTTTTAATAGATGAAACCTTGCTCTATCAGTAATATGATCCAGAGATAATAAAATGCCATTCAAAGCAATGGATAACCGGCGAAAACCACACCCCAAAAGGCAAAAATGAACGCCTCATTGTTAAGTGTCATGTTCAACGTTTTATGGCACATGGAAGACATCATTACATTATTTGACTATCTTCCAAAACAAAAATAATGACCAGTAGATATGACTCACAAACCATGCATCCTGAATATACTGAAACATAAGTCGGGGACAAACATCCAGGGAAACCTCAAAATGGAGTTCTGCTTCTGCAAGAGAACGGGCGGTCTCATTGCATGGGTTTGAAATCATTACCTCACCCTTTCTTCGATTTGGCCCATTTTTTTTAAAAATGTTCCTTTACATTGAACAAAAACCTTAACATAAAGCGTTTTGAAAACGAATCCAACACCTAAATCGAGGGACTTTTTAAGGTCAAGGAGAGATGGGAAAAGAGTATCACTTTAGCTTGAGACCATGTGAAAAATAAAAGTAAGTGTGTACATCGAAAATCAGAAAATCGGACCATTCCTATATAATCGAGGAAATTTATATTTGATCAATTTTCGTATATCCGTGCGCTGTCAACACATTTGTTTACATTTAGGTCAGAATCCTTTCACTCCCTATTCCCATTGATTAAGTGGCCCAAACTTGTACATTTTAAAACCCGTGTCTTCTTTGAAGTATCAGGTTATAGACATGAATTGGCAAGCTGGGGTCGACGAGCTTAAGACATGATATTTATTAGAAGTGATTATTTTCTGACCTAAATGTGAAACATGTGTGTTGTCGCCAGGTTACGGCGTATGTGTGTATGAATGTATGTTTGTGTGCATGTGTGTATGTGTGCGCGTGTGTGAATACGCATATTATATATATATATATATATATATGTGTGTGTGTGTGTGTGTGTGCGTGTGTGTGTGTGTTTGTCTCTAAAAGAGTGTTTAAAGAATGTATTGAAAACGTGTGAAGTCAATGGCTGATGTTGTATAATAGTGTATCATTTTCCAACAAAGTTTAGTTTAGTTACTAGTGTGTGCCATCGTATTTACCAACCATAATATCCATTACTGCATAATATCTATGATAACTATTTCATTTATTTCTGAACTTTCAGTCATGCTTGTTTAAGAGATGAACAATTTTACTTTTACTTTTTACCAACATAACATACCAGTGGGTTACTAGAATATATTGACGGGCTAAACGTTAAAATGTAGCTAACAAAGTACATCTCCTGGCAAACGCATAGAGTCCTCGAGCAACAACGATAAAGACTGACCTATTCAGTTAATTTCTTTATTGAAATAAGCGGATGTTAAGATAAATTAAGAAATAGATCTTTTATTAATTGTCAAATCGGATTAATTTGATTTGTTGTTCATCGTGTGTTGGCAAAATGTGATATAAGCGAATATCGACAACGTAGCCTTAGTGATTTTCAATGTCATTAATCCAACATCTTTGTGCAATAATTACCTATTTAAATACTCGTATTGAAAACATTGCGTTTTGTTATTTTGATACTAAGCTGTTAGAAGCTGTGGACTGTTAAAAGTAATAAAACAAGAATATAATTAACAGCTTCAAAGTAGAACAAATTCTAAAGATGGAACGTTTCGGGCTTAAAACCCCTCTTCAGCCCAACAAAAGAAAAATGAAACATAAATAAATTACCAAAAAAAAAAAATAAATAAATAAATAAATAAATAAATAAATAAATAAATAAATAAATAAATAACAGATCGAGGCCAGAAAAGATGAAATATTCGTCACATGCCGTCGTCCTGGTTTATTAGTAATGTATTTATGTTTTCATTGTTTCTTTTTTGTGGTTGGCTGAAGAAAGGTTTTAGGCCCGAAACGTTCGTGTTTATTATTTGTTCTTTTTTGAAGCCGTTTTATTCATACTTGTTTATTTGCGTTTTGTTATTGATTCTAACTTTAAGTGTTGATGCAAATGACTGTCTGTCTATTGTACAGTGAGAGGAAAGTTGCTGATGTGTCCATGGAAATGAATGGTTCAATGCGTTATTCCCACACGAGTGTTTCTATCCAAATATCAAGTTATTTTGAAGTCGATTTTGATATGACTAATAACTCAAGCCATGGAAATCACAGATGGATGTGTGTAGCAATGAGAGACTTCCTCGAGACTGAATTGAAGTGGTTAAAAAGGAGCGGTATGAGTATGATTTAATATCAAGTTCAAAAATCACTTTAGAAGCAATTCAACTTACACTCGTAAACACATATTTGTTAACCATTCCCGACATAATAAATGAAATAACGATTATATGATTGTGTATTACACAAGTATAACGGGATAGGAATGGAACAGACTTGTGAGGATAGAAGAAGGTTAGAATTTTAACTGTACTTTAACGTTTTGCTGCCTTTGATAGAGGCATCGTTGGCGACTAGAGTGCAACGGTTAACTAGAGTTGGGGAGAGAGAGAGAGAGAGAGAGAGAGAGAGAGAGAGAGAGAGAGAGAGAGAGAGAGAGAGAGAGAGAGAGAGAGAGAGAGAGAGAGGGCATGGATATATTAATTAATAATTTTATTTCATTTCATTTTTTAATGGTTTTCATTGAATTACAAAATGTTTCTAGAAATGAAAAATAGTGTTTGAGTATGGATGGCCAGTCCTCCCTCATCATAATTATAGTATCATCACTTTTTCTCTTTAGAATAGATCAATCTTGATAAAAGTGTGTGACATTCGTAATCAAAACAATTCCACCATATTATTATATCATATGAACTCGTGATAATTATTGGAAATTATAACCAATAACATCATGTTCTGTTTTTGTGAATGAGTCCTTAACTAGTTAACTGGCGTACTCTGGAAAGACACTTATTTAAACATTTGGCCAGAAAACTCGTCCTCAAATATCGATCGATTTAAATGACCCCCATCTTGGCAAAAACTCTCAAACTTGGGACTTCGCGAAGTATGAGTTTTCCGGCCAAAGTTTTAGATACGTCAGTACGACAGTTAATTGGTTAATTTGTCATGGCTGTAGTTTTATTCGGTGAGTAAATTCTCAGGTTGTCGTTCACATTGGTCATAATATCTACATAGTTTATGCATGCAAGCACTCACGTGTATGTGTGTGTGTGTGTGTGTGTGTGTGTGTGCGTGTGTGTGTGTGTGTGTGTCTGTGTTTTTCTGTCTTTATTAATTCGATTCGATGTAGTCATTGTAGTATTATTTAGACAGATCTCGAGAGTCAATTGACAAAACGCCTTTCTAAATGTTGGGCTAGAAAACTTACTTTATGATTCTATCCATGAAAATCACCTCCCCCCCCCCCCCCCCCATTTGTCAATGATTATTAAACCCGAGACTTTTTTGGCGCGGTATTTAGAATGTTTGACAAGTTGAACGCGAAACACGATGTAAAAGTGCTCTTGCCAAACTGTTAAAAAGGCATCATTGCAGTGTACAATAGTATTGTTGGAGGTCTCGATAGCTCAGTTGGTATGAGCACTCGGTTCACATGTAAAGGGACCGAGTTCGATCCTGGGTGAAAAATTTTTTTCCGACCCATGTCTACCCAGCAATGGATGTCTGTTAGATATGGCGGAAAGTACGTTTCAATAGACTAGCGTTCTATCCAAAGGGTAGCTGGCAATGCTTTAGAAATCGTGATAAACTTCGGTTCCACGGACCTAATGGCTCAAAAAGACTATTTTTACGGTAGTGATGGGTGCGAAAGGAGAGGACAATGTGGTTGTGCCATGTTGTCTTTGAGAAATTGTAGAATCACAACAACAACAAAATGCGTTAACAGGTTAATATTTTTCACCAACTTATGATCAACGAATCGATAGGTTACTGGCATTCCAGTCTTTTGTTTTACTTCTTTGGCACACGTGGGATGTGTATGGCTAGCCAGACCAAAGGAAATCGTCATCCATCAACTATGGACGTTATGGATTGGGAGGGACATATCAGCCTTATAAATAAATGGTGGTTGTTAACCCTCCTTTTACCAGCCATTTTCATAATTTTTGCCAGAAAATTCCTATCCAAATAATTTTTTTTTTCTTCGATTCATTTTTATTTTCTAAATTCCAAAAGAAGTAGACACCCGTTTTGTAAAATTTCGTTCAGAAAAACATAACACAAAGACTGTAAATGAGATCGCAATTAAAGTAAAAAATGCTGCTATATAGTAACGAATGAAACGATATTCTTCTTGTTGGTAAGGAGAGGTTTAACACGCCCAAAAAATTATTTAAAAACAAAGCAATTGGCCATAATAAAACTTCCAATCATTGTGTCGATATCGGATTGATTAAATGAGTCCCAATTTGATAATTCTTGGGAGTTCACAAAAGTCCACAATACCACTTCAACGACGTCTTGGGTTTATGATATTTACAGTGCAAATTTTATAGGCAATAATTGTGAAAAGTTGTTTTGTACGTGTACGCCAGTGAGTGGGTGTCGACGGAGAGTCCATCGAATTGGGCCGTGTACGCCACATGAGACTGCGTTGATTGGTCAGTCCACCGAAGGTGCTTTGTCAAAACCTTTTTATCCAGCCACCCAGAAGGCTGATTTTGATTATGTGACCCACAGTATCAAGGCGGTATTATGTCGGGATGAACTGGATGGTGGAAATTGAATTATAGCCACGAATATGAAATGTGGTTAGTTTCAATTCATTCTAGTGGAGAATAAATGCAATATTGCAAAAAGTTCGTATAGTTCAATTTACCACGACATAATACTGATCCCGGTTTGAGGCGATGGGCCACATATATGGATACTAAGTATGGACTTTAGGGTTGTATCTAAGAAGAAGAAGAAGAAGAAGAAGAAGAAGAAGAAGAAGAAGAAGAAGAAGAAGAAGAAGAAGAAGAAGAAGAAGAAGAAGAAGAAGAAGAAGAAGAAGAAGAAGAAGAAGAAGAAGAAGAAGAAGAAAGAAGAAGAAAAAGAAGAAGAAGAAGAAGAAGAAGAAGAAGAAGAAGAAGAAGAAGAAGAAGAAGAAGAAGAAGAAGAAGAAGAAGAAGAAGAAGAAGAAGAAGAAGAAGAAGAAGAAGAAGAAGAAGAAGAAGAAGAGAAGAAGAAGAAGAAGAAGAAAGAAGAAGAAGAAGAAGAAGAAGAAGAAGAAGAAGAAGAAGAAGAAGAAGAAGAAGAAGAAGAAGAAGAAGAAGAAGAAGAAGAAGAAGAAGAAGAAGAAGAAGAAGAAGAAAGAAAGAAGAAGAAGAAGAAGAAGAAGAAGAAGAAGAAGAAGAAGAAGAAGAAGAAGAAGAAGAAGAAGAAGAAGAAGAAGAAGAAGAAGAAGAAGAAGAAGAAGAAGAAGAAGAAGAAGAAGAAGAAGAAGAAGAAGAAGAAAAGAAGAAGAAGAAGAAGAAGAAGAAGAAGAAGAAGAAGAAGAAGAAGAAGAAGAAGAAGAAGAAGAGAGAAGAAGAAGAAGAAGAAGAAGAAGAAGAAGAAGAAGAAGAAGAAGAAGAAGAAGAAGAAGAAGAAGAAGAAGAAGAAGAAGAAGAAGAAGAAGAAGAAGAAGAAGAAGAAGAAGAAGAAGAAGAAGAAGAAGAAGAAGAAGAAGAAGAAGAGAGAAGAAGAAGAAGAAGAAGAAGAAGAAAAGAACAGAGCAATGAAGAAAGAATGAAGATAGAGGAACCCACAAATGACCGAGATGCTGAAATCCGCATCGCTGTTACTCTGATGAAAACGCTTGATATCATGCCAAGTTAGAGTCAAACCCAATACCGTGTACAGGGTTAAACATCACTTTTTATGCCTCAATTTGCATGGTGATACCCCGGGAAACTGATTAGTCTGGGCCTAATGAATTCGCAACGTTTCTATTTTTAAAAAGGTTATATTCTTAGTGTGTGTGAAAATATGATTGTTTGTTTGGTTGGGTTTTGTTTTTTGTTATTGTTTATATCTGTTGCACTAGTTTTAACCAGTTAACTGTCGTAATCTGGTCATACACGTATTTAAAAATTTGACCATAAAACTCTACCTTCAAAAATCGATCCAGGTCCCAGTTTGAGAGTTTTTGACAAGATGATGATCATTTAAATTGATCGATATTTGAATGATGAGTTTTCTGGCCAAATGTTTAAATACGTGTCTTTCCAGAGTACGCCAGTTATTGTGTTAATTTTGTTCCATCTCATGACTGCTCTAACCATGTTTATGATTTGCTGTATCTGACTACAATTATTCATAATATTATGACCTCAATGTTTAGAGTATTAAAGTAGCTGATATTCAAATAACCATCCACGAGTCAATGGCAGTCTTATCTATCTTGCACGTTGTTATCATGAGCAGTTTTATCTCCGTGTGAGCTCAGACTCTCTCCCCCCCCCCCCCCCCCCCCCGCCCCACCTCCCTCTGTAGTATGAAAGTGTCTGTGTGAGAGAGAGAGAGAGGGAGAGAGAGAGAGAGATAGAGAGAGAGAGAGCGAGAGAGAGAGTGAGAGAGAGAGAGAGAGAGAGAGAGAGAGAGAGAGAGAGAGAGTTTGGACCTGGCCCGGAACGAAAAAAAAAAAACAACAGGAAGTAGACACTTTGACCTTTTTGATGCACCATCACCAAAAGAGAAGACTTACATGAAAAATTGTCATCTCTTATTTTTTTTTTTAATCAATCACATGATTGTTTTCCTTCACGGAAATAGATTCTACGCAACGCCCGATCGGTTAGAACTTCAGCCATCGTAAACTTATAGTCTGGCACTGACCTAAAAATGACGTCACAAGACAAGTCTTTGGCCATAAAAGAAAACAAATTGTGAGTTGTATTCAATATCTCAACCAATCGGATCATTTGTTCCCTTGAGCACTACTAACGACAACTCACTAGATGGTGGACGAACTTAAAAATGATGTCAAAAGGTAATTCCTAGCGAGTTCTTGTGTCAGTTAACGATGGCTAGGTAGAACCATATCAAGTCATTTCTGTACAAGAACAGACAGCCGTAAGCTAACTAAATGATAAAATAGAGATAGAAGAAACCTTTCAAACAAGCACTCCTAGATATCGGATCTGATTTAGTTTTAGATGGGAGATTTCTTAGCAATAATTCCTGAAGGTTAGGGCAAAACCGGGCCGTCTCATTGCAGAAAGAGAAAAAATAGCCGGCACGGAAAGGGAAAATCAAATGAAGGGGGCGGGGGATTGAAGAGGTGAGGAGGTGAGGCCTGCAGCCTGAAATCATACAAATACTAGCGGAGAATGAAAATAAAGAGGCTTTGAAATCAACCAATAAGTTTAGATATTTCAATGTTTAACTCTAAAACCTTTCATTTTTCACCTTTTTGCTGGTACTTATAAGACTTCTGTTAATTCATATCAACTGCAAGCATTTGGCCTCAAACCAGCCCACAGTTATATGAAAATGCAGTCATGTGACAGCCAAATATAAACTGAGTTAAATTTGTTTTTGTTTTTGTTTTTAAGGGTTTTACGGCGCTTGCAACACATTTAGGTCATATCAGCGCCAGTAAAAAGGAAGAAAATGGGATAGTAAAAAGTTCTAGAATTACAAATAAAGCACCCAAGAAAAAGTAAGACATTGGGGAACTGGGAACAAATAGGGATCAGATGTAGATTCCAAGAGCACACTATCAAAGTACTTAGTTTGAGACCACCTATAAGTCTCATCCGGACACAAGCACAAAATCCAACAAAGAGGAATACACTCAAATGCTTACATTATAAATTCAAAATAAAAATATAATAATACATAACAGAGAGATGATTTACAAGGAAACAAATATCATCTCCCAAAACAATAACTGTGCATTTGACTGTTTCCCTCCCAGCTAGGACTCCGGCCAGGGCCAGGACAAAACCAAGTAATCTCAATCCAAGACAAAGACAGATAGCATGTTGGAAAACAGATATAAGGGATAGAAGACACAGTATGTACCTCCCTGCCCACTATGGGAGGTCAGGATCCCCACCCAGACTGAGTTAAATAAGATCAGATTAATATAAACATGTCAAAGAGTAACATAAAAAATTATCGCAACGTTGAACTAAATAAGTAACATGATGTATACTGTTTCAACAATTTATTGTTTACAAAGTTAAATAAACTGTTACAAGTAAACAATCGTCAACATAATATTGCTATTCTAACCATCTTCATGCACCTTCTCATTAATGTAAACAACTTATTTTCTACATACAGGGATACTAGTATTCGTTCAATTCTTCTGATACATTTTTTATTAACTACCTCCACAAAGTATAAATCTACCAATCAAATCACCCTGTCATACTCTATATATTTTTTTATTACACTTAAAACCAGTAATTAAAAGTGTATATGGATTACACCACTCTCACAAGACCTCCCCGATGATATCTAAAACCCTATAAAACCAATGACATCCAAATGAATAAATCCTATTCAGGTGTCAGATTTCATTTTGTAAATAAAATCCACTTTAATAAATAATTACATATCAATTCTCTCAGACTAACAAAGTAAACTTTGATTCGCAAATTGTCAACTTAATGTTTGTCTTGTTTTAGAGAAATTTGTGGCGCTACCAATACACACGGGTCATTCATGTGCCAGGAAACGTAAGATAACAGAGCATATTACTAATACATTCATAATATAAATACACACATATCATAAATCAACACATACAATATCAGATTCATACATAATGCAAATTAACACAAGCATAAGACATAACCGAGAGATGATTCACAAACAGGGGAAAAATAATCACCTCTCATAAAACAAAATGCATGACAACAGTGGCCATAGCCGAGCCCAATGACATCTTGTGATCCCAAACCTAGAATTTTCTACCGCTCTTTATGTTTGTTTTTGTTTTTAAGGGTTTTACGGCACTTGCGACACATTTAGGTCATGTCAGCACCAGTAAAAAGAAAGAAAATGGAATAGTACAAAAATACAAGTTAAACTACATTTGAAAGCACAGCAAGAAAGTAAGACAAATTGTTTTTTGTTTTTTAGGGTTTTACGGCGCTTGCAACACATTTAGGTTATATCAGCGCCAGTAAAAAGGAAGAAAATAGGATAGTAAAAAGTTCTAGAATTACAATTAAAGCACCCAAGAAAAAGTAAGACAAAGGGGAACGGGGAACAAATAGGGATCAGATGTAGAATCCAAGAGCATACCACCCATGTACTTAGTTTGAAATCACCTACAAGTCTCATCCAGACACAAGCACAAAACCCAACAAAGAGGAATACACTCAAATGCCTACATTATACATTCAAAATAAAAATAATAATACATAACGGAGAGATGATTTACAAGGAAAAAAATATCATCTCCCAAAACAATAACTATGCATTTGACTGTTTCCCTCCCAGCCAGGACTCCGACCAGGGCCAGGAAAAAACCAAGTAATCTCATTCCAAGACAAAGGCAGAAAGCATGTTGGAAAACAGATATAAGGGTATAGAAGACACAGTATGTACCTCCCTGCCCGCTATGGGAGGTCAGGATTCCCACCCAGAAAGTAAGACAAAGGGAAATTGTACAAACAGGGAGCAGATGTAGATTCCAAGAGCATACTATCATTGTGCATAGTTTGAGATCACCTAAAACTCTCACCCAGCCAAAAGCAATGGATCCCATTAAGAGGAACACACTCAAATGCTTACATTATACATTCAAACCAACAAATATAACTAAGTAAATAACATAGAGATGATTTACATGTAAAAAATATCATCTCCTATAACTATACATTTGACTATTTCCCTCTCAGTCCAAGGACTCCAAAAAGGGAAAGGGCAAAACCAAGTAATCTCATTCCAAGACAAAGACAGAAAACAACTCGGAAAACAGATATAAGGGGATAGAAGACACAGCAAGTGACCTCCTGCCCACCATCGGAGATCAAAAGACCCCACCCAGCGCTCTTTATGTACAAAGTCCATCAAGACAATATAACTCCAATAATTTTTGTTTCACTTCACGAAACACAGTCAGAGCAGGGTCTAATTTTTGGGTAATTTCAGCAATGCGAAAAAAATTAATAATTCAGGCACTAAATCACATTTACTTTTACAAAAGGCGTATAAACTCTGCAGTTGTAGGAAACCCAAAATAAAACCCACGTAAAACAGGTGTGTAGTTGGTGAACAGATACAGAAATCAGGTATTTATCACAATGTATTATAGGGATACAGGCCATACCTATCACAGTCAGAATAAAACATAAATACTTTCTTCTCTCTCTCATTAAAAGAAACATCAGTCACAATTAAATTCAACATTACAAACATCTCTTGATTACATTTAATACTCACAGAATATACCACCCATTAAAATATAATAACAACAACAAAAAAATAAAGGGGTGTGGGGTAAGGGTTGGGAATTGGATTATCTTGTAGGTAAATGTAGGAAAACTCGGATGTAAACCAAACTACAAACATACAAATAATAAACAATGGTAAAGGGTGTTCCAAAATGAGATGAATTCTAAAAACAAGGTAAAAGATAAGTATGTAAATAGTAGTATTTATACTATTATTATTGACAATATCAATGGCGATATTTGTCACGAATTACATTCTCTGTAACTTAGTTTTTCAAAAAAAATTCACATATTAAACTTATTTCTTTCAAATTACCGATTTCAGAGCTTTTGTTTATACAACTGTTTATACCACAGGAACAATTCTAAACGAGGTGAAAGGATAAACATTGTGATGATAACAATATTGCTGGCATTAGTGGCGATGAAAATACAGAAAAAAAAATCACTGTAAATAACAACAATAATGAAAACACCTTGGTTCAAACCCTAATAACTGCTAATTGAATCCTATAAATAATTCATCTGCCATGTAAAATGTCAAAGATACAATCCATATCCTTTATTGTCCTTCCATTTGTTTTACTGCTAAATATAAGTGGCACTGGTGGTTCAGCCTTATTGTGTCCTGTCTTGCTACAAAAGTCAAGCATGGTCAATGACTGGATGGGTGAGAAGAAGAAAGAGAGAACACTCTCACCTCAGCATTGTGTCCTTGACAAAGCAATATAGATTACCTCTCTTGGTCTATGTATGAACGAGTACCATTTGATCTTTCCAGCATACAATATTTTGTGAGCAGATCACGGCTGATTGTCTCGTCTTTCAGATGAAAGCATAAATTGCTTCCTTCACAAAGAAAGAAATATTTTCCTCTTTCCAATACCAATTTCAATCAGACACACTCAAGACTATTTGACAAGGAAAGGCACCAATAGCTTTACAAATGTCTACAATTATCATTTAAAGAGAGCCGTAGTTGGATATCAATTTCATAATTCCACTTTGTGAATTCATTGTCAAACAATCCCCATATCAAAGAAGTGTAACAGTGTTTGAAAACACTTCAGGTCATGCAGTGTCGTGGAAAAGGAAGATGGGACCCTACACAAAACAGATTTGCAATTCAACTACAAGTCCTTGGAAGAAGACGTCCAAAGAAATAGTTTTACATAAATTCATCCAAGAGAGGCACAAAATAAAACCATATCTGATTGCTTTACTAAGCAAGAGAACAGGATTCCAGCTGGAATCTGAGCAAAATCAAGACATCCCAACCAAAGGCAGATAGCAACTTAGAGACATGGAGTTAGAACAATCTATCAGTAGCCACCCCCAATATGGCACCAAATAAATATGGTTAGAGACTTCATTATTCTTATAAAGATATGTGTTTGTTTCACCAATACATGTGATAATTTTTGCACATATATGACCTATCATCTCAAAGCAGTACCAAGTCGGGATGGGTTCAATGCTAAAAAATGAAATTATAATCAAACATATGAGACTTGGTAAAGTTGTTATGTTTTATTGGGGAGAATGAATACAGTCTCTTGAAGTAACAAAAACTAAAATGTCATATTCCCTGTCAGTTTTGTCACCTGACATAAAACGGTTTTGAGGTGGTGGTCACAGATTTACATCACAGTCAACCAAAGGAAAAGAGATATTTGACGTTGACACACAGGTCAATCGAGGTTGAATATAAGCAAAAGGGACAAAGGCAAAACTTCCTTTCAGATCTAGAACCACCAAATGCAAATGAGGTATCATGGTATAGACTTGAACTCACAGCACAACCTTCATTTTGGTCCAATGTTCAAGCTGGCAGCTGGGCACCACACAACTACTGTTAAGCGCTCTGAGCATAGAACTTATTATATTTAAGTGTTATATATATGCAAACTTTTATTTTTCTTAGTATACTGTCATATAAAATCATTTCATACAATAGAAATTGGAGTGACAAGTGCATAAATTAATTCATCGGGTTTTCCTCCCCATATTTTTTGTCAGGAGTTAATAATGCATAGAAATTGGAGAGATACAAAGTAGAAAGTTCATCTAAACGGTTTTTCACTTTTAAAAGCTGAAAATTCTAGTCTTTTATCAATTCATTAAAAAAAAAAACACAAAAAAAATAACTAAAAAAAAACCCAAAGACTAACACAATCCTCTTCCGATGAGAAATATAGTGGGGTTTGGAGAAATATCAGATGAAAACAGAGAATAAAAATATTGCGGTGTAAGAGCCAAACATGGGATCCAAGTGACAGGGCATACTCTGCCTGGCTGAGAGAGTCAGCCAGGTGAATGGGGCCATGTTAGTTGGATCCCAAGTTTGGCTCTGACATCACAATATTTTTATTCTCTGTTTTCATCTGGAACTTCTCCACACCCTATATTTCTCATTATTATTGATACAAGTGCCCGCTTCACACTTTTTCAGAATCCTCTTCCACAACATACATTCTCACATCCAGTCACAGTTACAATGTGGTATTCAGATTCTCAATCATGCACACTTATACGCATCAATTTACACAAAAATGAAGCATGCAAAACTTGCATCTTAAAACCATCCATAATTCTTCATCTTCTTCTCATTCTTTCTGTACTCCTCTTCCGTCTCTAAGAAAACATCCCTGTCAAATCCCTCTATGGTGTTGCTGTCCTGAAGTATTGTAGACGTCGTCACTGGTAGAGCTGGCACAATCATCCTGGCCACATTTAGCATGACAGCATGAAATCTGCCATCCTTCTCTTGGACCAAACCCAGTTCTTTCAAGAAAAGCAAAGCCTCAGATGTGTCAAACTGAACTCTCACACCAGCATGAACTTCTACCCAATCCTCAACTTGCTTGGATAATTCTTCAACTGTCAACCCACCTGATTGGGATAATAATAATAATAATAATAATAATAATAATAATAATAATAATAATAATAATAATAATAATAATAATAATAATAATAATAATAATAATAATAATAATAATAATAATGATGATGATAATAAAAATAATAATAATAATAATAATAATAATAATAATAATAATAATAATAATAATAATAATAATAATAATAATAATAATAATAATAATAATAATAATAATAATAATAATAATAATAATAATAATGTAGTGTTATACATTGTTAATATGTTGTGTTGCGAGCTTTAGTAACATTTTGTTATTTATTGTTATTTTGCAGTTGTTACCCTAAAAGTAATTTTGTCAACTGAATAAAGTTACAGTGGTGACCCCGACGTCAGGATTGAACACACCCTTCCTTCAACATGCCAACCAATCAGGATACCCATGAAGCCAACGCAGTGTCCATCAAACTACCAACCTTTTGGCCCCAAAGAGCTCAAATTTGGTTCGTTCAGGCCGAGGCACAATTCACAATTAAAGGAATCACAGCTGACGTAACTAAATACAGTTATGTCGCAGCATCCCTCGACCAAGACACTGCCACCAGAGTTCTCGACATCCTGACCAACCCACCAAGCACTAACAAATATGAAACCCTCAAACAAAGACTCATAGACAATTACAAACTTTCTGAAAGAGAAGCCGCATCTCGCATCTTAGACATTGGTGGTCTGGGTGATTCCAAACCAAGCGAACTATTGGACAAAATGCTTGCCATAGTCCCTCCAGGACAAGAACCAGGATTCCTTTTTAAGGAAGCTTTTCTACGCCAACTACCAGCAGAAGTCCAATCCTTGGTAACTCAACAGGATTATCCGACCCTCCGGGACCTGGCCAAAGCGGCAGACAAACACTTTATGTCCACCGGAGCTACCATTAATGCAACAATGAAAGGAGGCAAACACAACAAACGAGATGGACCACGCCATCAACACAGTAAGACACCCGACCCGGATTTGTGTTGGTACCACCAAAAATTCGGCAAACAGGCTACAAAATGCACCACTCCTTGCAAATTTTCGGAAAACTGGACAGCCGGCCACCTATAAGCAATATGGTGGCCGGCTCCAAGGACAACCTTTTGTTTGCATATGATAAACAATCTGGCCGCAACTTTCTGATCGATACAGGAGCTGAGATCAGTGTGTTACCGGCTTCAACAAACGACCTTCGCCGCGGACAACACGGGTTCCCGTTAGCAGCCGCCAATGGTACACTCATCAAATCATATGGACAACGTAAACTGTCCTTACACATAGGATCACACCAGTATGAATGGACATTTACACTGGCAGCCGTCAACAGACCAATTTTGGGGGCAGATTTCCTTCGGGCTCATTCACTACTCGTCGATCTGAAGGGCAATCGCCTAATGCACAGCGGCACCTATGCTTCAGTCTCACTCATGACTTCACAGCATACAGCCCCACACATCTCAATCATCACAACTGACGATGAGAATCAGTTCACTCAGCTGTTATCTACACGGCCAGCACTCACTTCGCCCACATTTTCATGTCCCACAACAAAGCATTCTGTGGAACACCATATAACCACAACGGGCCCTCCGGTACACTCAAAAGCACGCCGTCTGGCACCAGACAAACTAGCAGTAGCAAAATCGGAGTTTGACAACATGGAGGCTCTAGGAATCGTACGTCGTTCCAACAGTCCGTGGGCATTGCCTCTACATGTGGCACCTAAACCCAACGGAGGTTGGAGACCATGTGGAGACTACCGCAGGTTAAACGGTTCTACTACTCCAGATCGCTACCCGATTCCTCACATACAAGACCTCTCAGCAAGACTATCAGGTTGCAAAATCTTCTCAAAAGTCGACCTCATTCGCGGTTACCATCAGATCCCAGTCCACGAGCAGGACATCTCCAAGACAGCAATCATAACCCCATTTGGCCTCTATGAATTCCTCCGGATGCCCTTTGGGTTAAAAAACGCTGCACAGACTTTCCAGAGACTGATGGACACAGTTTGTCAGGGTTTGGACTTCACATTTGTTTACCTTGATGACATCCTCATAGCTAGCAAAAATGCAGAAGAACACAAAAAACACTTGAATGCCCTTTTTGATAGGCTAGAGAAATATGGATTAGTGGTGAATTCAGACAAGTGCATTTTCGGGGTGAAAGAGATTGATTTCCTTGGACACAGGATCAGTTGTCACGGAGCAACTCCTCTTCCAGCGAAAGTGGAGGCAATTCGCTCATTCCCCACCCCTACAACATCAGGCCTACAGGAATTTGTTGGCATGGTCAATTTCTACCACCGTTTCGTGCCAGCAGCAGCTCAACTAATGCAACCACTTTACAAGGCATTGGCTGGTCAAACAAAAAAATCTGCACCCCTTCAATGCACCCTACAACACGCTTTCAAGTCAACAAAAGAAGCCTTGGCCCAAGCAACTATGTTGTCCCACCCGCAGACATCAGCTCCTACTTCACTGACAGTAGACGCTTCTGATATAGCGATGGGGGGAGTACTAGAACAAAACATTGACGGCCAATGGAAACCTCTCGCCTTTTTCAGCCGCCAGCTTCGTCCTCCGGAACAGAAATACAGCGCTTTTGATCGGGAGCTCCTGGCTGTCCACTGTGGCGTTCGGCATTTCCGTTACTTCTTGGAAGGACGAATATTCACCATTTTCACGGATCATAAACCACTAACATTTGCAATGAACAAGGTTTCAGAACCATGGTCCGCACGCCAACAACGACAACTATCTGCCATCTCAGAATTCTCAACTGATATCCAACACATATCAGGAAAAGACAATCCAGTAGCTGATGCGTTGTCAAGAACAACAGTAGAACACGACACCTCAGACGATTTCGGTCTCAGTGCGATTTCTGAGGGAATAGATTATGAGGCCATGGCAACAGCTCAATTGAATGATGAGGAGATCCAATCACTACGCACCTCAGAAACATCCCTGCAACTGAAAGACATTTCTTACGGGACTAATGGCACTACAGTTCTCTGTGACATATCGACCGGAAGAGCACGGCCAGTGGTTCCCAAATCATGGCAACGAAAGATGTTCGACGCCATCCATGGTCTTTCACATCCAGGAATCAGAGCTACCCGCCGACTAATCACAGAAAATGGTATGGAAGGGAATGACCAAACAGATCAATGCATGGGCAAAGACCTGCACATCATGCCAAAGGGCAAAAGTACACAGACACACGAGGGCGCCCCTGGGAGAATATGAAAAACCCAGCGGACGTTTCAGCCATGTCAACATCGATTTGGTTGGACCACTGCCCCCCTCACGTGGTTATACATATCTGCTTACGATGGTGGACAGATTTACCAGATGGCCTGAAGCAATACCCATTACCAGTACTGACACAGAAGAAATAGCACGAGCATTCATCGCACACTGGGTTGCTAGATTCGGAGTACCAGAGAACATTTCATCAGACCGAGGACCACAGTTCACTTCACAGTTGTGGTCAAACGTGTGCACACTCCTTGGTACTCAAATCAAACAAACAACAGCTTACCATCCCCAAGCAAATGGATTGGTTGAACGTTTCCACCGCCGCATGAAGGAAGCCATTCGAGCGAAACTAGAAGGACCAAACTGGATTGATCAACTTCCCTGGGTGATGTTAGGTATACGTACCGCCCCAAAAGAAGACCTCGATACCTCGTCGGCAGAACTCGTATATGGGGCACCTATTACAGTACCTGGAGACTTTGTTCCTGGTCCGGATCCCAACACCAATACTCCTGAAATGTTGAAAAACCTCCGTGAGAAAGTGGGTCAACTTCGTCCAGTTCCTCCGTCCACGCATAAAAAAGCAACAAGCTTCGTACCACGGGACATCAGCAAAGCTAAATACGTGTTCATACGTCATGATGGACATCGAAGACCACTCCAGGCTCCGTACACAGGACCGTATAGAGTTCTAGAAACCGGTGACAAAGTTTTCAAACTACAAGTAGGAAACAAAGAAGACTCAGTCTCAATCGACAGACTAAAACCCGCACACTGTGACATTGATCAACCTGTTCAGGTACATGAACCACCACGAACGGGAAGACCGAAGAAAGCACAGAACACGGGAGAGAGTAAAACGGGTGCAACCAACCAGGAGAAACGTATGATCTTTCCTGATGAGGAAACGTTGCAGACCGAATCCAAACGCACTGAAAGGGGACGATTATCCAAACCCCCTGATCGGCTGGATTTATGACAAATGAACAAAAGCTCTGGCGGGAGCTATGTAGTGTTATACATTGTTAATATGTTGTGTTGCGAGCTTTAGTAACATTTTGTTATTTATTGTTATTTTGCAGTTGTTACCCTAAAAGTAATTTTGTCAACTGAATAAAGTTACAATAATAATAATAATAATAATAATAATAATAATAATAATAATAATAATAATAATAATAATAATAATAATAATAATAATAATAATAATAATAATAATAATAATAATAATACTACTAATAATAATAATAATAATAATAATAATAATAATAATAATAATAATAATAATAATAATAATAATAATACGCATAGCTGTCCATTCAATAAACATGATGATAAGTCGATCAACTCAAAATTAATGGCGCAAGTAAGAATAAAATTTGAACTCAATTTATACTGTCTTAATAGAAAATACATTTTTCATTTTCATATGAAAAGTCCATGGAGCTTTTTATTTGGACACAGAGAGATATTTTCTGCATTTGATATCTTATATATTTCGCTCACTTATCGTAGAATTCTTTCCCAAATGTTAAGAGTAGAAAATGATTGATATAAATTTTAAGAAATTGATTGTGTTCAAAATAATGAGAGGTACCACTAACTGGTATCAATTCAATGCAAGTACTCCCACCTCATTGTCATACTCGCTAACCGGAGGGTTAACACACAACCCAACGTGCTAAAAATGATGGTGTCTGTTTTTGATGGGATATTTTTGTAGCCTATATGGTTGATTCTAATTGCAATGCCCATTTATCAGGACAGTTGGCCACTATTTATGAGTAACCCTAGAGTTGGGGAAAGAAGTGCAACAATTCTAGTGTCATTAAATACTTACCCAATTGAGAGTGTGATATGGAACTGGTGGGCTTGTTACGGTATGCAGCAGGTTGAGAGGCCAGTAGAAAGGTGTAAGTCAACAATGCTTCTTTGAAACATTCATCCTGTGCTCTATCTACCAAAACAGCTAAGAGACTATAGTTGTTAGCAATATTCTGTGGAATGGATATTATTTTTTTATTTTTAAAAAATACAAAATCTGATTTTATCTGTTTTAACTTTGACACAGCCATCAAATTGCTGCTTTGCACTTAAAATCATAAGACAACACTTTCCAAGTAGTTCAAGATTCCAAATTATGAGAGAAATTTTTGGATTACTGGCACCTTCAATATTCAGTCACAGCAATAAAAACACGAAAAACAACAAAGATACCTAGTGCCCACTGGACCTCATTTCATTATAAGACGACTTGAAAAATGATCATTAGGGACCAATATACACACAAATCATGAGCTGCTACCTTGAGATGCCACTTTGGTCGGACAAAATTTTCGGAACTTTTACGGTGTACGCCTATGTAATCTAAATAATTACACATATTTATAAATATATAAATATATCAGTATATCAATATAATATAGCGCATATATATATATATATATATATATATATATATATATATATATATATATATTATATATATATATATATATTAGGTGGTCACAAAAAAACCCAAAAAAAAACGTTCCACTGTTTATTTCTTTCTGTTGTAAAGATATCTTTTCAAAATTTTCACTACCATTAGAACTATTCTTTGTTAACAAAATTGCAAAATATCAAAATCAGACCTGTAAATGGTTGGTGAAAAAATTGTCTGAACTTTTTGAACATAGACTAACAGGACGAAAATATGGATTAATTAATAAACACAACACAGATATTACACATCAATTGACTAGTCAAATCCTGTCACTTTCCCCAACTCATTTATAATACAAAATAAGCAGGTCCCTATTTTATGGTCCCAAAAAAAAAAAAAAAGAAAATCCCAATTATTTGAGAGAGTACATACATTTCTGGGCCCAGGTCTGAGTTAGTTGTAAAATGAAAGGAAGAAAACAATTCCTACCATTTTGAAGGATGTGTATCTAGTGCTCTGACACGAGAAGCTGCTTTATCTTCGCTCATGTTTGTTTCCGTTAGATTTTTAAGCAGATTCTTTCGTTTATTTGGATTAGTTCGTATAAAAGAAGAAGAAAAAGAAGAAGAAAAAGAAGAAGAAGAAGAAGAAGAAGAAGAAGAAGAAGAAGAAGAAGAAGAAGAAGAAGAAGAAGAAGAAGAAGAAGAAGAAGAAGAAGAAGAAGAAGAAGAAGAAGAAGAGGAGGTGCAGTCGTGTGTGAAGGAGGAAAAAGAGAAAAATTTAAACAATCACGGTCGTGATGAAAGAAAACTTCCGCTAAGAGCAGTCAATCACAGTTCGAAGAAAAATATTTATATCGCAATAGTTTTATCCGGATGACTTTTAGACTGAACTAAAGAATCCATTGAAAGGAAAAGAGAGAGGCGGAGAAATGTGTGTGTGTCTGTAGCAAAATATAGAGAAACAGCCCGGTCTGACACACGCTGTGTGTGCTAGTTTACGCTTGTGTTCGACAGCAACCCTCTCTTGTCTGTGGCACAGTAAGCAGGCAGTGAATACACCCACGTCTTGCGGAGCGTAAAGGTGGAATGATAATATACCTAGCTGACTAGACGGTCTAGTTTTGTTTTGTCTTTGACACGACAAATAAAAAGTTTCTTTTGGGTTGTTTTTTTTTTAAGTCTGCGTTCGAAAAGGAATAAAAACTGATTTTTTTCTAGGCACAAAATAAAACTTTATTTTCTTTTTTGTTGGTCCTGTTTTTTGACGTTACGAATTTTATTTTTACTTTGAATCTTTTTTTTTTTTTAGATATCAGCACCTAACAGAATATATCGAACAAAATCGTGCTACGGAATTCCAACAATTGTTGGAAGATTTACAGGCCTGCAAAATAATTAAATGAGCGGTTTTTGAATAATATCAAATCTTGTAACACCACCTAAAAATTTTGATATCTGCGAAAAGATGACACAAATTATTGTGGTATTTGTGCGTTGTAATTATTTTAAAAAGACATGTGTTGTGATGCCTGGGAAACTTCTGTGCACAATATCATATGAAAAGAACTAAATTCCAAAGCATTTAAGAGGGTAAGAACATAAAGATAGCCTACCAGTGTGTTGAATAAACGAAAACAAAGAGCAAGGAAACTATTTGATAGGTTTTCTACAGATGACGTTAAAGTGATTGTGTTCACTGATGAAAAGATAAAAATAGTCATAACAATTTAGTGTATGGATAGAAAAAAATCACAAATACCAACCAACAGGCTAGATCATGAACAAAATCGTTTTTTAAAGAAAGTAATGGTTTCAGTTGATATTTCATTGGAATGGCAAGACCGAAATACACTTCATTGACACAACAAAGAACACAAGCTTTTCTTCAGAGTAAAAACATTCCTTTAATGACGAAATACAACTGACCGCCTCAATCACCCGGCCTGAATCCAATTAATTATGCAATTTGGAATTCTTTGAATGAGAAGGTTTATAGTGGACAAAGATCCGCGTTCACAGAAGAAACCTTGAGAGAAGGAATTATTTTCTGCTGGGAGGAGATAATCATTGAGGAAATTGGGAAGTGCATTTCAAGTTGGAAAAACAGATTACATTGTGTCATTTAACAGGATGGCAGTGCTATTGATCACTTTTAAAGTGCTAGCTTTGTAATCGTTGGACTAAAATCAGTATGTGAGTGTGCTATATAGACGATTTCTTACATGATGAGGAGAATTATGATGAAAATAATGTTTAAGGTGACAAATGTTTGCTAAAAATGGCAACAATAGTCAAGATCATCATCATTTTACTCTCTTGTAATGTTGCGTCCTTTTTCTTGATATTGTTTCTGAACACGGTTTTGAAAAATCACTTATTTATTGTTTCTCAATTAATATACATTAAAAATTTGACAATCTACGTATAAAGATTTGTTTTATTTATGTTTTGAATTTGAAAGAAATTCAATGAAAAGTATTAGAGTTACAAGCCAACACTTGGCACTTTATTTTGTGACCACCGATAATAATATGAAATGAATGCTATTGGAAAATTCTCTGCATTCCCTGGAAATCAAAGAGAACTAATCAAAATGTGAAAGAGTCCCTGGACATTAGGGAGCCATATCTCATCAAGACAATACAGAAACTAAAATTTGCTTTTTATTTTGACATATCAAGAGACATAACACCCCTGAAAAAAATTTTCTAGAGGGTATTGTGGATGATAAAAGAGGGAGAGGGGGGACCAAGAAGAAGATGGTCACAAGACATCAGCAAATGGATGAATAAGCCAGTGACTGAATGTGGAAGGATGGTGCAGGACAGAAGCTTGTTTCGGTTTGGCAATTGCGGAGGCCACATCCAAGAGGAATAAGCCATGATGATTATATATAATTATATATATATATATATATATATATATATATATATATATATATATATATATATATATATATACGAGGGCTCTTTCAGAAATAACCGAAAAATGCCCATTGCTCAGCAACCAGTGGAGATTTTTAAATTCTGTAAACGACATGATATTCCTTATTTCCTTACGGATATTCCCAGAAATTATAAAGTGCATCATTTTGCACAATGAATTTCTGGACGATTTTAAAGATGGCGGCCCACCTTGAAACTTGGTCAAAGGAGGAAATCAGAGCTGTCATACGTTTTTTGAACGCCAAAAGTCTGAATCCTGAATTCATAAAGAACTTCAGAGTGTATATGGTGAGCATGTTATAAGCCGTACACAAGTCTATCACTGGTGTAATTTGTTTGAAGCCGGCCATTCCGACTTGACAGACAGGGAAGGGAGAGGGCGTTCGATAACTGCGACGTCAGAAGACAATGTGAAGCGAGTTGATGAGCTTATTCGTCAAGACAGGAGGTTGAAACTTCATGAAATCGCAAGCAGTCTTGAAATTTCGGAAACTTCTGCCCATAGAATTGTATTTGATGAACTTGGCTACAGAAAAGTCAGCGCAAGATGGGTTCCTAAGCAATTGACAGACAATCATAAAGAACAAAGATTGGACATCTGCAGGGAACTTTTGAGAAGAAGCAAGAGCTCACGCAGGGTTCACGGGCATACTGCCAACGCCGGCGGAGACTTTCTAGGGTACGATGTGACTTTTCTTGACAGCATAGTCACCGGTGATGAGACTTGGTTGCACCATTGCACCCCAGAAACAAAGCAAGATTCGATGACATGGAAACATCCATCCTCACCTGTCGCGAAGAAATTCAAAGTCATGCGGTCACAAAAAAAATAATGGGAACTGTTTTCTGGGACAGTCGTGGTGTTATTCTGTTCGAAACTTACAACCTGGAAAACAATCAATGCTGCAAGGTACTGCCAAACTCTTGACAAGCTTAGGGAGGCCATTCGCAGAAAGCGCCCAGGACAGTTGACCAACGGGGTCATTTTGCAACACGACAACGCTACACCCACACAGCACGAGTGACGCAAGGTTGGCTAGAGAAATATGGATGGGAGATTTTGCCACACCCAACACACAGTCCAGACCTCGCACCATCTGATTATCACCTCTTTGGGCCACTGAAACGTGAGCTGGCAGGAAAGCGCTTTGATGTCGATGAAGAGCTTGTTGACCATGTGCGGAAATGGCTACAAAACCTTGACGGAAATTTCTTCCGAGAGGGTATCTATTCCATGGTGCGGATTTGGCAGAAGTGTGTCGACAGACTTGGCTGTTACGTAGAGAAATGAAGGACGAGTCAAGGTATGAACACGTACAAGAATTTTGTTGATAGCATAAAAACGCGGATTTTACAGGCATTTTTCGGTTAATTATGAAAGAGCCCTCGTATATATATATACACAGTTGATCCGGATAAGTGGATGTCACGGAGGCCAAGAAACCAAGAAAAAAAGCAAATTATCCAATAATATGACTTCATATATTTGTGGCGTTGATAACCGTTGTTTGGTGTCTCGGAAAATAAGCTCAGGCGGCTGCAGACATTCCAAAATAATACTGCCAGATTGGTCTTTCGAAGGCGAAGGTTTGACTCTGCCACACCTCTCCTTCAAAGATTACACTGGCTGCCCGTTGAGAAAAGGGTCAAATTCAAAGCATGTGTCCAAGCAAGTTTATCGTTGTCTGGAAAACACTTTCAGTATTTAAAAAACTATAATGTGTGTTTTATTTCATTTCAAAGAAAAATATATAGTATATATGTTTGAAGCTCTTTAACTATAAACCACAACTCCCCATGATTTCAAGTTATCTCTGATAATCACAAAGCCAAATCATTACCGGAGACAGTGATATATAGAGACTCGAAACTTCTGAAGTGGTAATAGGGTTTTAATAGCAGATGATGCGTATCTTTGTCAGGTTGTGTCAAGTCGGTAAACATCCTCTCACTTATAATGTTTATATGTATTACAATTGAAATTTGGCACAGGATTTTGGAGCTGTCTATTATATTCAGTTGGGTGATTTCTTCACACGACATTCTCTCTGACATTTTGTATATCTAGATGATTGATATTGGGACCAGAAATGATTTGTATTAATTTTAAAACATACCATCAATTCTCAAGTGCCAAGTTTACCGACTTGACATTGAACAACCACATAAGGAAGGAGCCCCTAAATTTCACATCTCTTTATTTTCATTTTAGTCTCAGTCATTACCTTATAATAAAGCATTTGGGCAATTTTAATCATGTACTTGTTGCGTTTGTTCTCGTATAGAGACCAGGCTCTAAAGCCTATCAAACCAGTGATGGAAGCCATGACCAAAGTCCACTCGACCTGTACAGGTATAAAATAGAGGCGTTTAGAAAATATTCACATTTAATGTCAGGAAAAAGAACATATGATGAATACATCTTTTATACATAATAACAACTAGTAACAATAACAACAAAATATAAAAATAATACTTTGAAAAAATAATGATGTATATTTTCTTAATAGAATCTGATTTAAAATCAGTAAGTCCTTTAAGACTTTTCACAGACGTAAGATTTTAAAAAACATACTTTGCACATAAATTAAATACCATATATTATAGATAAAAATTGACATGTCTCACTGTTTCATTAAATATGAATATCAAATACATGGGAACAGAAAACAGATCTGAACTAGTTTGAGAATCTGCCACTTTTGTCATAAGACTCTCAAATCTATTCAAATCTGTCTCCGTTCTCATTTGCTCTGGCAGATTATTCCACGAAACTGCAGCAGCATAACAAAATGACTGTTTACCAAAATGGGTTGTTTTGATGTTTGGGACATTAACAGTATTGGTGTCCCTAAAATCATATTTTCTTTCTTTGAAAGTTACTAAATTTTCTAGACATTTTCGGGACAATTTATGAAGAATTTTGAATGCTTCTTTTGTCATAATTTGTATTCGCAAATAACTTTAGCCTTTGTTATCATTATAATGATAAGAATAAAAATAGTAATAGTTTTATTTTGGAGTGATGGACAGTTCAGTGCTGGATTGCTTGCTTGTTAAACTCACTTCTATATAAGATGCTGGTGGATTGGGTCTTGAGTTGTCTCTCAGATGCCATGATATATTTTTTTCTTTCCAACTGGTACTTCTACACCGACCCTATTTCTCTTCTGACACTTCTGCACTGACTTCATTTCTCTCCTTGCACTTTTACACCAACTGCATTTCTCTTCTGACATTTGACTTCAATTCTCTTCTGACACTTCTACACCAACTGTATTTCTCTTCTGACATTTGACTTTAATTCTCTTCTGACACTTCGACACCAACTTCACTTCTCATCATCATTGCAATATGTATTTTACACCTAATTATATTTTGATGCAGTGTTTTTTCTTTCATGATTTCAATCTTTGGAGGAGGAAGTGCCAAGAGATAGGCCCAAATGAGGCCTAAAAGTGTCACAAGCTCTAATTCCAATAATACAAATGATGCTACTTGAAGCTTGAAGAAATAAATTACAATAATAAAATGGAATGGAAACTTCAATTTACTTTACAAAGACAAATAATGTCGACGTTTGTGGTTTCCCCTTTGTCACTAATAATAAATGAGAAATGAGCAATTTTCCTTAACAACGTCATTCTCTCATTCATCTTTAATGTTTCATTCATCGTGTTTTATTGACAAAGAAGAAACCCAAAACATCCACATCATCTCTCTTTGTAAATTACATGGAAGCTTCTATTCCATTTTATTATTGTTAATTAATTCCTATAAACAAACAGAGAAGTGTCTAACTGATCAGACCAAATTTTAGAGAACCGTCAACCAATTTAATGAATATAATGTACAATTGATTTTTTTTTTTTTTTTTTTTGCTTGGCAAAATATAGTAAAAAGTAAAATAATATCTAAAAAAAAAAAAAAAAAAAAAAGAGGATGATAATCGATATCAGCGAATCCATAAATAATTAACTGAAAAACAACCAAAAAAAAGCTTTAAAAAAGAAAAAGAAAAATTGAATCAAACACAATAAGGGAATAAACAATTCTCACATGTAAGTCTGCTAAATGTGTGACGACTTTAGCAAAAATTCCAAAAGCTGCCATGGATATTGATGACATCAAAATACCCTTGTCAAATACACTCATCTTTATTGAACCATCTGGCAACAACATTTCCATGCATTGGGTTGGAACCTATAAGTAAGTAAAAATAACTCAGGGTGGGAAATTTCAATTCAAAGAAAATCGATGGAGAAGACGCTAGTGATGTGAAATGAAGGGTAAAAGATTTTTTATTTTTTAATCTTAGAAGGAGAGAAAGAGAGAGGGAGAGAGAGAGGGAGAGAGAGAGAGAGAGAGAGAGAGAGAGAGAGAGAGAGAGAGAGAGAGAGAGAGAGAGAGAGAGAGAGAGAGAGAGAGAGAGATCACCAAGATGCAATACAAGTACAAGCCAACTACTATCACAGAAGGTAAAATGTTGTCAGTTACTATTCTGAGTCCTTCCACTGAAACCACCAATCAACACTTGTTTCTACAAGTGTAAGTGCTATAAGATAAAGCACTAGAAACAAAGTGAGTAGAAAAGTGCCAGGAGACAATAGAGAATAAAAAGTTCCACAGCGATGGGGGCTCGAACCCACGACCTTACTGGTACGACAACTCTGCCTGGCTGTGATCAAAGCCATCCACCACTAAAAAAAAAAAGTGAACCCATGACCTCAAGAAGTCGTGAGAGCGATTCATGATAAGACACGATGATTGATACCACTTTTGTTTGGAGTGGTGGATTGCTTCACTTGTAGAGCTACCCTCTCATGGTCAGGCAGAGTTGTTGTATCAGTAAGGTTGTGGGTTCGAGACCCCATCGCAGAAGAATTTTTTATTCTCTAATGTCTTCTGGAACTTTTCTACTCACTTCGTTTCTTGTTATTATTAACATAAGTACCTGCTCGACTAACTTTTCTGAAGAAATAGCACTGCTCTCTTCATAACACAAAACGAGTAAACAGTTAAAGGCAAGACATGGAGCATGCCCCAGTCAGAGTTTAAAAAGTAGATGAAACAGGCACTTGTACCTAAAGTAAATATTAGGTAAGTACTGCCACAGCCAGTAACTATTTGCCATAACTATAATCTTTCAACAAGAAAATAAAAACCTGTCTATTGAGCAGTGGTGCTGTAAGATTATGTATTATTGTTTGACGCAATGCGTATCTGCATGGGAAGAAAATTGACTGCTCTCATTTCAGAGAGTGTTGCAATAAGATATTAGAATGTAAAAAACAATCCATGAGTTATTTAACAAACAAATGTTTACATACAATTAATAGAGTGGGATCATAATATATTACAATCTTTTTTCATTCCTTATTGGTTTTAACAACACAACCATTCTCAATTTAACTAAGTAACTCTTATCAATTAAAAAAAAGAAAAGATGAGGACACACAACTGACCTCTTTGAAAGCTTTAAGGATGAGTTTAGAATCTGTCTTCAACCGTGTGGCAACCACAACTCTTTTATAATATTCTTTTGGATCCCGAGGTGGCCTTCTAAGGATGGTGTCCATCATTCTTTCAAAGATGGATCGAGACACCACTGGCTTTTCATGACCCAACACCCAAAACCTCAAAACATCATAGCGGTTCAAATCCACGCTTACCTGAAGAGGAAAATAAAAACAACAAATAAATTAATAAGTTAAACATTAAAACTGTGATCAATCAGTGAAAGTAATAGTCCTTTGGGGTCATTAGACCTACGAAGTCTAAGTTTATCCAGTTTTTAAAGCCTTAAACAGACAATAACAATTTCTTTCTACCCTTTGGATAGAACTCTAGTCTATCATACAGTGCATTCCACAAGATATAACAGATCTATCAACCCAATACTACTATTGGGTAGGAAAAGGTCTGGGCTCAAAAAAAAATCTCAATTAAATCCGATATCAAAAACTTTGTGTGTCAAGCAAGTGCATTACCAACTGAGCGATCAGGGCCCCCAATCAGTCAATGATCATAATAACGTTAAAGCCTTTTGAGACAACTTGATGTGAGATGTGATCAATTTCAACTTTAAAAAGGACTCCTTAACAGTCATAAATAAGGCATAGCCAGCTATTTATCCACCTTTTGTAGCATTAAATTGCTTGAATAGGAGGCTATTACATGGCAAAGTGCTATCTATCAGATCTTGCAGGTCCAGCTATGCAATCACTGCTGGTTGGACAAAGGAACTAGTTTGCCAAAATGCCTTTCCTGAGGGTTTCAAGGTGCATAAACACCAGCTCCTAATCTCGGACCTAATCTACAGAGACCTGCCAACCTTCCCAGAATGAAAAGTGTATTCTATGATCCTAAAAAGTGTATTTTTTAGAAAAAAAAGTGTATTTTGTCCGCATGTGTGGAAAATAAAAGTGCGCAAAATACAAAAATTTATATAAAAGCTAACATCAAACTCAAATCAAAAATAACTCCGATCTTCATCATTCAAACATTCGTTTGCAGCAATCACTAGTAATTACAAAATTATCGGTTTATCAAGAAACTAAAACTTAAGGACCATTTTACATCAGTATAAGTCTCAGAAATTGCAATATCTAAGGATATTGCTTTCGAAACACTAAAAGAAATGACCAAAAGACCCCAAATATGTTGGTAATATTGATGCTAGTGCCTGTAGAAGAGGAGATGCTGGTTGTAGCGAAGGTGCTCTAGCGGTGGTCGTGATGGATGAAGTGATGTGGTGGTGGTGGTTGTGGCAGTGACAATGTAGCAATGACTATCCTGCACAAATCTTTGGGCCTCTTTTTCGCTTACGAAGTGCCCGAATTCGCGTCAAAATATGGGACGAAGCCGTTTCGTATATGCTATTTTTAAAAAATTAATTACGACGCTGTTTATCGATGAATATGACTGAAAGTTGGCACACAGTTAGAAAAAAGGTCATTTTAGATTATGTCAAGCGACAAAACTCGTGCGATTACCAGAAGACCGTTAAAAATAGATTTTTACTCTTTGGAGTAAAATATTTCTAAAACTACCAGGCGTGGAGGTTTTGTCGCTGACAAGGTAATACATGAACATTTCTTCTTTTTGGTTGTAAAATTTCATATGAATATGACGAGTACTTTCCTGTATTTTACAAAACACCATCCTAATTTGCTCTTCAAGTTTCAATCTTTTAATCCACTTATTACGCAAGATACAACCAAAGGTCGAAAAAAAATGCCGAAAAAGCGTCCCATATTTTCGCGTTTTTTTCCTTTGCGGTCATCCAAATAAATGACACCTTTGAAACTGCATAACTTGTTTATTTATGAAAGGATTTTCAAAATTCAAAAACATTTTTACTCAGTGGAGATAGGGCTTTGATTTTAGAGAAAAATTTTCCTCAAAAAGAGAAAAAAACATTTTTCATAGTCATTGCTAGACAATGCTGTGATGGTGGTTGTAACCGTGGTGATGCCATGGTGGTGATGGTTTGAGATGATGATGCTGATGTCCCAAATGAAGTTGTGATGGTTATATACATCTGCCAGCCCAGTAAATCAGTTGAAGGTTTTGAGATAAAATATTTGTGAGAGTGGTCTTCAATCTAATAGAGATGACAATTTGCAGCAGTGACAAGATAATTTGCATTGTTATCAAATGATCCATGTCTCTCTCTCTCTATCTCTCTCCCTTTTTTATAGTATTTACCACTCCTCGTCCTACTACAACTACAAACAATTCCTACAACCACTACTAGACTAGTACTATTACTACTACCACAACTATTTCTACTCCTACCACTATTACTACTACTACTACATATTAATACTATTACTGTTGGTCAAAATGATGGGAAATTCACACATATCACAGACAAGTTAAATACATCTAGAGAATTTATTTTGAACCATTTTGTTCCTAAAGCTGCCCAGTTGGTAATGGAAAAAAAATCACTCATACAAAATAATAAATCTTAAAAAAAAAAGATCATTAAAATTTTAAAAACAAAATAGAGCAATTTTAGTAATTACAAAGGGAAATAATCCATTTATGTTTAAGCTTATCAGCAATACGTACAGTTTTTAATTGAAAGCTTCATTGCCAAAGATGTTAGTTAAATTTAATTGACACTTAAAATTTTCTATTTAACAAGTGGTAAAAGCTTAAATGTGGCCTGAGGCCATTTAAAGTATAAAATAAGCTTACATGCATAATTCTATGCAAATCCTCAAAAAGGTATGAGAAAAATATAGGTGAGGGGCCCTATGATGAAAGACAGAGGCTTGTCTGTGGCTTATGCTGCACTTCAGGATTTCAAGGCCTTAGATAATAACTGAGTTAGAGATTTCACAATGAGCTATATCATTAAAGGCCTCTTCTGTGTAAAGTATTTTTACATTATCCATGTTAGCAAAGAAATTATGTCTATTTGTGAAAAACAAAAGAGGAAGTAGTGTTTGTAGCCCTGCATGCACAATCCAAAATCCCCTTTGTAATCATGGCTTATCTAATGATTTAGTCTCAAGTTTACAGCATAGGCAGGCAAGGTATCTTTATAAAATGACAAGCACAAATAAAACAGAAGTGAAGTAAAATGCTCTAAAGTAAGCAGTTCTTGAGATCCATAAGGCCAAATGGAACCGTTAATTGTTCTTGATTTCTGATCAGAACAAGTGTGTATGAAAAGGGCCAGACAAAGCAAGAAAAGAAAAAAAAAACAGGAAAAAAAATCAGTCTTCCTCGACTTAATCTATTCATTTTCTTCTTTTAAATCAAGATTTTTTTTTTTTAATTGTTGATTTTTGTAGCATTAAACAAATTGTAACAATGACTTGCTACCCTTTGAATAGAATTCTATTGCAAAAGTTTTTTTCCACTTTGTCTAACAGACCTAGCTGATGTTTGAATAGATGGGTCAGAAAAATGCTTGATTACACCGTTGACCACTACCAGCCTCTTGAGTTGTAAAGCAAGTGCCTACCATTTTTCCCCATTCTTTTAATAAGGTATGGATTAATTGAAATAAAGGCTTATACTCTTCTCAAAACTTTTAGATATTAAAAAAAATGTTTTAAATACTGCTACACAGTGATAAATACCACAACTCCCACAGTGGATATGTGTTCCTTCACACATTTATCCATTGTTGGTTTAGGTAACTCCTGGAAGTTTGCCCTCCTCATGACATCATCTAATCGTTGAAGCAGCCAGAATTCATTGTCTAATTTCTCTCGTCTGGAAAATTCCCTTGTGTGGAGTGTCTCTTTGTCAGGGTTGATGGGATCAAACAAAGCCTATACCAAGGATAAATCAGAATAAAAATGATGCTGTTTATTAAATATTGTGGATTATATTTAAAGTATATAAATATATCTAAGTGTTTCCAAACACCTTGTTTTTGTTTATTTTCCTTTTTATTTTTAGATTTGAGCAATGTTTGTTGCACAGATTTAATTCTTACATTAAAATGAATCTTTGTGTGATGATGCAATGTCATTAAAGAAAAACTAATAAAGGTGTGCCTTTATCAGATACTTTAAACTCCAAATCCATGGGTCTCATGGCTGAAGGCCATTGTTTTTCTCATCCATGTAACCAGAGTTCCTCCTTTTTCTGAAAAAGACAGTGGCTATTTGTTTCAAACAGCCTGAATGGCATGTCATCTTTCCGTCAAATTATAATGTACACTCAGAAATTCAACCACAAGAGGGTGGAAACAGAGACAAGAAATAAAATTCTTTGAAATAACATATGACCACATCCAACGTCTTTCTACCCACTCAGCAAATGAAAAAGAGCTCAGTAATGTAGCTGCTAGTTTAACACCAGATGTGCTATTAGTTACACATCTCAGCGGCTTGAACAAGAAGGTGAGCTAATTATCTCTATGAAAGTCACAAATGAATATTCTAGTGGATACGCATCAATGTTATTCTTGTGAGCTTGGAGCTTTAAAAGTTATGTTCAAAAAATAACAATCATAGAAAACACAGATGTTGGATTTTGTTTCAATGGGTTGAAAAAGGAAGATAATACAACTTTTTTCTTTTAAATGTTGAATCCACAGATTCCACTTTTGTGTTGTCTCTGCTTGACATGTCCTTGATCAAGCTATTATCTTCTCTTGCTGTCCTGAGATCAAGAAGCTTGAGGGTTTTCAGATCAATAGTAGTTGCGTATGGCTACATCTCCAGCCAGTCTTTAAATTCGTCACCACAGTTGAGGACAGCCTCGAAATCTCCTGCCAATATCATCACATGGCAGTGTAAGATTAGGTGGTCTGTGGTCTCTGGCATTCCCTGACAGTGGGGACAGCTGGCTGACTCCCTCAGACCCCATCGACGCATGTTTGCAGCAGTCCTGCGGTGGCCTGTCAGTAGTCGGTTTGAGGTGACCCACTGTTTTTGATTACCATTCCTGAAGCCTGGCATAAATTACATTGGGTCTTTGATTACTCCACCTCCCGTGGGCAGTTTCTCCAATATTCCCTCCAGGCTTCCCCAATATCGAAGTTTTTCAGTTCTGAGTGGTAGAAGGGCTTTCTGGATTTGAGTCATGATGTTCTGGGAGCTTCATTCACAATGGTTTTTAATGGGGTAATTAGGGTGAGGTCTTTCAGTTTGTGGGCTACTTTTTGGGTTGCTCCTTCTCGCCTGAGTTCTGGTGGTGCGATTGCGCTTATAGTTGGGAGCCAAGGGATTGGTGTTGATTTGAGGCATCTTGTTATTATGCGCATGGGTTCTCGGCATTTAATGTTGAAAATTTTTCGTATGGGGGCTTCTTGTCCAAACAGGGGCACGGTATTCTCTGACGCTATAGCAGTGCTAATGCTGACGTTCTTAGGACTTGTCATGTTGCTCCCAAGGTGGTCCCCGCTAATTTTCGAAGTAGGCAGTTTCTTTTTGCAATTTTGTCTGCTGTTCCTTCAATATGTTTTTTGTAGTTAAGCTGTCTGTCGAGGGTGACACCTAGGTATTTTGGATTTCTGTCCGTTGGCAGGATTTTTCCATCAACTAAAATGTTTAGGGTTTTTGGTGGCCTGTCTGTTGTTCAAATGAAATTAAATGGACACACTTTCTTTGTTCATCTTTAAATACCAATGGTCGCAATATTTCTTTAGCTTTGATGTTTCCTCACTAAGTGTCTTTTCTATTTCTTCCCAGTCTTTTGATTGATGGGCCAATACCCAGACTTCTGCATAGCCCAGTTGAAGTGATTGGCTGGCAGGCATGTCACTGATGTATATGTTGAACAGTGTGAGTGCAATAACTGTTCCATGTGCTACACCACTCTTTATATTGATTGTTTTGCTTTTCTCCTCTCCTAGAATAACATGGAATTTTCTAGGTCCGATCATACTTGAGAGGAGTTTGAGGGTTTTCTTGCACTGTATTATTCTGGCCAATTTCAACATTAATCCTAAAGTCCAGACTGTATTGTAGGCCGCAGAGATTCAGATCAATGCCACCCATCCAATCATTCACTATACTCAACATTTTTCGATATTGTAATAAGCCAATAGATGGTACAACTGAGTCACCAATGAGATAAATTACAGTAATGAACACAATTCAAATAACTAAAACTCACCTTTAATTCTCCTAATATTCCATTGTACTGGTTCATCAATGCATAGTTTAAAGCATTGGCAAACTGAGGGAATACTTTTTTCTCATCATCTTTCAAAAAGTCTTTTTCTTCCACCACATAACGTATTACAGACTGTCTGGTAATTGGGATAAAACGTTCCCTGATAAAATAAAAAATAAAAACATCTTGTTAGAACAGAAACAAGACAAGAAAATCATAAAGTAATATTCCAGATTTAAACATACCTGGAATTTTTAATTGATATTTTGTGATGAATTTGAAAGTGATCCAACCCACGCTTTGTCTTCTTTCATTTCATTCGTCAACATGGGTAGCCATCGTTAACTGATAGCCTGACACTAGAACCCTCAAAGACTTACAGTTTGGCGTCATTTTTTAGGTTTGTGCATCGTCTTGTGAGTTGCCAGTAGTAGAGCTCAAGGAAACAAGTGATTCCATTGGTTGAACTATTGAATACAACCCTGATTTGTTCTCTGTTGTGGCCAAAGGTTTGTCTTTTGACGTAATTTTTTGGTCAGTGTCAGGCTATAAGTTAATGAAGGATGCGGGCAGCCACATTTACATCCAAAAGAATGTTTTTAACCCCTTTCAATGTAAATATGTATGAAGAATTAGTGTTTTAGATGGTTGTTTTTGTTTTGTTTTTTAAGGGTTTTACAGCGCTTGCAACACATTAAGGTCATTTCAGCGCCAGTAAAAAGGAAGAAAATGGGATAGTAAAAAGTTCTAGAATTACAATTAAAGCAGCCAAGAGAAAGTAAGACAAAGGGGAACTGGGAACAAACAGGGATCAGATGTAGAATCCAAGAGCATACCACCAATGTACTTAGTTTGAGATCACCTATAAGTCTCATCCGGACACGTGCACAAAATCCAACAAAGAGGAATACACTCAAATGCTTACATTTTACATTAAAAATAACAAATATAATAATACATAACAGAGAGATGATTTACAAGGAAAAAAATATCATCTCCCAAAATAATAACTATGCATTTGACTGTTTCCCTCCCAGCCAGGACTCCGACCAGGGCCAGGAAAAAAAACAAGTAATCTCATTCCAAGACAATCAAAGACAGAAAGCATGTTGGAAAACAGATATAAGGGGATAGAAGACACAGTATGTATCTCCCTGCCCGCTATGGGAGGTCAGGATCCCCACCCAGTTTTAGATGGTTGTGAGTTTATTGTTACTTTAATGGTGTTGTTAACATTCATCCTCATTTCTGTTATATTTTGCCACTGCCACCCCCTGATCAAATCTTTGACAACTGTTGGATTAATACGCACTTCTACCCGCCTGATGCTTCTTTAACTAGATTTGCCAATCAATGACTATATGCCTCAAAACTATGACAATTTCAACCATCTGAAATCAAGTTTATTATTTTTTATACAGCAATCTATTAATTACATTACCTAAAAGTCTCACTCAGACAGCAGTTAAAATCCCACTAAATAATGGGATACTCAAATGTTTAAAAAAATATCAAAAACAAAAAAAATATGGCATATTAAAGAGAAATAATTTAAAAGGAAGAAAATATCACCTACCGAAAAATGAAAGATACATTTGACCATTTCCTTCTGGAACAAGGATCTCATCCTGAGCTAGGAGAGAAGCAAATAAAATCAACGTGGAAAGTAAAAAGCTCCTCAGCCTGGATGGTGAGAAATAAAAGGTATGAAGAAGTGACAGATGAAAACAGAAAAGAAAAAATTGCAGTGTCAGAGCCAAACTTCGGATCCAACTGACACATCACAATCCGCCAGATATTTTTATTTTTTTATTTTCTGTTTTCATCTTCATCTGTCATCTGGCACTTCTCCATACCCTATATTATTTCTCATCGGCCAGGCGGAGGATCTAAATTTGGTTCTGACACTTTGATATTTTTATTCTCTGTCTTCACCTGGCACTTCTCATCCTATATTTCTCATCATTATTGATACAAAAGCCCACTCCACACTTTTTCTGTTTAGGAAGCAAACGTTGTATCAACTGAGCTACCAGGATCCCCATTTTATGACACAAACTTGAAAATTGTAAAAAATTACCTATATTGGTCAGTCTCAATGTCTTCTGCTGAAACTGGAGTCACTGCATCCTTTGACACACTTGACCCATCCTGTAATCTCATTTGTGACGAGGAGTAGGGCCTTGCTGGGAAATCAATACAGTTGTCATTGAAGCCATGGTGTGAGGCAACAATACACTGCGAAGATGCTTGGAACCTCCTCAACTAAATAGGAATAAATCAAACAGTTTGTGATAATACAAATAACGGAGAGGTAGTTATGTTTATTGACTTTTCATTCAGTACACATGTACAGGGGCAATTTCACAATAACATGGTCAAACAGTGGTTTAAACCCACTGAGCTGTCTATCCACACCGATATCGGTTATCTTAAAATTCATATATTATATAGAATGAGCTAGATAATTTTCCACCAGCTTTGCTTCCTTGTCTTGATAGTTATTTTCATCTCTGTTTTGGATAATATGTTGTTGAATCTTCTTTCGTCCAAAACAGCGCTGCCAGACTAGTATTCATGAAGCGTAAGTGCGATTCTGCCAGACCTCTGCTCCATTGGCCTGTTGAGAAAAGGATTAAATTCAAAGTTTGTGTTTTAGTGTCTTGAAGGCACTGCCCCTTCCTACCTTTTGGAACTAATTGAAAGATATTCAAAACCCCGCCCCTTACGTTTGGCCAGTGATTCCACCAAACTAGTTGTCCCTCGAATACAGAAAAATGCTGGAATGAGATCCTTTTCTCATTTCAGACCCTCGGTTTGGAACGCCTGACCACAGAGCATTTGTGAAAAAGAATCTTTGTCTATTTTTAAACGTTCGCTTAAAACATATGTTTCGTCTTTAGTAGATGGTATGAGAAGCAAGACAGGTCTGGTTTTGTGTTGTGTGTAGTGTATGTGTGTGTGCTTGTGTGTGTGAATGAGTATATGTTTCAGTAATTTGTAATTTAAGCGCTTATAGTCTGGTGTCTCGGTGTTATAGCGCTATATAAGTTTTCAGTATTATTATTATTTTGGGGAAGTGTGATAATAAATTGTATTGTTTTGTTTGAGGAAGACAGGACAGGCTGCAGACAGTGTGGTCGATTTTGGGGTGAACAACTAGACCTAGGCATTCGTCCGCGAAATAAAAAAATTCCCAGCCGTCATCAATATCCCTGTGGTCAGAATGAATAAATTATAGAAACAAAAGAAGATCAATAAGGTTAACAGGTAGTGAAAATTTTTATTTTAGTTTTTTTTTTTTTTTATTATTTTAATGGTTGGTGGACTATGACTATGAACAGATTTGATGATTAACAAGTTTCTTGCTGGTTGAAAAAAAGGCGAATTGCCAGTTTGATGTTTTCAGTTCAAAGTGACAAAAAATTACATTTCATTGATCCATTTGCTTATTTAAAAAGCTGAATTTGGCATTTGAGTAATCTATTCAGTATTCAGTGTCAGCAGTCAGGTCAACAGCTTTCACTTTCACACCTTCACTTTATTTTTTAATTCAATTCATGACTCGTGACTCATGTCAACTGGTTATTATTATTAATCAATCTTCTAGTCTGGCCAGAATCTGGTGTGAACTCAAGTGAAAATTCAATGTTTTTTCCCCCAAAGTCAGCGGTGCCATAACTGCAGCAGTTGGCCGTAGCAATGACTACCCAGTGGTCAAAATAAGAAGAGATGCAGTCTAGCGACTTAAAGTGTCAAAAACAAGGGTAAGAATGAATCAGACTTTGTGCGAGACTCAGAGAAGGCGAATTTATGGTCAAGACAGTGTATTGTATTGGATTACCTTTGACAAAGCAAAGCGTATTGTATTGGGGCACGTCCCCGTGCTTCGAACAGCAAATGACACTAACATAGTTAGTGAGTGTTAGGTGAAGCGTCGAAGTTTGCAGACTCTTTCACTTTTGCCTGTCCCTGTCCCTTGTTTACCTTCGACGACCGGCGTCACACTTGCTGTGTGGATAGTGAATGTAATTTGGGCGACTGTTGTATGAATAGCCGTATTGATGTAATGACTCCACATATATTTGTGAGTATCTCAAACATTTCGAACGACGTATAGCCCCCTACTTACTTTCTAGTCAAACTATTTTTAACTACAGTACGAGAGAAAAACTAACATTTCAAGTAATCAATCAAATTAAATTAGCTTATGTTAAAATAAACATCGGAAAAAAAAAGAAGGAAAAAAAAGTGTCACTCTAACCCAAAGAGTTAACTATGAGAGATGAGTAAGTAGGAAAGTGCCAGAAGACAATAGAGAATAAAAACTTTTCGCGGCGGTGATGGGGTTTGAACCCGCGACTTTATTGGTACGACAACACCGCCTGGCCGATGAGAGCGTGACTCTACCGTATGAGCTATCCACGAACCCAAAAATATTCGTATCAAACTCATGTCATTCATTACTAGAGCCCTCTCTCACCGACTACTGGAGATCGCGATCCACCAACACACAACCACCGCGAAGTTAGTGGCCAGCAATTAAGCTTAATAGTAATAGTAATAGTCAATATTCTCAACACAAACATATAGCATAGAAACAATTGAGACATTGAGTATGCTCCGATAGGCTATATGGGGTGATTTTTTAATTCAGAAAAATGATCGGAGCAGCAGTGGCGGTTCTAGCCTATTTATAGTGGTGGGGCAAAGATGATTCGGTCATATATATATATAATATATATATATATATATATATATATATATATATATATATATATTTTTTTTTTTTTTATATATATATATTAATTTTTTTTTTTTAAACTTATTTTTATTTTTTTATTTTTTTTATTATTTTTTTTTTTAAATTATTTAAAAAAAATTTTTTTCTTTTTTCACCTTTAAAAAAATAAATTTCAACCACAAATAATCACATTGACAATGAAATGACAATACCAGTAGATTTAATTATTCCAAACGTAATCAAAAATGAATCACAAAAGAGAATACAACAAAAAAATAAAGCGACGAGACATAATGCGACAACACCTTGACAATACAAGTCCATTTCGTTCACTCGAAAAATTAAAGAGATGCTTTAATCCCTCAACGGCGAGATTAATATTTCTGTTACATTACTGGTTTTCAGTAGTACGTAGTAAATGTAAAGTTTTTATCGAGAAGCAACAACAGCGATATGACTCGAGTTTCATTCAGAGCTCAAATTGCATCATTTTTACTGCTCTCTTGGTGGTTAGAATGATTGTGCCGGTAGTGGTAGTGGTTGGAATAGTGGTAGCGGTGGTGGTGGAGAAGGAGGAAGAGGGGAGACGGTGAGGGAGGATATAATTATGGTAGTGGTTTTGGTGGTGCTGTTGGTTAGAATGATAGTTGTCGAGACGATGACGGAAATTATATGATGATGTTGATATTGTTTTTATTGCTATTGTAGTACTTGTTGTTAATGTTGTTGTTGTTGTTAATGATGATGATGGTCATGATGACAACGACGATGTCGTCGACAATGATGATTACCATACGATATTACAAAGTTTATTCAATCTTAGGCTTTCGCCAATAAAGCATACAATTTGATGACAACATACATGAAAGTGGAAAAAAATGGTAAATGGAACCAAACAATAAACTGATACCATTAATAACCACCAAAAAATACAACAATCGTAATACCACCAATACGCACAATAATAATAATAATAACAATAATAATAATAATAATAATAATAATAATAATAATAATAATAATAATAATAATAATAATAATAATAATAATAATAATAATATTACCATCATCGTTACATTACTACCACCATCATCATTATTACGTTTCCAATCCGTTTTTATCGGGGTTTTTTTTTATTTGATACCTAATAGACGAAAATTCCGGTGATTTTTTTAAAGGGTAGTTAAAATATCTACGATTTTATTAACCCTGAAAACTACGATTTATATTTTCCTATTTCAAGTAGGCAGGTCTGCTATGACAAGTATCAGTTCCATAGTCAAAAAAAGACAAACAAAAACAAAGTTTATTTAATCTTAGGCTTTCGCCAATAATTCATACAATACAATTAAGACAAATAATGTTACCAATTAAGACAAATAATGTTACCAATCTCTCCTCATGCATTCGTTAGACTATCACAATAACGACCGTGTTATCTTTACTCCTTCCCCAACCAACCCCTAGCTTCCCGCCTCTTCATCACGAACTATCTATGTATGTATTTCAGGACGGGCAAGTACGGAATCTGCCCACCCTTCCTTTAAACGTATTTATTTCCTCTATAACTTAGTTAGAATTCAACTCTCTACTTTCTCAGAAGAGTATTTCTCGTATACTAATTCAATTGTTGAGAAAACCGAAACGGTGGTTGTATTTTATATATTTATTTAGTCGTGATTTTTGAATAAAAGTGTTTTCTTTTATTAGAGGGAATACAATAGCAAATGACATTGTTTTGCAAAAAATATTTAGTCTGGCAATAAAAATACAGCGGTAATTACTTTAAGAATTTGAAAAAAAAAAAAGAACTAACAAATTAATTTAATAAAAAAAATAAAATAAAATAAAAAAAACAAATAAGAAAATAATTTAAATAAATGAGTTTTGAGAAGCACTAAAGAAAACGAGAAGAAAAAGAAAGAAATAATTTAAATGGATAAACAAATATATAAAAACAACACAAGTTAATACTAACTTGATATAATATTAGTAAATTAATATATTGAATTCAAAACTGGAACCTTCCCAATGTCATTACATCAATGGTACCAGCACAAGTAAGGCAATAAATAAGAAAACGTTCGTTTTCCAAAATCTCTATTTAGTGTTCACTGGTTTATAAGGTGGGCACATTCCATGTAGCCCGACCTAGAACTTAGAGAGACCAGACAGCAAAATCGGAGTTCATCGTCAGGCGACGTGACGACGAGATGATGATGTGGGCCGAGTTGAGTGGTAGGGGGGGGGGGGTGATAAAAAGAACAGGAGCGTATCCTGGTTTATGTATTACGGGGTGCATGGTGATTCTCAATCTATCAAAAATACACACAAATTGATTTCAGTACGAAGTATCAAGTTTAAGTACTAACTTTTAAAATTATCTAATTTAAATTATATTATTTCGGACATGGTAATACAGCGTATAACTTGAAAAAAAAAAACAGGCTGGTATTTGCCCACCCTGCCCATTATTACCAGCCGTCCCTGCGGAGCAGGCACTTCATGTTGGTAACGACAAGAGATGAGTGAGTAGGAAAGTGCCAGAAGACAATAGAGAATTTAAAAATTTCGCAGCGGTGATGGGGTTTGAACCCGCGACCTTATTAGTACGACAACTCCGCCTGGCCGGTGAGAGCGTGACTCTACCGAGTTAACCATGCTGAGGGGAGGCAACAAATTATTTCCGCCTACCACTTTGAATTGTTAGTAGACAAGGTGTTGAAAATGCTGGGGGTGAGGTGAAGGGAGTGTTGCAGTGAGTTGTACCAACGCCTTCGGTTGTACATGGAGACTGTTAACCCGAGGTAGATTCCAATAGCGGATCATCTTTGTACTTTTTGAGACTACCCACAATTCTCACCAGACACAAGCACATGATACAACTGAAACAGATAGACTCGCTTACAAATCATTATAGAACAACATAATACAACACTACATAGCAAAGAGGTGACTTACAAGGGGAAAAAAACATCATCTCCAAAAAATAACTTCACGCGTAACTGCTTCCCTCTCAGCCAAGGTATGAGGCCAGGGCCAGGACGGAACAAAGTAATTTTATTCCAAGTTGGAAAACGTATAGGGGGATGAAATGGAAAAAACAGCAAGTGATCTCCCTTTCCATGATTGGGGGGGGGGGGGGGGGGGGGGGGGAGGCATTTACCACTTGGGGACAATAAGTTCGCCATTTAAAAGGCCTACGCAGATAGCAGTCTGAAACAATT
>NC_088366.1:41680965-41715965 GCF_034508935.2 Berghia stephanieae
ATATTGGTACATAGAATATATCAAAGAAGTAGACATTTTTTTCGTTCTGTTGATATAGCACATGCCTTTATCTGATACTTGAGCTTTTATATGATTATATATTATCTTATTTTTTAAAAGCTCCTTAGAGCATAGGTTTGTGGAATTTGCACGCTATACAAATTATTAATTATTATTATCATTATTCAGTGACACAAGTGAGAAGCAGCAGCGGCCCGCCAAACGGGTCGATATAAAAGGTACATATTCTAAATACACACCAAAAACATTTAGGATATTATTTAGTTCACATTAGCGTTGCTACATAGTTGACACACCAAATGTCACTCTCGGTAAGCATTTATTGAAAAATCACAAACCCGTAATTCAGACCAAAGCGGACCCTTTTGCACAAAGTTGCTCGACAGGTGAGCACGTGAACTCCAGGCCTGGGATTAGAATATGTGGGATGGCATTTTGCATACAAATAAATTGCTTTTTGAAGCTTATTACAGAGACAAACACATTTCGTGCTATCGATGTTGAGGTGAACGTTTCAAAGACGAAACCATCAGTGAAATGACAAATCGAGAATGTGGATCTGTAATGGTGTGGGGAGTGATGATTGGTGGCAGAAAATTGAACTAATAGGAATCAACCAATGACTCAGCTCAGCGATATTCTTTAACTAATTATTGTCCCGTCTATTCGGAATCAGAATAATCACTTGTGATAGTTCGATATAACGCCTCAGCGCATAGAGTTCGACAAATATCTGCTTTCCCAAACGATTCAAATGTAAGGGTGATGAACCCATGGCCATCTGTGCCACCTGACATAGATCCCATTGAACATATGCAGAACTTAATGAAAGAAAGTTTTTTTTTTTTAAATTAAAAAAACAAAAAAAAAAAAAAAATAATAATAATTAACAATATTCGACGAACTGTTTGACAGACTAATAAATACAATTGAGGCAGTTATATCAGTGGACTCAATCAATCAGCTCACATTATCAATGAGACAAAGAGTTCAGATATTGATCAATTCTAATGGTGGCCATAAAAATACCTCAGTGTGGTGCTAATTTCAATTTTGTACTCGATTTTGAAAAATATACTTTTTAATGACTGGATTTAAATATCTCAACACTTCACACAAATTCAATAAATCAGACCAAAAGAAAACTGATTTTGTCGAGTTTCCAAATGTGTGTACGTCATTGTCTCCGGATAGTGCCACTCATCATTCTTTATTAATTTATTTGCGTAGGCTTCAATGCCACCACCCGTTCCTTCTACCCACTTTACTTAGCTCGAGAACTTTCAGGAATTCATCTAATTTCTTCAACTTTCTTCCAACATACAAATCAAGATAAGAACTCGCGGGTTCATGCGTCTGAGTAGCCATTGTTCAAATGATAGGCAATGAAAAATAGACTAGCTCTACAAGACAAAGGACAAGGAATGATTTTGAAAGAAAAGGATGTTGGGAGAAGACAAAGTCAAGACTGCTCGCGGCGGCGGGGTAGGCGGGGGGGGGGGGGGGGACTCGCACAGCCGTGCTCGAGGCCACTGATCGATTTGAAAAGTGATCAAATAGAACCTTACTTGGACAAACAATACTAAAACTCTGATCTCTTGGGAAAACTTATCGGTTTTGATAATCGCAAAATTTCAAACGGACTAGGAAAAAGTAATAATAATTGTTAATTCAAATTAATTGTTGAGACATTATTCTCTGTGTGGCCAATTTGGCCAAATTGGTCCAGGTCAATGGCCATCTGGCAGCCACGGTGAGAATCTCGTCAATAATTGATATATCGATATCAAGAATTGAGATCTATTTCAGGTGCCCGATTTCGAACAACGCCCAATCAACACTTCCCGAGAGTAAATAAAACGCTGTAAATGATATTATTAAACCATTGAATTGCCTTAAATTGTATGCCTGTCGTCAGTATCGATTAAGGTAACAAGTATAGACGATATTTGGTCCTATTTTAATATTTTTATTTCCGATGGACTGAATACACAGTTCGGAGTCCCGTGCACACTGAATATCGCAAATTCTTCCAAAGATGCAAAATGTGATGCCGTGATTTCTTGCATGCGGGCTTATATTCTAAGAAACATTACAAATTTTGAATACCGATAGTGATAGACCAAACAGTTCTTTTCACAATGGCGAATTCTTTTGGTCTTTTCATCGTTTGCAATAAATATGATTCAAACTTTAACATGTTTACAGTAATGGTGTGTTGATTCTCTTTCTCATGGGGAAAATATTCAAAACAAGGTTGCATTCAGTGGCGTAGCTTGGCAAATAATTTTAGGTTATTTCAAATAGTGTAACAATATATATCATGTAGGTACTTAACTGTTGAAGAAAATATAAAATGTAAAAAACCAAGGGGGGGGGGGGGAGTCTCCAAAATGTTATGCCCGTCTTCGATTGGGCGAGGAGAAATGCCTTTCACAAAGACATAATCCGCGACCAATTTTTGAGCAAGACAACTTATAAAAGTCGCACAAGACATCACGCAAACCCACTGGTCACCCACAGAGCACGGTACATGTTTGCCATTGTAGAATTGTGTTCACTGGGGAGGGGGGGGGTGCCTTGAATGTAATAATGTGAAATATCACTGAATTTAAACTTCTTTGATACCATATAAGTTTTGTACAGTATACAGTTTAAAGGAAACGCAGGTTTCAAATACAAGAGTAACATAATTAAAATGACATAAATATTATTTTGACCTCTCCACTCTGAGTTGCTGGTTGAGGAAAGATATTAACAGTATTGCTAATCGTAGCATGTCATGAAAAAGAATTCCTTGCTTCGCCACTCTGTGTGTAAAAACTCTTAAGATGACCGGATAGCCCACAATTAGAGTTGTATTAAAAAACAAACAAACAGACAAACTGGTGCATAGTGCAGAGGCCCGCTTATTGCGTGGTTAATATTGATAAATAATGAAGCACGCTTGGATCTTGTAGTAAATTCATTACAATAATTGTTTTCGACAGGTTGTTAATTGAAGACAAGTTCTTGTTTTATAGCTGAGTGTAATGAGAGAATGTGAGTACAGAGTCTTTTCCAAGGAGTCAACTTTGAGCTGCTTAAAGCGAAACTCAAAACCAGGACTTACCGTTTGAAGGTGGGTGTCACTGGACCACAATGTCGCACATTATATACAAATACAATTATATTAATAACATCGTCGTATTGATGAACATATGAAGTGTAATTAAGAAAGGACTTGTGACACAATTCACCAGTCGATTTTTGACCAATCAATACACGGAACTTGTGACACATCTTTAAACGTGCTTGGACAAACAGTAGCGTGGATGATCATTGTTATTGTTTTTATACATGCCCAATGGATGAGTATCATCCAGACACTTGAAATATTCCAAAACAAATGTTTGCGACGAATCTTCAAGATATTCTGGCCAAAAACAATCTCAAATGAGGACCTGAGAGCGAGAGCTGAAGTGGAGTCTCTGGACAGTCTCATTAAAAGGAGAAGATGGCAATGGTCGCAAACCCGATGAAACACTGATAAGGAAGGCTCTGCGATGGACACCCCAAGGAAAGAGAAAGCGAGGCCACCCCAAGGAGACTTAGAGACGTACCACAAGAATTTGATTGACCATTGAAACAGGCTGATAAAATGAGCCATATGTATTTAATTCGCCAGATATAAAAAGTTGTTCTGTTGAACTAACTAGTGCCTTTATAAAATTTGTCAAACCACTTGAAAATTGTAAACTGTGCTGAATGAAACGCGATATGAAAATAGCTCAAGGGGAATGTTCTATCACGTGCATAGTCACACAAGAAATCGCCCTCAATGAAGATAGAATACTTCATCTCTGACACAAATATCATCCAATCAACTTCCTCTCCGATGTGTTTTACGTAGTCCATATTATAAGTTTCTTTTCCTGTCCACTTCTGACTTTTTTCTTCAAAATGGTCAACATCTAGTGTTGTAATTGAGTTGTAATATGCTCGGATACGAAGGTTACGGGATGGTGTCCCGGCACTTTTAGGACGAGAGTGGTCTGCATGAAACAAATAAAACAATAAAAGCTTCTCGTCAATGATCGCCTTGGTGTAAATCACCATACCGTCGTGAATAGTTCCGTGAAAATAGATGTGTTTAGGCTTTCCAAATCCCGTTACCGTACTCAAATCTGTAAAGGCCATAAAACTCCAACCACGTCCACCCCTCACATTAAAACTTGCATTGCTTTGTACCACGTCTTGGTGATTGATGAGGTAGCAAAATTCACAAAAACGATCACTGCTCACTTTTCCACAACTAAATCCCACACAAGAGTTCGATAATGTACAGGAAATTCCACATTTTGCTTTGGTCACATTTTCTGATACCAACTTTTCACTCCGATGAGTAAAATTAGGGTAAATCTCATAATTCAATTGGCTGTAATCAGTTGCTGTTCCGGCTTTAATTAATAGTGCTACACATGATAAGATCGTTAGTAAATCCATTTGGTTTACCTCGAAAATGACACAAATCCGAATAAGTTTCAATTTAAGAAATTAATGTAGATCTATCTAATGCTGAGGTGGGCCAAAATATAATTCTTTAACTTCTATAAAACGAATTTCCTTGGAATCAAATTTGACAGTGCGACATCAACAAAGGAGGAAGCCACATGCCGTCCCGATGTTGCAAAATTTCAGAAGAATTAGATTGGGAAATTGCATTTATTCTTCTCAGTGAGTCATTTCAATGCATATTTGAATGTCACAAAATAGAAAACTTTCACTCAGTGTTTGTAATATCGGGCTGAGACGTTTGGTCATCAATCACTGAAAATAAGTTTCAAGTTTCAAGAGATTATTTTAAGTCAGAGCATCTTTCTTGATGAATAAATAAAAACATAAATAAATAAACAAATAATAATGATGATGAAAATAATAATAATATAATAATAATAAAATTAATAATAAATAAATAAATAAAATAATAATAATAATAATAATAATAATATATAATAATAATAATAATAATAATAATAATAATAATAATAATAATAATAATAATAATAATAATAATAATAATAATAATAATAATAATAATGATGATGATGATAACAATAATAATAATAATAATAATATAATAATAATAATAATAATAATAATAATAATAATAATAATAATAATAATAATAATAATAATAATAATAATGTTGATCTCAATTACATCAATTAATTCATTAAAGACTAGCGAGTCTGCTAACTAATGTAATGTCGTTATATCTGTGTAATCATTTGTGTTAGTTGTTATAATCTCACAGAATTCCATCCAAATCGCAGGGTTTTTTTCAAGTAATGGTTCTTTGCTTCATTCAGTTAATGACTTTGATTAATAGAAACACCACACGCTTCAAATTACTTCAAACATGTTTTCACATCTCATACAACATCACTTCGGTAATAATCAATGGTAATTAATTATTCTTAGAGCATTTGTTTTCAACGGAAAATTCAGACAGCTTTTTTCACCATGACATAAACAAGTTGTTTGGAAAATTACACATATTAATATATCCCGAGCTATCACTTTAAACTTGTTTTTTTTAAGTCGGTAATTGTAGAAGCTGGAATTAAATGTAAAGCCTAAAATACACAACCAAGATCAACTTTGAAGAAAATGTATAGGTTTTCTACAATCAAAAAGTAATGTTAAATCTCTCCTTATCAATCATTTTCAAGATTTTTACTAAAATATTATGATACCGATACAACAAACAAAATGAATTTTACACTCAAATTCAAATGCAATAAGTTGACGTGTACATATATGTACACACAAGCAAAACAATCCTCACATAACAGCAATAAGTTCCTGTAAATATGTATAGCAAAGCAATTTTCTTTAAAAAATAATGCTTTAAAAATTAATCTGAATAAGAAAAATGTTGTTTCTTGAATCTGGCTATTTTTCTACAGTTGGTAAGGAGAGGGTTAAAAATTCATACATTTGGTCATTTCCACATCAAAATAACGTATCGGTAACAGTACCTAAGCGGTGAGTGATTTATTTTATTTGTCAATATTATTATAGATAGTTATACCATAAGTTGATTTTGAAAACATAAATCCATATCTCACTGGTCAAATAAAACATGCTTTGTTGTGAGGTTTATATTTAATACTTTCAAATCGTCATTGCTTATAACATTCCCGTCTTGGTATAATTAATTCTATTCTATGCGTATCCTGTAAAAATGAAAATTATTTTTCACAGCATTTACTAAATTATATCCGTTTTCTAAAACTTCAAAAGAGATAAGACATCTTTCTATTTCTATTTAAACGAAGCAACCATTTCGAAAATCTGCTAAAAGATAAGACCGCAATCATATTTGAGAGGTTCTCTAAAATATTTACGACACCGCGAGAGAACTAGATAGAAAAATCAATGAGTTATTGTCTGTTCACACCTCGTAAACAGGACATATCAGAATATAATGACAAAGAAACCCAACGAGCTCAAAATATCGTGGTAAATTGAACAGGCATTTTCTACTGAAGAGTTGTGTCAAGGGGCGGTCACTAGAATTTAAATTGTAACCGCTGGCATTTGACCCAAGCACCTAAAGATGAGAGGCTGAAAATTTACTAATTTGTGGCACCCACTCAAACCGCTCAGACAAATATAGTTGATTGTTTAACAATAATAGAATATATGCAATTGACGTCACTCTGCTTTTTTTTGTGATTAGACCGCCAGTTGGTCGATCAGTTCTCATAAAATTCTCGCAAGCAGTCGATTGGTCACACATAGTTTGATATTTTGGGCCGATTGATCTAGCGCAGTTATTCTCAAAGTGTGGTCCAAGGTCAGCTTGGAACCGCGAGGCAGGAAGGGTTTTTTTGTTTGTTTTGTTTTGTTTTGAGGGGGGGGGGGCGAAGAGGTTGATCAATTTTACCATTATTGTTAAATGATTTTAAGGCACATGATGATAGTTTCGATTTATTTTTTAAAAGGCAAAAGCAATAAATAGTTAGATAAACTCTACATTTCATCAAAGCCAATGCATTAAACTGATGGCTTTTTGCTGATCTTTGCAAAGGTCAAAAGGAAATGTCCTGAAAAGAATCTTTATTCTTGAAGATAAAGTCTACATTTTCTTTAGGGTAAGAATGACATGGGATGAACATGTCAATTACACGTTGTCCAGAAGTCGAGGATCTGCCAACTGACAATACTATGTCATTTGATGGGGCAACAACGATTTTGTTCAAACATCAGAAGCAGTGACTTATAGTTAGCCATAGCATACCTATACCCTGATTTTTCAAAGCTGGCTTTCAGAGAATTTATGCCATTTTGAAAGACACGTGAATGCGAGACGATCCAACATTGCACAGGAAACAGCTGATTGAAATTTTTTTAAAATGTGTGATGTACTGGGTAAAACAGATCATTTTTTTACTTATTGGCGTACCATCGGCAGTAATGCATGTGTAATTTACTTGTCTTGCAATCAGCTCGGCGCATAGTTGAGTTCTTGGAAAAAGCTCTTTACACACATTCCCTCACCGTACTCAGGTGTAAAACGAGTAACTGGCCGTTGGCAACTTTGTCTCGGTCGGAAAAAATGTATTATCGCCTAACAGGCGTCATGTCTTGTTCTACATGTTAAGTATTGCTGTTGGTCAGGGACCCTTTGTAAAGCGCTTTGAGCACGTTCAGTGGATATTGCGCTATATAAAAGCTCAAAATTCTTTAAAAGTTTGTTCTATTCATTTTCATGTCATTCATTGTATTACTATAATAATAGGGATCAGTCATTATAAGGAATGGAAAGCATATCAACAGCCATTAATCTGATTCAGGCCATAGAATGAGGTTACAACTAATTCATTCCATTTGTCCCTTCATGACGATGCTTAAACGGTCTCATAATTACAACTTTAAAAGACGATTTTAAGGTCAGTGACCTACGTTGTTTTGAAGTGTGTTTACTGACGGCTTTTTACATTCAGTGAATTTCCAGTGACTAAATAACAATAATTAAAATCTATTTAAGTGTGATTTTATTCAGTTTGAAAATAAATTCAGCAACATTTGACGAGACACGAAACCCAAGCGAATTAGATTCTGAGGTCAGAAACTCATTTTACATTTAAATGGTAAAAATGTAAGTGAACAACCTTTCTCAAGGACGCAAATGTGCTCCACCCATAACAGAACTCAAACAAAAAAAAACCTAGAACTGAGACGCCAAGTGTTACCACTAGACCACAATCACAAACATAAATAAACACCATTCCATCCAGATTCCTTCATTTTTCGACGATAACTCTCTCTCTCTCTCTCTCTCTCTCTCTCTCTCTCTCTCTCTCTCTCTCTCTCTCTCTCTCTCCCTCTCTCTCTCTATCTATCTATCTATCTATCTATATCTCTCTCTCCCTATCTCTCTCTTCCTCTCTCTCTCTCTCTCTCTATCTATCTATCTATCTATCTATCTCTTTCCCTATCTCTCTCTTCCTCTTTCTCTCTATCTTTCTCTCTCTTTTTTTCTGTCTCTTTCTCTCTCTCTCACCCTCTCTCTCTCTCCGTCTCTCTCTCTCTCTCTCTCTCTCTCTCTCTCTCTCTCTCTCTCTCTCTCTCTCTCTCTCAACGCACAATAATCATATAAAATCTATTATATGCCTATACGAGGACAAATCCAATGACAATTAATTGAGATATTATTCCCAGACATTTTCAACGTCTTATTTCGCTGCCGGCCAGGTACTCTTTGTCCGTTTCCGTCACGTTTTCAAGCATTTTCTTTCTCTGCCCTATGGATTTCGCCTGTCTCTTTCTCATCTTCCTCATCAACGTTCGTGAGTACTCCGCCACCTCCATCACTTATTTCTTATTTGTCATTCTGTCTGTCCATGAGATTATCAGCATTCTCTCTTTTGAACCACAATTCAACCACTTTTATTCTCATTACTATCTGCCTGCTCATCTTCCATGTTTTACATGAGTATGTCAATATGGGCTCTCCATAGCATTGCAGAAGTCTCATTTTCAGTGTTCGAAATATGTTTCCGTGTCGCAAAATGTTGAACCTGCTTTGGAAGGCTATTTTCGCGCGACCAAACCGGCATTTTTATCTCTTTTTCGAATCTTTCATAAACTTGTTTCAAAACTTTACCATTTTTCACGGGACACGGTGGTGGTTTTAACATACTCTGTTTAAAACTTCCTCTTAATTTTGACCCTTTGCTTCCATCACCTTTCTGGTGTTGAAGTATTACTTTTGACTTCTGACCAATGTTTGGACTCACGCTGTAGCCGGGAGGATGTTGAGTCATTGGATATGTTCTCTACTCACATTCTCTCACCATACTCAGATGTAAGATGAGTTCATGTCACTAACAGCATTGTCTCTGTTGAAAACAAAATTGTAGGCGTCTGTTTTGTTTTGTTGTCTTGTGAAGCGCTTTGAGCACATTTAGAAGGTATTTCGCTATACATAATTTAGTATCATTTATATTTTCTTAACCGATGATAAAAATTGAGGCAGCGCAGGTTAATTTTTGTTGGGGATGTTCTCCAATTATTCTTCTTTTTTATCTAATATTGTTTCAAAGTGCAGGCGGATTCTTTGGAATTCTTCATTATTTTTTTCTCTCATTTACACGTCTTCCTATAATTTCAATACAATATCTATGATCTTCAATACAACCTCAATTCAGTTATCAACGTCATTTGACAACACAGAATTGAAATGGTGACAATTGTGAATTTTATTTCCCAGAGTTCAATCAAGACTTGAAAAGCTATTTCAGACCTTGTCTTTATTGGGGTGCACGTGTGCGTGTCTGTGTGTGTGGTGGTAGTGGTGGTGATAGTGGGGGTTCCGGTAGAAATATTTAGATGATATCTGAAAAACAAATTACAGAGAGTAGGATATCATTTCATCTATGGATGTTGTTGATTATCTCGTCATCTAATTGTTTCAACAACACAACGCCCCTGCCGTACTCTGAAAAAAAAACGTCGTTAAAATTTTGGCCAGAAAGTTCGTTCTTTAAATACCGATCAATGAAAAAGACCCTCATCTCATCAAAAACTCTCAAACTCGTACTTCGCGAAGTCCCAGGTTTGAGACTTTTTGTCAAGATGGGGGTCATTTTAATCGACCGGTATTTGAAGGACGAAATTGTTGGCCAAACTTTTTCAAATGTGTTATGTTTTCTCTCTGGTATGGCACTACATTGATAGTATTTAACTACCATTAATGACATTTATTATCCATTACTTTATCAAGTAACTAAAACGACATTATGACCAAAGGTATGTTCATTGCGATTGCATGGGACGTGATAGTCGAAAAGATATAACATTCTGTCGTACTCTAAATAAACACAGTCTTTAAAGTTTTGACCAGATAACTCGTTCTTTTAATATCTCTGGATTAAAATTACCCTCAAAGTCAAAGGCCACTTTAAAATCCCATATTTGAGAGTATTTAAACAAGATGACGATCAATATAATCGATGGATATTTGAAAGACGAGTTTTCTGGCCAGAAGTTTTAATATGTGCTTTTTCAAATCATGGCAGCGTTGGATTTCTAACCAAGAGCCCCGGTTCCGAACATGCATTCGACATAATATAATTGTTTCTAAATCAATCTAGATTAATGACCGTACAATCATCATCTCCCGCGTTTTAGAATGTTTAATGTAGATAATGGTGGTGATCATGATGCTTATGGTGATGTTGTCGTTGATGGTAATGATGATGATGATGATGATGATGTTGATGATGATGATGATGATGATGATGATGATGATGATGATGATGAAGATGATGGTGATGATGATCGTCATCATCATCATCATCATCATCATCATCATCATCATCATCATCATCATCTACATCATCATCACGGCGATGAGTAGAGCAAGGACGACACACACACACACACACACACACACACACACACACATACTCTCTCTCTCTCTCTCTCTCTCTCTCTCTCTCTCTCTCTCTTCTCTCTCCTCTCTCTCTCTCTCTCTCTTTCTTTCTTTCTTTCTCTCCCCTTCTCTCTCCTTCTCTCTCTCTCTCTCTCTCTCTCTCTCTGTATGTGTGTGTGTGTATGTGTGAGTGTGAGTGTGTGTGTGTGTGTGTTTGCGTGTACCACTGTCTCCGTTTATCTCTCTATGTGTACTTCTCTTTCTTTTTCATACAAACTCACATTTATACATTTTCAATCACAAAGCTACAATTTCTCTCAATCTTTGTCTATCCATTTTTGCTACAGGACAGCGACAACGTCTTAACAATATATCGGTTTGGTACAAGACCCCAAAGTGTTAAAATTCTTAAACCCGAGACTTCTTGGAAGACACGGGTTTTGTAAGTATCGAAATTAAAATAGATTTACAGAAAAGATAGAAATGTAAAATGTAAAACAAAATGTATTTTCAAAGGTAATTTTTTTAAAGTCACATTAAGCTCTTCCAAGCATCTCTATCACAAGGTACAATGTCCAATGAATGGAAGACTGTTTAAATGATACTACTATTTAATAAGATAAATCAAAAGTTGAAATTATTATAACATCAATAACTTGCAAACTGTTAGAACAAAAATTAATAAAACAGCTTAAAAAAAGAACAAAATACCAAACACGTTTCGGGCTCAAAAACCTTCTTCAGCCAACAACAACAAAAAACAATAAAGACACAAATACATTACTAAATTCCAGATAGACGACAGAGATTGTCTAAGGTCCTCTCTAAGTCTCTTTCGTCTATCTGGAAATTAGTATTGTATTTATGTCTTTATTGGTTTTTTGTTGTTGTTGGCTGAAGAAGGGTTTTGTGCCCGAAACGTTCTGTGTCTGGTATTTTGTTCTTTGTTGAAGCTGTTATATTCATTTTGTTTATTACTTTTTACAATCCACAACTTCTAGCAGCCTAATGTCACTTTAACAAACTGATAGAACGTGCACTACACCGCATTGTTGTGGATCATTTAGAATACTACAAAATTATCAATGTCATCCTGCATTTATGTGAAAGAAAGAGAAGCTGTAATTTATATTTGATAAAACCCAATAATATCATCAGCAATTATTCAAATCCTACAGGCTGAATTGACTTCTAGATTTCTCTAAAATTTTCGAAAAAGTGAACAGCTAGGGATTTTTTTAAAGTAAAAAAAATGTCTGGAACTAAATCAAAACACAAAATTAAATTTATTCACTTTTTAAAAAATGGGATAATAAATAGAACGGAGTAGATTCAAATACTGATAAGATTTGGGGTACCTCAAGGAACAGTATTAATACCATTCCTTTGTCTAATTTACTTTAAAAACATCGGTAAACATTTGAGTCCATGAACAATGCTAGCATTATTGGCAGATAGTATTATTTATTTATTTGGACAGAAAAATACACTCTGAAAGTGATAACAACATTTTGCAGGTAGACCTTGATATCTTACAACAATGAGAAGAGATTTGAAAGATGGACTTTCATTAAGATAAAAGGTTGCTTTGAGAATCACAAGTAAATTTAAGCCAATCAAATCTAATTATATAACTCGTGACAAAATTATAACGAAACGAATAGATCAAACATTTAAATAAACGTTGTTTTTTAGTACAATCTTCAGTTTACAGACAATCTCCAACAGTGTTTCGCTACTCGTTAATCTTTCCTTCCCGAATCAAACTCTCCACTGTTTTAAAAATTGCATTCAATTTAGCACCCTCCTCGCCTTGAGGATCGATCCCGCTGTGACTGGCGATATTAGCAACCATTTTCTTGTACACACCAAGTTCTTTTTCAAGGTCACCACTGGGATTTGAGCCTGGCGGTGAAATCTTTGAAATACCATTATTATTATTATTATTATTATTATTATTATTATTATTATTATTATTATTATTATTATTATTATTATTATTATTATTATTATTATTATTATTATTATCATTATTATTATTATTAATATTATTGTAGTGTCTGATATTGGGGAGACTGTTTTCCTTTTCTTTTAGCCAATTAACCACATCGCCTAGGGTGTAGTTAACATCTCCTCTAGTCAATTCATTTCTTATGTCCTCAAAATCATTTATCGTCTTGGTCGGTAAAACGTTGCTCTCTCCAGTTTTTGGTTCATGTTTACTCGAACTTTTATTCCTATTAATTGATTCTAACAAAGCATTTATCATGTGACTTTTGCCATCATGAGACCGAGTGTCTCTTTCCCCAAGTTTTGCCGCATCTTTTGGCGCTTGTGGATTTTTCAGAGTATCGAGTATAGACACAAATCCCGGCGGCAAGATATCCTCTTTCCCCCCAGAAAAGCCAAGTGCGTTCATTTTGTCTTCTTTCTTACCCTTTTTTAGGTTTCCTTTCATAAAAGTGTTTGGTTCATGAAAGTCAACTTGTGAGGGACTGTTGTTGTTGTTGGTGGTGATTATGATATTATTGTTGTTATTGTTATCGTCGTTATTTTTGGGTATCCCATCATTACGTTTCAGTTGACGATTGGAATAAATTGGTGGATTTTGCTCTGAAATTCGGAGTCCGCGTTCCAACAAACCTTCGTTACGATTGGTGTTTTGAACATGGAAAGGTTGAAGGTCATCTTCGTTGATGGTGACAGACAAAACATCGTCTTGTCGTGTGTCCAGATTGGTGTGTTGTTGGTGTTGATTCATTGTGTTGATTTGGGGTTGTTGGTGTTGATTCATTGTGTTAATTTGGGGTTGTGGTGGTGGGTTTAGTGGAAATCTTTGTCTGGAAATAGAACCATCGGCATTTAAGCTGTTTTCAGATCTCACTCCAAAATCTGACACAATCGGGCTGTTGTTGTTGTTGTTATTGACGTTTTGAAACATATTAGGCATGTTCCAAAAAGAAGGTGGTGGTGAGTTTGGATAGACTGCTTGTTGTTGTTGTTGTTGTTGTTGTTGTTGTTGTTGTTGTTGTTGTTGTTGTTGTTGCAGAGGGATAACATTGTCATTAAAGTTAAAATTGTTGTTAAAATTGACAGGCGAATTTTCTAATTGCTTTATCGACGGAGGCATTGCCGCATGAACGTTCTTATTGAAACCATGGTCAATGCCTATCAGTCCGTTATTGGCATTGATGTTGTAGTTGTTGTTGTTGTTGTTTTGTACAGGTAGGAAATTGTCAAATGTCCCTGCCTCCTGAAATGATACAAGTGTAATAATTATAAAACTTTTAAACTGCTTAGTATTTCTTTTAATGTATGGAAAAGTGTATGCTTGCGACACATTAAGGACATTCCAATGTCGGGCAAAAGGAAGATGTGAAGCAGCATACAGGTAGATTTAGAAATTAGTGCCTGTGATATTCTTGGACCACGGCCTTCAATGAAGCGGTATGAGAAGTGGGATTATTTTTTTTTTTAAAAAGAGATAAATAGTAATTTACCCATTAGCCTCGCTAACAGCTCAAATTCTTAAACAAATGCCAACACTGAAAACAAATGGAAAAGCATAATGAAAATAATGATGATGAGAATGATAATAATTTTGTACTAATGGACCTCAGATCATGTGATGTAAAACAAAGACAGGTCATTGGAAAATTCTAATTAGTTTTAAAATAGGTTATAGCTAGATACTTAAAAAGGTGTAAGTGGGCATATTTTGTACTGATGAACCTTATAGATATAATGAATTTGACGTCACTCGGGTCTTTGTTATTGATTTTTGCCATCCGCGTTTATGAGTAATTCTCACTAAACTATAAAGTTTAAGGTTACACATAGTTTTGTGTGTTGGTCCGCTATACTTCCGGATGGCAATGTTGTGAGCTTCTTAGCCAAGCGCATACTATCTATACTTAAGAATATATTTGTTGACAGGGATTTTGTCAAGAAAAAGAAGTGAAGTGCATTCAAAGGTCTGATTTTAACAAAGCAAATACAAAGGACACGCAATTTAAAGTAAGAGTACGCCTCGTGGTATTCGTCATTCGTGGGTTATTGTGGATTCGATATATTATTATCTCTAATCCAGATCGTAATCGGGGGATTTGTTTTAATAATAATAATATTAATAATATTAATATTAATAATAATAATAATAATAATAATAATAATAATAATAATAATAATAATAATAATAATAATAATAATAATAATAATAATAATATAATAATAATAATAATAATAATAATAATAATAATAATAATAATAATAATAGTAATAATAATGATGATGATAATAATAATAATAATAATAATAATAATAATAATAATAATAATAATAATAATAATAATAATAATAATAATAATAATAATAATAATAATAATAATAATAATAAGGTGGGGGTTGGTCTTAGTCACCCCAATGTGCTTTAGTCCATTCCAAGGTATCTAAAAACTTACAATAAGGTGTTGAATGGGATGAATGTCTGGCACCTTGATGACATCGATTTTGTAATCCTCCAGAGGATGTGGTTTGTGTGGGTTGGTTGATGATGTGTGGTTTTTGGCGTGTCTTGTTGGGTGGTGGTGGTGAGCGTCTTTGGCTTTGGATACCATCCTGTAGAGACAAAAACTCTTAAACTAGCAACATATAAACTCGTATAATGCAATTTATATTCCGCTAAATCTAATTTAGACCCAGCAACCAAATCACTAGTGGATGAGCAGTGAGCAGGAGAGATCAGAAAAAAATCCTTTCCCTAGATGTTCTGATCGGTTCCGTTTGCCTGTGAGTCAAGGGATCTCACATTTAAGCACCCCCCCCCCCTTCTATAATTACCACTGCAATGAAGCAAATTATAAGATGTGTATAAAAATAGGATAAGTGATGAAAACCATGGCCCAATGTTAATAAAACATATTAGAATATACAGATTCAAAACAAACAAAGAATAAAAATTAAAATGATTTAGAAGTAAATGAATTAATAAAGACAGATAACAGTACGAATATTCTGGCCTTGGCATAATCACGTGATTGTTTTTTTAATCCTGAATAAGTTTTTGTCGTCACTGGGTCTTTTGTTTAGTTTGTTTACCAGTTACTCACATCATGTATCCGGTCCTCCGGAGCACTGGTTATACACACTTCCTTTGAGTTGGAACAAGAGGCAGTGACGTCAGCCCATTGTTTCAGAAACGTTCAGAAGAACATGTTACATGTTAAGGTACTACGCTTTATTCGTCATTTATTCGTATCTTTCATGTCTGTATTCATTAGTCCATTAATTCAATCACTTTGATTAAATAAAATAATTCATTCATAATCCTTTATCTCGTTTACTGCTTATTTCTAATAGGATTTTACAGCATTTGAGTCAGGTCATTGGGCAGTCAAAACATATATACTATATTGCAGGTTAAAACGAAAAGGCGTTTGGTCAAACCTCAGAGCATACAGACGCTTAATGCCTACAGAAATTTTGAACATAGAATTCTCATCAACGTTCTCTCTGTAACAGAATTATAAAAGCGTATGGCGATGTCATTCGCCAAAAAGGGAAATAGGTGACTAGTTGTCACAAAGCAGTATTATATGGGAGTGACTTACATGCTGACATTGATTTTATAGCCAACAATATAAAATTTGGATTCATTTAATGTTTTATTGAAAACAATGGACGTATCTAGTCTCTTAAAGTTTCAAAAGCAAAAAGCTCACATTTCTGATCACTTTTATTTCAAAAATTGCTCGTTGGTTCACCCTGACATTGTGCCGTTTTGAGATGAAGGTCGCATATATTTTTCTGAAAAAATATGAAGTACAGAATTACTTGGGTATATTTCATCCATTGCCTATAGGCATACTCACCTTGCTAAGAATATGTTGGTCACTGTTAGTCCAGCTAGAATGCATATTCCAAGCCACTTTTGGCGAGTCATTTTGATACTTATGTGTCTGACAAAAAGTCTGGCTCTTTTGATTGGACAAAGAATGCACACTTCTGTGTTTTGTTGAAAAACAGTGTCTATTTTGTCTCTTTATTAATGTCTGTAGCTTCTAAAGGTTCGTTAAATTGTTTTTATTAAACTGTTTTATTCTGTAGATGTAAAGCATTCAAGTGGATGTGGGTACCTTTTATTGTCCTTTAAAATGGTTTAACAGTCGTTGCTACATTATTGTTGATTTGTGTATTTTCATATTGGTACATTTAATTTATTAAAGTTACCCGATGAGAGAGACTTTCCCCCGGTGAAGGGAACTATAGTATTTTAGAGAATGCACTTGTCTTTGTTTTGTACATGGAAAGTTCTGAAGCTTTCAACGTTGTAAATATTGTGTTATTGTCACATCCCTGAAAACAACTTTCTTGTGTTTCAGAGATGCTGTTAATCATCACTGGCTTTTTGTATTTTTGATGAGACTCCAAACATTTCCAATCCAATCTTGTGTCAATCCGTGTAGGCTTCCGGCACACTATTCTTCAAGATGACCAGCTGTAAAGACAATTGAATTGAATTAATTGTAAAAAAAACCAAACTGGAAATCATTGAAATGTTTCTTCAAGCTAATATTTTTTTTTATTTCAACCTTTCACATCGATCATGCATAGAGTAAATTTAATTGATGATGAGAGCGCCATGACCTATACCTAGAGGAATAGGGTCCGAGCTCCGCTATTAACACATCGTTTTTATTCCTTGCCCTTAACCTCCACTTTATGACACCACAGAGCAGCTGAGACCTGTGTTATGCTTATTTTTTCGATTTAGACCCAAAATGCAATTTTGTTCTTGAAAATGGTTACTTAATACTTACTATATTGTTTTTACTATATCAAAGTACTATTCAAAAAGCATGTCGGTATACGGTACTCAAAATTAGGTGTAATGCCATAGTTTACATATGTACACGTGATATTATTTGCATATGACATTTACAACCATGATCCCAATGACCAATGACATGAATGACATTTACACATAGTGTGATTCTATTTGCCTATGCCATCGATGATATTTGCACATTACATTATTGGCCTATGACATCAATGATATTTGCACATTACACTATTGGCATATGCCATCAATGATATTTGCACATTATACTATTGGCCTATGCCATCAATGATATTTGCACATTACACTATTGGCCTATGCCATCAATGATATTTGCACATTACACTATTGGCCTATGCCATCAATGATATTTGCACATTAGACTATTGGCATATGCCATCAATGATATTTGCACATTAGACTATTGGCATATGCCACCAATGATATTTGCACATTACACTATTGGTCTACATAATATGGACTCACGAGTCTTTCTAATTATTAACGAATTAGATGCTCCATCCTGGTCATGAGGTTACAATTTGATGAAAGTGTACAGTCTAGTGCCGGAAAAGGAATCTATTTTATTGTAGGTATCATCGTTTTCAAGCTATGCTTTAATTATTTTAATTTCATTTAATGATTTTCTATAAATTCTTCATCTACCTCTCTAAAATTGTAAAGCCTAGAACCCAAAAACCAATCTATTTCATTGCAGTCATCATAGTTTTCAATCTATGCTCTAATGCTGTAAACTTTATCTTGAAAAAATGTTACAAATGCCTTAGGAAGACTCCATTTACATATGATGTTGTTGGCTGGAGTAGTCGACTTGCAGCGCCCTAAGACATACTGAAAACAATGTTTCACGCCTTTGAGTTCTTCACGTTTTTACCTATAAAAGGTGACCCACATCATTTCAAAACTTTCAAACATGGGACTTCTCTGAGTCTGGGCTTTAAGAACTTTTTACAAGCTGAGGGATATCTTGATTTATCCACATTTGAGGACATTAAAAATTTGATTTTTTATATAAAGCATCATCCGCTAAACATGCTCAAAGCGCCTTACAAACGGGTCCCTGCCAAGAGCAGCACTAACATGCAGGACGAGACATGACGCCTGTTAGGTGATATTACATTTTTTTTCGGACGGAGGCAACGCTGTTAATGGCCAGGTACTCATTTTAAACCTGAGTACGGTGAGAGAATGTGACTAAAGAGCCTTTTCCCAGGATTCAAATATGCGCCGCTCGGGACTCGAACCCAGTACCTTCCGATCCAATGACGAGTAACATACCACTAATCAACATAGCCACACTATATTGCAGGTTAAAACGAAAAGGCGTTTGGTCAAACCTCAGAGCATACAGACGCTTAATGCCTACAGAAATGATTAAGTTAAAATCAATGATACAAACATACCAGTATGGGAAAACAAGCACCTCTTTTACCGTAAAGTCATGGTTGGAAAACAAGCCAGATATTCACAACACACCCACTGACCACTGTGCAATGACTATTTCTGTCTCCAATGCAGTTCTTTGTTCATACCACCGATGTTCACCTATTATTATTATTATTCCTCGATGTCCCAGCTTCAGGTAAATATTAGATGTAAAAACGTATTGCAAAAACGTAGAGTGTCGTGTGCTGACTCTTGACGCAACAAATGTTATTTATGAGGCTTTTTTGGTTGTGACGTCACATTATTAATGAGGTTGTATGTTGCCTGGATGTAAGACATTAGCTTTATTCACCTCCATCTGTGTTGGTGGACGGCATCTTTAAAGAATTATATTCCTATTTATTTTATTTTGTTTTTGTTGTTGTTTTTTATTTGAGTTACCATGGGGGTAGATGACATTGTTTCATTATTAAAATGTGTGCATTATAAAAATATAAATAGTAATAACGTTAAAAAATTGAGCTTTATATAGAGCAATGTCCACTAAATGTGCTCAAAGCGCTTTACAAGGAGTCCCTAGTCAATAACAACATTTAACATGTAGGACGGGACATGACGCCTGTCAGGCGATATTACAATTTTTCGGACAAAAACAACGCTGTTAACGGCCAGATACTCATTTTACACCTGAGTACGGTGAGAGAATGTGAGTAAAGAGCTTTTTCCAAGGACTCAACTGTACGCCGAGCGCGAGGCTCGAACCCAGGACCTTCCGATCCGAAAGCGAGTGTCATACCACTAGACTACATAGCCGCACGTTAGTTGACAGAGCACTCGCTTTGCACGCAAAGGGACCGAGGTCAATTCTGAGTGAAGTGGGTATTTTTCCGACACACCCCCCCCCCCCCCCCCCCCCCCCCCCCCCCCCCCCCCCCTCCCCCCCCTCCCCCCTCCCCCCCCCCCCCCTTTTTTTTTTTTTTGACCACCCAGCAGTGATTGGGTATGTGGGTCTGTTAGATTTGGCGGGAACTACTTTGCGCTAGACTAGCGTCCTCTATCCAAACGGTAGCAAGCAATTGGTAATACCAGTTTTACAAAATAGGAAGCGGGATAAACTCCGGCTCCATGGCCATTATGGCTTTGAAGACTATCTTTTAAAGTGAATACGACGAGATCTTACAATTAAACAAACTTTATGTCAAACACCACTTTTATAACAAATGTGTTCAAATCTATTCATGTGTCCGTTAAGGGACGCAGCATTTCCCTATATAGAAAAAAAAAAGAAATTGACGTTACTCAGCTCTTTGTTATTGTTTTTAAACAACCTGATAGTGATAAATTCTCCCTAAATTATATCAATCAGACTATAAACTCAATGCTTTATTTTCTTGCCTTGAAATCATAATTTAGGCACTTGCCTCGTTCAATCAATTTTGGTAAGACCGATTTTTTTGCGATATAATACTCGTAGTAAAACGAAAAGACATCTACTTTATTTTCTATGTTGGCAGGTGTCTCACGGACAAAAGGGCTTTGACCATTGGAAGCAGGGATTTTCTTTAGACATGGTTTGACTCAAAGGTGACCATGGATTTAATTCCAATTTACTGAAAAGAAACTACTGTACAGTATGAAATTGCCTTGCATTTATAGAATGAATGAAGTTAATGGCACTTAGACATTTAGCTCTTCCTAATTGTCACACAAGAAGCGATAAGTCCACACAATCTCTAATCTATACTTTTTAAAAATAGAATTGGGGGTCAAAATTGTTCCGTACAGCCCATGTTAAATTTTAGCCGACAAGCACAGAATAACTGACAAATAAAAAAAAAATAACTACTTTTGTACAGATTGATATACGAGTAACTTGCAAACCTTTCTTACATTACGGCGAATTCCATCAACGAGTAACATGCAAACCTTTCTTACATTACGGCGAATTCCATCAACGAGTAACATGCAAACCTTTCTAACATTAAAGCTGATTCTATCAACGAGCAACTTGCAAACCTTTCTTACATTATGGCGAATTCCATCAACGAGTAACATGCAAACCTTTCTAACATTAAAGCTGATTCTATCAACGAGTAACATGCAAACCTTTCTAACATTAAAGCTGATTCTATCAACGAGCAACTTGCAAACCTTTCTTACATTACGGCGAATTCCATCAACGAGTAACATGCAAATCTTTCTAACATTACGGCGAATTCCATCAACGAGTAACATGCAAATCTTTCTAACATTAAAGCTGATTCTATCAACGAGCAACTTGCAAACCTTTCTTACAGGCTAATTCTATTCACCCGGTGACTCAAACGATTATTTATAAATTCTGCTAGGGCAGATTGATCTGTTATTTAATGTTGGGAATCGCCATCTGGCCGACCTGTTTCCAGTATCATTTATGCGCACCTACAGACTTTATTACCAGACCGATTTTGATCGTTGGTGGCTCAAATGATTCGTATTGATCTATTTTTATTTCTGCAATACAGTAGGATGAGAATTAAAATAGATGAGGGACTGTTCGAAATAGCCTTTATTTCCCGGCAAATACCGTGGGTTCTCCATTAGTAGACTGAAATGTGTAAAATTACAAATAGCTTTTCTTGTAAAATACGATTGCTTTGGCTGGCAGAATGGTGAGCATTATACTTAGCTGCATACGATCTATAAGTAAAAATGAATTAATTTGCACTTAAAATAGCGGTTTAGTAAGTTATCGTGCTTTCATAATCATACGTCTTCTGATTTGCCATGAGCTAGTCTTGAGATTAAGAGCAACCCCCCCCCCCCCCCCCCCCCCCCATTATTAAAAAAAAAACTCCTTGTGCATTTAAGTGGCTAAGGATCGTAAATTTTGTGTTTATATCAATCTTATCAAATTTGTGTCCTAACAAATGTTTTAACGCTTTAATCGGAAAGATCAAATTCCAAGAGTAGAGAGGTAATTATGTATATAGCGCAATATTCACTAAAAGTGTTCAAATCTAGACTTCATAAAGGATCCCAAACCAATAATACGTAACATGTGAAACAAGATGTAACGTCTGTATTGGGCTGTTGCAATAGTTTTGCGCTTCTACCACACTGGTATTATTTTGTTTCCTTCAAATAGTGACAAAGAGAGACTTTTTCAACAACTTATCTTTGAGCCGCTCATGATGAACTCAAACAAGGGGCCCATTGGTAAAAGCCGAGAGTCAAACCACGAGACCACAAAAAAAAAATCACCAAAAAGAACGCATGCTTAAAATAAATACCATCCTGTGATGAGACATTATTAACTATCAATTAATAAATTTGCAAGAATTTATTCGTAACTTGACTTATCCCCCTATCTAATTATCCATCCTATTTTCCATCCACCTATATTAAGTTTTACCGCAGCCATCCACAAAACACACAAAGCTCATCGCTGTCCACTGGCTGTCCACTATCCATCCATCAAAAACGTAACACAGTATAGAACACAATACTGGATTTATATAGCTAGTATGCGCTTGGCTAAGAAGCTCATAACATTGCCATCCGGAAGTATAACGGACCAACACACAAAATGTGTGTATCCATGAACGTTTATAGTCAGGTTAATACAGTTCAGTGAGCATAACTCATAAACGCGGATGGCAAAAAACAATAACAAAGATCTGAGTGACGTCATCTTCGAACTATCTATAGCGTATGGGACCATCTCTGAAGTCCCTGTTTACCTGCATTTTGTATCTCTTTCATTTATGATTTATGTGACGGTAAAATAAACATTTTGCTGGCTTTTACAAAACTATTATTCCCCCAATGTGTAAGTGAGGGGGGGGGGGGTGTTCCGAATACCTCTCTTGGTAGAGTTCTCGCCTCACAAGCAAAGGGCCCAATCCCGATCCTGGGTACAGCCGATAATTAATTTTTATTCCCCCCCCCCCCCCCCTTACCCCCTCATTGGATTATTGGGTAGATAGGGTTAGACCTGGCGGAACGTTTTCAACTTACTAGCGTAATAACTTTGGGATAGTAATCAACTGCAACTGTCCGTTTAACGCCCTACACACCGAGATAAACTCTGATCCACTGTCGTTATGGCTCAAAGAACGACTTTTCCTCATTGACGTTCTTGTTTATAATGAAAGTGGTGGAATTCTTCCAACAGATTCACACATTATTTAACATCACTAGTGCTCACGGTATTGAAATGATCCAATCGGCTGGACTATTAAATACACCCTACCGTTCGGCGATTGTCGCCTTATATAGCGCTTATTAATGCAGTGCGTTGAGGTAAAATACTTACAACATTATCAAGTCGGATATAACGTACCAATACACTAAGCTAAGTCAGTGTAACCTTAAATATTGATATAACTTAGTGAGAACTAATCATTAAAATGGCTGTCGAAAACATTCACAAAGAGCTGAGTGTCGTCATTTCCGTTCCGTTCCTATAGAGAGCCTGACACGAGCTTGAAATTGCGTCACAAGAGAAGGTGACAATCAACAAAATAAAGCGAGATAGTGAGTTGTTAGTAATCAAGGAAATAAATGACTCCGTTGGCTGAACCATTAAATACAACTCACTAGTCACAGAGAAAACCGTTGTGCCTTCGGCCCTATGAAAATTAATTGATCCTATAGAGCACAATGGCCCATGCGATTATCTGTAGATCCATCAACTACGGACGAAGATGAAGAGGAGGAGGAGGAAGAGGAGGAAGTAAAGAAGAAGAAGAAGAAGAAGAAGAAGAAGAAGAAGAAGAAGAAGAAGAAGAAGAGGAGGAGGAGGAGGAGGAGAGAGAAGAGAAAAGAAGAAGAGGAGGAGGAGGAGGAGGAGGAGGAGAGAGAGAAGGAGGAGGAGAAAAGGAAGAAAAGAAAAGAAGAAGAAGAAGAAGGAGGAGGAGGAGGAGGAGGGAGGAGAAGAGGAGAAGAAAAAGAAAATAGTGATGACGATGATGATGATGGTGATGATGATGATGATGATGATGATGAAGGAGGCGGAGGAGAAAGAGGAGGAGAAGGAGAGGGAGGAGGAGGAGGATGAAGAGGAGGAGGAGGAAGAGGAGAAGGAGGAGGAGGAGGAGGAGGAGGAGGAGGAGGAGGAGGAGGAGGAGGAGGAGGAGGAAAAGAGTAGAATGAGAAAAAAAACAGGGAATGGAAATTAAAGGTGGAAGAAGAAGAGAGGTAGAAGAAGAAGAAGAGAAGAAGTAGTAGAAAGAAAAGATGAGGAGGAGTATGAGGAAAAGGCAAATAAAAAGAAAAAGGAGAAGAAGAAGTGGATCTGGTATGGAAGAAGAGGAGGAGGAGGACGAGGAGGAGGAGTAGGAAGAGGCTGGAGAGGGGGAAGAAGAAGAAGAAGAAGAAGAACAAGAAGAAGAAGAAGAAGAAGAAGAAGAAGAAGAAGAAGAAGAAGAAGAAGAAGAAGTAAGAGAAAAAGATGAGGGGTGAGTAATGGGAGAAGGAGGAGGAAAAGAAAAAAAGTAGAAAAATATAAAAAGTTGGGAAGTAAAAGGGGAAGAGAATGAGCGAGTAGAAGAAGTGGAAAAGTAATTTTACAACTTGCGTTCTGTCCAGTAGTGACATACAATTATGATTTTTACTAGTCCGTTTCTGGCCTTAAATACTGGTATAAACTCCGGAGCAATCAACCCTATGGCTCTTAGAAGTTGTATTGTAACTCATGATATATTTGGCGATTAAATGGTGATAATGGCACAAAAACTATATATATTAACTCCAAGTTACGATAGTTTTAGTTCTGTTCTATACTCATCAAAATATCTTATCTCGACATACAATAGTCTTGCTTCTAATATAATATCGTAACTTTAATAACCCATAATCCAAGCACTATATTATATAAGATTTGTAAATTTCACGGGTGTCCAAGGATTATTATGAATTTGAAACAGTTTTTTGTCTCTCCTGAAAAGTTGCGTTTTTAAGATACAATAATTTTGCACCCTACCCTCGATGCACATTGTTTTCTTCAAAATCTTATTTTTTAAACTTTGGATAAAGATAGATTTGAAGATATGAACATTCATTTCTGCATGCTTGGAAGCGTGGAAAAAATATCAAAAATTAAATGATCACGTATTATGAAAAGTATGTGAATGATTTGTGTGTGTGTGTGTGTGTGTGTGTGTGTGTGTGTGTGTGTGTGTGTGTGTGTCGTGAAATTCATAAATGCGAACTGTATTCTGGATCCCCTTTTTAAGGGGGTACTACAACGACCACGAAGAAGAAGAGGATAATAAAACTTTCCACCTTGCTGTGATGGAGTGACCAACTTGACAACTGTCCGACCAATTAACATGTTATGCTGTCGCTGAAATCGAAATGGGTAGGTACTCAAACATTCTCTGTTGTAAATTTGACTCGCGTTTGGAAAGAGGAAATGCATTATGTTGTGTTTGCCTATATTACACTCTCTGATAACAGTGTGGGTTGGTTGCCGGGAGTGAAACTCATTGATATGCACTGACGAAACGCCTCATTTAATTGTGAGTAGAGATGTTTCACATTCATCATCAATGATCTAAGATAGCTCTCACAGTGTCAGAAATTTAAACCTAAGATTTCCTTGAAATACTTTAATATACGTTGTCAAAGTCACAAGTCTAATATAATCTTAATCCGTCAATATTTGTTTTATAAAATTTCAGGCCAAATTCAAAAATGTGTTTTGTTATTGTGTGACGGCATAGTCTGTGACTTACAAAGGAATGTATTGTGGCGATTGCCATTTTGGGAGGTATCAATATTGGAGCAGCCTATTACTCGCTTTTAGTCACCGGTCACTCTCCTGATGTTCTCGAAAGCTTCGATAACAATCATTAACACGATCACATCCAACCGGACCTTGAAGTAAACAGGCAGTGAAATTTATAAGCTGTTATATCTTTGAATTGTTAAATCAGTTATTTTTCACTATAAACATAGTAAGAATTCAAAAGCAAAGATCATTTCATGTGACATTTGAGTGAAACCGACTATTTCATTAAATTGATGGATTCTCAACAAGACTTGAATGTATCTGCTTTGTTTTGGGTTTAAATGCGCTTTAATCAAACCTCTTACTGATCAACAATGACAAGATACAAAGCGTTTGTCGCCACTCTTTGGATACTTGTTCATCATGTTGGAAGTGTGTATACTATGATTGGTTATAATGTGTAACAAAATATAATAAAGAGTAGAAATATAAGATGAAAAGGATACCAGCGTAGTTGCTGAAACACTATGATATATATTGTTGGTCTTCTAGTAACAATAATGTTTGGAATTTCATTAGGATTTTATATGTTCATCGAGACTTATTGGTCTGATATATTGAATTGAATGATGATGACATAAGTTTAAAAAATAAACACTGATTCCAATTGCTTTAAATCTTCATAACTTCCGGTCCTGTAGTAAATCATAGACAAGTGTTGGCATGCAAGCTGGATGATGAACAATATTTTGGATCTAATTTTTTTCCAATTTTTCTTCCGCCTCTCTACCTATATCCAAAATGAATAAGTAAACAGATTGCCTTCATAGATTTTAGAGTCCGCTAAAAAAGCAACAGATCATAAAGTTTCATTTATCTAAGAACGAAATTTAAAGACTATCAAATGGTCAAAACTTGCGTGAAATTAAATTTCACAAAAGACATTTTCCTAAAGCAGTTGTCTTTTGTTTGTTTGGTTTGGACTTTTTAAAACATTTGACATGGCTGTGTCCGTATATTGCGAAGTCATGCTGTTTTTAATGAAGGCATTCCTGTTCGGGAATTTTTTCGCAGCAACAGAATTCACACAAAATACACATATGAATGGATTTTCCAATGCCTCAACGGTCTCAGGTGTGTCAATGGAAAACAACAAAGACAGCATCAGATAATTGCGATGGGCATTCACTGACATGCCAATATGATGACCGAAACATCAATATTTTTGATGAATCCACAGCATCAGAAGATCTCAATAATACCCCTTTTATCGAGGAGGTTGTAGATTAAGGCATATTGTTTCAGGCAGAATTGTGTTCTGTTTCATCTGGTCATAAATCAACGTTACCACTTTTCATTACTTCAAACCTTCTTTGTAGCCCTTGTTCACGCGAAGCTGATTGTTTAAACAATATTTTCAGTTCAGATACAAATAAACGAGCAATCTCTAAAATTAAGGTTTCCAAAGGTAATATCACGAACAGCAATGATAACACTCTTGATATTCTGTGTTTTCCTATTAATAGCCAGGATGCGGTCAAGATAATCTATTCATGCCCACCACACGACAATGATAAGGATGAAGAGGAGCACGATGACCTATTGGATTATGCTATTCAATCAAAGAGCGACATTGATTTCTTGAATAGAACACATCGTGGAACCAATACAACAAACAAAGATAACTCAATACACCAAACATGCAACATGTGTTTGTCTTCCCCGACTACCCCAAACCTTATCACATCTATTGAGACTGGTCTGACGTATTGTAACAGGGCGTGTCTGGACTGCAATGAACCAACGACAGGAATGAGACATCGTAGTTCAACACAAATTTGGCATAAGGAAGTAACATGTAAACACCAATTTAATCCACCAACTCTCAAAAGAAACAAATCAGTTAACGGGAACAATAAATATGGTTCGTTTATACACCGCATTTGGGACGGTAATTCATTTCTTTCTCGATCTTTTTGGGTTGGGAAGGAAGCAAACTTCAATGCCGATTCTCAGAACAATGAAAACTACTTGATCGGAAACAGGCCCGTTAAGATAAAAACGAATATTTCAGATCCCGGGTCTGACTGCAAACCCAACTTTATTCCACCCGAGGGTGTTAACGTCCAGCTTTGTCTTAACCCAGGAGATCGAATAAAGGTCTATGACTGTGACATTGATAAGTTCAATTTGACATTGGACAATCATACAAAAGTCAGGCTTATGTACCTGTGTCGTGACAATTACACATGGCCTGTATTCACAGATGATGTGTGGTACAAGAATATCTTCTGTTTTCTGTGTCAGGTAAGGGATTACAAACATCAATGGTTAATAAAAGGCAAGACGAAAATTGTGAGCTTTTTTACAACACATTGTGCATTAAACATAATCAAAGCTCTACAAACAAATCTCAAGGTAACTGCAACAAGTATCATGTAGTATAAAACAATCAAGTTCAATCAATATTTTACAAATAGGGAACATTATAGTATCATCGGAGACACATGGTAGGATGTCTCCCGTATCATCCAGTGCGGCTAGAACTAAAAACAACAATGCACTACGAAGGAAATGACCTTAAAAATATTCCGTTGATCAATATCAAATGAAGTCAAGTAAAATCAAAATAAACTAGAAAAAGGATCAAATTTTACTAGTCCTCTGTTCTTCCATCTAAACCAACAGTCGCATCATTACTTGTTTTACCCCAATTATGCTTCGTTTATGGAACTACCTACTGCAGATATCAAGCTTCTGAGCAATATTAAGACCTCTATAGATGCAATACAGTCAGGAGGGTACTTTTTAAAAAAATAATATGATCCATCGACAATAATGTTAAGTTTGAGCATAGCCTTCATGAACTTATATGCAGACACTAGGACTTGAATTTTGACGTCATTTCAGGTTAGTGCATGGCTTAATGGGTTGGTAGTTCTAAAAATCAAAACAAATGATCCCATTGGTTGACCTACGGAATACAATTGACGATTCACTTTCTTTTTGGTGGTCGTGGCTTTGGATTTTGACGTAATGTTTTGGTCAGTGTCAGGACATGAGTTTACGAAGTCACATTATAGGAAGCAGAAAAGAAAAATCCAAGACGGAAAAGATTCCTAATCTTTTAAAACCGTGTTTGGTTAAGGCACGGAAAACATTCAATGGATAACTGAGGTGCTTTTAGAAAACCGTTTAGTTATAAACATTTTCTGATTAAAATTGATAATCTAAAATTACAATTTTCATTTATTGGTTTCTTCGATGTGGGCTCTGATCTTGAAATAAGAACAGCAGCAACAATAACAATAAAGATGACGAGAATAACGTTCTTGTTTATATTTGACTTGAATTGACCTCATGTGATATCGATCAAATCGAAATCCTCTCAAATCGTCTTCCGATATTCTTCTTCTTCTTCTTCTTCTTCTTCTTCTTCTTCTTCTTCTTCTTCTTCTTCTTCTTCTTCTTCTTCTTCTTCTTCTTCTTCTTCTTCTTCTTCTTCATCTTCTTCCTATTATTATTATTATTATTATTATTATTATTATTATTATTATTATTATTATTATTATTATTATTATTATAATTAATGTTATTATCATTATCATTATTACAGTTGTTTTTGTTGTTGTTGTTGTTGTTGATGATGATGATGATGATGATGATGATGATGACGATGATATGTGATGATGAGATGTGATGATGATGATGATGATGATGATGATGATGATGATGATGATGATGATGATGATGATGATGATGATGATGATGATGATGATGATGATGATGATGATGATGATGATGATGATGATGATGATGATGATGGTGGTGGTGGTGGTGGTGGTGATGATGATTATAATGATAACATAAACCACCTATGTTTTCCCCAGAATCTCATCCCTAAGTCATGCCCTGGTCATACCTCCTATCATGACACTGGCTTCGATACCTTCGTTACGGAATTTAGCCTGGCCTTATTGACAGATGTCACCAGTTACGATGACGATAACGAAGATGATGACAAATTTTTCGACAAAAACAACCGTCTTCTTGGTAAAGATGAAATTGAAATAATGCCACAAACAAACACCGTGAAGTCAAAGAGTATCACACACTTTAACTGCCCCAAAGGATTCTGGGATAGTTTTATGACGGTTTGTACTGTATATTTAATGATCATTTTCATTGGTTGAGTGTAATGTCTAATAAATCAAAGCGTTTCCCAGGGTTGCCAAACCAAGAGCACCACTAAACATGGGAAGAGATAATAACAAGAAATGAAGTGAGTAAGAGAAGTGCTAGAAGACAAAAAAGAATATTTGTTTCGTTTTTAATAGATGGTATGAGAAGCAAGATAGGTCTGGTTTGTGTTGTGCGTTGTGTGTGTGTGTGTGTGTGTGTGTGTGTGTGTGTGCTTGTGTGTGTGTGTGTGAATGACTACGTTTCAGCCAAAGTAGTTTGTAATTTAAGCGCTTAAAGTCTGGTGTCTCGGAGTGATAGCGCTATAAGTTTTCAGCATTATTATTATTATCTTATGCGCGGCTATGTGGTCTAGTGGTATGACACTCGCTTTCGAATCGGAAGGTCCTGGGTTCGAGCCTTGCTCGACGCATAGTTGAGTCCTTGGAAAAGACTCTTTACTCACATTCTCTCACCGTACTCAGGTGTAAAATGAGTACCTGGCCGTTAACAGCGTTGTCTTTGTCCGAAAAATTGTAATATTGCCTAACAGATGTCATGTCTCGTCCTACATGTTAAATGTTGCTGTTGACCAGGGACCCCTTGTAAAGGGCTTTGAGCACATAAGTGGATATTGCGCTATATAAAAAAGCTCAAAAATTATTATTATTATTAAAAATCAATTTGATTTTTAATGTGTGTTACGACAAGGAGTTGAACCCGCCCAGGACAGGATTGTCACGACACCTGGGCCACGAGAGGGATGCTCTACAATCGACACCATCCACCTCTCTACAAAAAAGGGTATTCAAACGTAGGAGCTATCTCGAGTCCCTCTCGCGACTTCCTGAGGTCCTAAATTCAACACACAAACACAACGAAAGTTTGTTAGCGAGTTAGCAGTTAATCTATGAACTTTGTTCTCAACAAACATTTAACACAGAGACGACTGAGACATAAGTTCCGCTCTTGTGTGAATATTAATTTAGAAGAAAAAAGTAACATGAGAAGAGACATGACCCTTGCCTTGCACAAATCTAATATTTTTTTTCCCAACAGAGATAACACCGGCCTTGACTCATTTGCTTTTATGAAATTATGTTTTCTCTTTTTTTTCTTTCTTTTGTATTTGCAGCCGTTATATCCAAGTTTGTAAATTTGTTCTCTGATTCTTGCAGCTTGTTATCCAAACCAACATTAGACTCGTTACCTTCTTTTTAAAGAGACGTTATTGAATGGCAGGATAAAGGTGGTGAAATACAATTCTTAATCATGCGGAGTGCATAAGGTAGCATTTTCAAGTGATTCCAAACAGCGTATTGCATACATCGTTCTATGACATTTGTTTGGGGGTTTTTGTTGGGTTTTTTTGGGGGGGGGGGGGTTGTTTGTTTGTTTGTTATTTTTTGTTTTTGTTTTTGAAGCTGTTTTCTTCAGTTTGGTACTTTACGATCTCATATCTCTTGAAGGGTGCTTTTGTGGTGTGCATCCCAAGATTATCCATCTACATAAGCCTCATACATTGTAAAGTCGTATGTTCCTATTTCAATCTACTATAATATTTACAGTAGTGACATTGTTAACATTGAATACATCTACTTTACTAATGTATCTTTTGATCAGAATGAGTGCGAGCCAGTATTGTGCAGTCGAGATCGTCGTCTGATGAACGTAATGAAAAGTGGCCGTCCTGACTCTTTCTGGTGCGAGCCTGTGGGCGGAGGAGTACTTGATACGACACAGAAATCGAAGGAAGCTGGCATAAAGGAAAGCAAGTTGCAAGAAAGGAACAATAGAAACAGCTTCTACGGAAATGACACTGGTTATGTTATGTATGCCTTAAATATTTGGTGGGTGTTATACGACTTCTATGAAAAGACAGACACCAAAATCAGCAAAGACAGTATGTTTATAAATTTTACAACTGCATTGGATTTTATGCTTAAACAGAGCATTGTGATAGACAGTGCACTAATTAATATTACAACATTGAAGATAATCGACACGAACGTCACACAATTTTTATTATCTGTATCAACATCATCAGAAGCGCATTTTTCAAGTAGAATTTTTAAACGCATCACTGTATATTTTACATTAGAAGATTCTTATCAGAGACTTAAAATAGAAAAGGATTTATTAGGGATATTTTCAAATATCAAATATGGTGTGAACATTGGAGAACGCAATTTGAAATTCCAAAGTATAATTTCTGCCAGTCTTGGAATAAAGTCAGGTCTTGATGTAATCTTAGCAGATAACTTTTATTTTTGCATAGAAAGTATATTTGAAACTTGTTCTGAGATAGATAGACACAAGTTTCGATCTCTCAGGCTACAAATGAAAGGTTCGGCTTCTAAAACAAGTCCAATATTGTTGGGTGTCGTAACCACTTGTCCACATGTCAGACTCAATTTCAGCTTGTTTAATGCATCACAGATGTTTTCAATTGGTCACAACGAGTTTCATTTTAGGCTTAAGCTACATCAATTTGATTTTGTTGATGGAAGTGATATAATTGTTGTTTGCATTAAAACTCTCGAGGACATTAGACGTCATTTAGATCAACGCAAGAAAATTCTTGAAATGCCCAGAAACATTGTGGGGAGGCTTCTGACTTTAGCATTCTTATCGTTATCCGTACTTTGTCTTATCTTTACCTTCATCACTTATTTAGTTTTCCCAGTACTCAGAACGAAACCTGGTAAAAATAATATGTGCCTTATTTTCTGGCTTACTATTGCCCAAACATTGATTTTAATCAATCCGATAATACCGCGACACACGACATTTTGTGTTATATACGGAATGTTTACACAATACGCATGGTTGGTTTCCTGGTGCTGGATGGGAACGTGTTCCGTTCACATGTTTCTTGTGTTTGTAGTACGCAAAAATGCCCTGAATCACCACCAAGCACATCAATGGTATCTTTTCCGGTCCACATTGTTTTGTAACGGACTGCCTATTCTGAACGTCGTTCTTGGTGCCATTATTTCTCCTCATATGATCACTTCCGAGGCTGACTTCTATCATACCTACGGTGGCCGACTCTGCTTTCTTAGAAAAGGTCTTTTTATGATTCTCACAATGATCATTCCTTTTGCTACTATAATTGTTATCAATACTACATTGTTTATCATTACTGTGGTCACGATTACTCGAATCAAGCATATCAAAAGACGGGCAGGGCGACGAGAGAGAAAAAACATTCACATCTATTTATGTCTGTCATCCTTATCAGGTCTCACTTGGCTTTTAGCTCTAATTCCTGCCCTACCAGGATTAGGGGTGGTTCGATACGCATCAATTCTCGTCAACGGTAGTCAAGGTGTCATCATATGTATGTGCTATGCTTGTAACAGGAGAGTCCGGAAGATGTGGACATGTCTAATATTCTCACGGCAACAGAAATCGCGGGTTGTGTCATATACAAGAAATACACCCAATAGAACTAGTACACTCATAACGAATGTGTAAAACTGCGGTTCTGTAATCGGAGGCCAAGTGGGTCGAATTTTGATATTATTGTTGCAGGTTAGGGTTCAGAAAATCTATGAAAAAAAGAAAACAATTGAAGACAATTCTGTCACATACTTTTTATAAAAAAAAAACAATTTAAATTTAAACCAGGTAAATGTTGCTTTATACATAAATAGAGAATGTATTTTACCTCGTATATCAAGTTTCTGACTCTGAATTGGGTCTCTGACCTAATTGCTGACTTTTGTTTTGCCTCTTTTTCATTGCACGTGTGTCTTGATGTAACAATAATTGATAAAGAAAACTGAAAATCGTATCCGTGACGAGAATAGTTGAGGTGTGCACATTTACGTGCAGGCAGGTTTAGACACCTCAATATTTTTAAGGAAAAAGTCAAGTTATCCAAATGTAAATATCTTATTTATTGCTATTAAAAAGTAATAGATAGTATCAAACAATATTTGTTGTTGACAATGATCATAATATAGTGCACAGCAGAAGAGTTGTTGGCCTTTCCAAACGAATCAATAGAAATATTTCACACATTTCATATATTTTAATGGAAACTTCGTCATCCCTATTTTTTCAATGATACAAACTTTGTGTTTTTGTGATAATAATAGTTGTGTAGGGGCTTTTATTGAAACTATTTTGAATTAGATTTTTGTGCACATTCGTGTATAAATATCTTTTAATTGACAGTAAATGGCCAGATTTAAGAATCCTGCATATTGTGTCAAGTTAATTAATATATTTTCAGCTATATAATTATTCTTTTCTCTTATTACTCTTTAAAATATTGAAAAATCTTTAAGAATAATAAAAACTGGATTGTTACCTTTAAAATCAGTGCTGCCTGGATCCATCTATTTTAAGTTCATTGTTACTCCTTGTATCATTATTTTAGGGTTTTTTAATTTTTCAATTATTAATTATAAACATTATCTTGTTATATCTTAATCTTCATAACATATTTATTATCAATAATTTTATTAATCATTTCTAATATTAAAGAGACAGAGGCGAGTTTTATAAACTATACGTATTTGATAATCATTTTCTAAGGTTAACGATGGTCGATAAGGCTTGTGTTGATATTGCTCTTGGTGATAGTGCAGCTTTCATTTTTCTTGTTGCTGCTGCCATTGTTTTGTTTTGTTTTATTGGGTTTTTTTCGGGGGTTTTTTTTGGTGTTTTTTTTTAGAAGTGTTCCTGTTGTTCTTGTTGCTATTGTTGTTGCTTTTGTAGCTGTTATTGTTGCTACTGTCTTTACTGTTTAATCTTGTTGTTGTTTATCTTGTTGCTTATTTTGTTCTTGTTGTTGTCGTTGGTTTCTTGTTTACCATACAAACATGGGTTTTCCATCACACCGTGCCAGGAAGGCCAGGCACCTTAGGATGATATTCAAACTGGCTACTTCAGAAGGAGAT
>NC_088366.1:41718465-41755965 GCF_034508935.2 Berghia stephanieae
AACACAAAATAACTACAATATATTTCGCTGACACGAAGAAGCAATTGGCTGAAACAATTTGTAGGCAAAACATATATTTTTTAAATATTCAATCAATTACTCATTTGTCTATATATCTATCTGTCTGTTATTTCCATGTTAAACCTACTCCTTTTACTCACAACACACACGCACACACTCATTTGCACATTCTCATGGAAGCAAACACACACACACACACACACACACACACACTCATACACACATAACACACATTCTTTGACTCTGAAAGACAAATGACAATATCTCTATACATTATGTGTATTCTAACACATTTCCGATCCTACCGCTCCAAAGACATATTCCAGGATTCGTCTCTCCAACTGGAAGGCCATCTCTCCCAGGATCCTGACACTTGGACACATGTTGCAATCAACCACTGAAACACAACACAAGACTTTACTATTTACTTGGCGGTGATTTGGGGGCTGTTAGGAGCCGGCAACTCCGTGCCCTTCGGGATGATGAAATTGGGGTTGATCTATATTACATTTCCTAGTGCTCGAGGTCATTGGTCATATTGCAAAGTGTGTTCAAAATGACCCACATAGTGAAAAGTGTTCACAGTTTTTTAAATATCCAACGTCACAATTGGTGTTTTTGCTCAGCTTGACTCATGGGTAGGGTATGTTTACAACTTTCATAAACACAGCAGCGTGTTTACATTTAGTGAAAAATGTCCAATCGTTGTACAGCAACAAATCAGGTGATCGATGACTATGTTGGACGAAAACATGAATAGAGATCGCTCCCATTGCGGCTTCAACCGTGTCAAACTTATAGATACTTCCCGCGGCTCCAACCCTGTCATGTCTGCTTTTTTTTTTGTCTGTGACATTTTGAAAAGAAAAGACTTTTTTTATTTAGAAATTTGGAATAGTATTGTGATTTATCATAAATAGAAATAAAGATTAAATAGAAATCCCAATATTATATAGACCTATGTCTGCTGAAAAGCTGTTTTCCACCAAAGTGGGTTTGTTTTAAATTCCGGCCTAAATGGCCAATATAGAATCTTAAATACATTATTTGTGTATGTTTGTGTATATATGCATCTGCCTGTGAGTGTGTTTGTCTTGATAATTGAATTCGTTTTATTGAAATCTTCAAAAATGTTAACAATCCTGGAACGGATCAGAACCAAACAAAATCATATGAACGTTTTTGCCGTGATTTATACATCTTCAAAATGAAAACGTATTTAATAGACCTGACAATGTCTGTTGGAGTTCATCGATACAAAACTCAACATACAAGTTGTGAGGCTATGTGGTCTTGTGGTATGACTTTCGCTTTCGGATCGGAAGGTCCTGGGTTCGAGCCTCGCTCGCGCATAGTTGAGTCTCACCGTACTCATGTGTGAAATGAGTACTTGGTCGTTAACAGCGTCTTTGTCGAGAAAAAAATGTAATATCGCCTAACAGGTGCCATGACTTGTTCTATTTGTTACGTATTGCCGTTGGTCAGGGACCATTTATAAAGCGCTTTGAGCACGTTTAGCGGATATTGCGCTATATAAAAGCTCAATTTTTAAAAATTTCTATTATAGAAGTTGCCAAACACGCAACAAATTTACAAAATTTGATAATTTAAAGAGAAAAATCAAAATATAAAGATTTTAAGAAATGCTCTCACCTTCGACCATTCGTCTTGTATAGTATCGGATAAGGATTTCTATCAAGGGTTTTCCCTTATCTGTCTTGAAGTTATTTCCATGATGCAAGTTCAACTAAACGTTATTGGGACTAATAGCCTCTATAGATATCTAGTTCTGTCAATCTAAGCCGTTCGATTCAAATTGATTAAATGTTTCAAATTTTATTATTTCTTTAGTTTCGGAATTAGATCGTTTTCTAGGATATTTTTTTCAATAGCTTGATCGTTGTTTCCTTGACATTGACCTAATAAGAGGTCAACTGGTCACATGCTGGTGTTGCCCATAGATATAGAAACTTCATAAGATGAACTATAGAAATAATCTACATTATAAAGATTGAATCAAGTTTGTGTCATTAATTTCAAATCTGTTTTTTTCCCACTGGTAACCTAATGTAGTCAACACCAACTTTGCATTCTTTTCGGCATCGGTGATGTGGTTTCATAGCATTTGACAACAACGGGACAGCCATTCTTAGTACAGAAATTACTGGGAAACTTTTGGTAACTATCGTTAAGAGACGAATCAGATGTGTTTGCTTTTCCTCTACTCCTGGGTGTTGTGTCAGTCTCATAATCATCGGCGCACGGATTGTTTATTTCATCACTAGCTTTCCCATCGTCCGTGTTGTTGCTCCCTTTTGACAATCTCTTGTAACTCCGTCTCATTGCTGATACGTTGCTAGAGGTTAGAGCCGTGTCCAGTGAAGTCAGAGAAGAACAATTACTCGTTGACGCATCGCTGATACCACGTGCTTTTCCCTCAACACTTGACTTTTCTGACACTCCCCCATGTTTTCTTAAATTTCCTTCCAGGCCATCCCGAAAGCAATCAGCGATATTATTTGAAGATAGTTTTAAATCCTGATAACTGTTTTCTTCTTGTGCAAACTGTTTCAAGTTTGAAAAATTTTCACTTTGTGTTTTGTTTGACTGATTTGAACCATTTAGATTAGCGTTTTTAGTTTCTGATTGGAAATTAACCTCACTGTTTGTCAACATGCAACCATAATTAAGAGTCTTTTTCTTCTGTTTCTCAGTGGATTTTGAGTTGAGATTGACATTGTCATTGCGATCAAGATATGATTCCACTTGCTTGATTCGTTCACTTGCTTTATTCAACAACATTTGTGTGTTTTTATTTATGTTAAGTAACGTGGCAGGATCGATATTTCTATCTTCAGCGTGATTATCAAGTATGGGATTTTGGGAATTTGAAACCCGCTTTCTCATTTTTCCAATGTCCTTCCCTGAAGATGCAGAGTCTCGGATTGTTTTACTGACATGTCGTTCTCCTTTTCGATTCTTTGATTTCGTCAGAGCTTTCTTTCGCTCATTGTAACATTTGGAAGATGTGTCACTGGAAGACAGTTTGTAGGACCCAGGTGGGTTCTGACGATCAGGTGAACATGGTCTTGCCATAAAAGGAATAGCATTAGAATATGTGTCAAACCTTTGACTATGTGAGGTATTGAAGTCGCAAATCAGACTGTGAATGTCGTCAGATGAACACTCTTCTGGCTCCTCATCCGATAAAGGTCTATATAACGTAATAGTATCTTCATCTAATTTATTGTTGTTTATCGTGGCAAAATCTGGAGTTTTACAATCGATCAGTTTACTTTCCAGTTCGCTTTTCCCTTGGCATCGTAAATTCTGTGTACATTTCAAGAACTTTTTACAATCTTTGATCACATCTGTCCAAGATCGAACGGGTTGGTACGCCGATTTATTTGGAACCGTCTTGGTAACAGAATCGTTGCCCATATTCACCCAGTCATCTTTCTTTACGTTTTTCCTATCTAGGCTAATTGATCGACCACAGATAGTTGGCAATTTAGGACTATGCTGTTTATTACACGGTTCGCTTTGTTTATCATCATCTGCCGAACATTCACTGACGCTAGGAATGACCACATTCAGCTTTGTCACATCTTTCCCTGTCTTTTTTGGGCACTCTTCTTTAACTGGTTGCCTTGAACGTGGAGATTTTTTACAGAGACGTCTTTTCGCTCTTCTTGTTTTAGACCCATTTCTTGTTTCTTCGGCTTTGCAATGCCTTTCATAATCTTTACAATAATCTTTAAAACTTGGAGAGGGTGTGCGTCTGGAGCATTGGCTAAATGGTTTATTTCTATACATTTCAGTTGATGGTTTATTCATAGGACACTGACACTGTTGACACGCGTTCTTATTACTTTTCCATGGATTTGGACATGGACTAGAATATCTCTCCTTGATCAAAGTCCTGACCAAAGCCAGTATTTTGACTACCTCACTACATGTTGTCGTTTTCAAAAATGGCTTCAAGACAGCAAGCTGTGATTCAGACCATGAGCTGCTGAAACAAACCACGAGTTCCTGATTTTCTGCTACGACTCCCAGACTCTTCCCTGCGTCTATACTGAAACGCATTGGAGGGGATCGTGTACGTTGTCTTCTTGGCCTTGGACAGCTTGAAGATCTCGGTAACCGACAGCACATACAGAAGCACACCTTTCCCATCGCGTTTTGAGACATATTGTTTGGTGACCGTGATATAGAACCCCTTGACCTCCTTCTTCTGCGTCTTGCACGTCTTCTGTTACTTCTAGGACTGAACGAACGAGGGCGGCAGATACCCTTTCTTTTTGAAGAATTTAATGATTCTTCCAAGTTGTCCTTCTTTCCTTCTTGCCAAAGATCTCTAGCCGTGATGGTTTTCAAATCTCCACAACTGTTATTCGGTATTGGCTTTGATTTATTTAGATATTGCTTCCATTCCAAGTCATCTCTCTTTTTCTCTCGCCAAATATCATTGGATGCAAATGTCTTTAAGTCTCTGCTTGTATTTGGAAGCGGTTCTGATTTATATGCGTATTGTCTCCAGTCCAAACTGTCTTTTTTCCCTTTTTGCCAAGGGTCACTAGTTGTGTTGATCTTTAGATCACTGCTATCATTCCAGTCTAACTTCGATTCACATGCATTTTGCCTCAATTCCTTACTCGGGCTAGAAGGTGAAGAGATTAGCCAATCATTCTTCTTTGGTGCTGGTTTGTTGATGTAGGCATCAATAAAATGTTTCTCTTTGTTACTAAACACATCCCCGCATGACTTCTGCTCCTTTTCAAGTAAATCAATGGTATCATTTAAAAACTCACTACGAAATTTCTTTTTATTGAAAACGCTCCCATCATTTTTCCGGGGATATGAGCCAATTATTGACGTACCTTTGTCGAATTTCGGTTGTCTAGACTTCTTCTCATGAAAAAATAAATCCTGTCTTTCGGGCATACCCCTACCCCAGTAATTTTGTCTTCTGGAAAATTCGTTATCTGTAAATCTACATCTTGATTTTGATTTATTTAGATGAGCTGAGAAACTAGAGACGTTCCCAAAATCTGAACTTTTTAAGTAATCGCTCCGAAACGTTTTATCAATAGATTTGTTAGCGTTACCCCTAAATAACCGACCATCTGCTGACATGTTTTCGTTACGTGCGGATGTGTTGTTTGAATAAGTATTATTTTACTGTGAAGAATTGATTTATAAGATGACTTAAATGCTTTTCAATGCCTATGTTACTGTTCTTTCGCTGCACAGAGTTTCAGATATCATTCTTCTTACACAACTACAGGACAATGGTATGCTTTGATAAGAATAAATAACAGAAGCGATTACATTTAGTTCATTCGAAGCTAAACTTAATATAAATTGTATCATCCCGTAACACATTCCATTTCAACAATATAAAGAAAGGCATCATCAATGTAAACATTTTGTTAAGTTTACTATCGGTGCTCTGAGGTAAGGAATCGGAACTAGAATCTAAGATCTGGTGTGCAATTCGATTATACAACACCAATGAAGTTGAAAATAATAATAAAATTCGTTGAAAAATTAAACATGAATAAGTAGATAGCATAGCGCCAAAAAAGGGGAACAAAATAAACACTAAAAAACGTTTTGGGATCATAATTCTTCTTATTTAATAAATGTCATATTTTCATTGGGAGTTATCCCAGAAGAATATTGAGAATATCATATTTCCTACTTTTGAAAGCGTTTCACGGTTCAGACCCACGCGAACATATATGCAGGTCTGACATCCGAACGAAATTATGGGCCCATTTTAGAATTGTTGTAATCGACAATAATTTGCGTTCTTTTTGTTCTATTTTTTTTTTAATTTTCATTACAACAATGAGCCCATGATGAACTGGGTTATCAGACCTGCAAATAAGTATACGTCGATTCAGATTCTACTCCAGATCTGGAGGATTACTTGCTAAGGTGTGCCCGTCACCTCAATTACAGTACAATCAGGAATATAAACACATTCAGACACAAATGATAAAAAGTTGGGGTTTTTTGGGGGTTTTTTTTTTATTAATCAGACGTCTAATCATCTTGAGATCTCGTGTGTGCGTGAATTTGTGTTGCTCGCTGTTTTTGTTTGTTTGTTTTTTGTTTGTTTTTTTTTTTTTTTTTTTTTTGTTTGGTTTTTTATTTTATTTTATTTTTTTTTTTTTGTGGTTGCAGGTCTCTGATGGTCGTAGGATAAAAATTATATTGTCAAAACATCTTTTTAATAGCAGTTTTGAGTGAGTTGCCACACTATATCTCTCTTCTTCTTTCACACAATGGTCTTTTACAATATGGTTTACTTTTGGTCAATTAAAATCTGCGAACTTTTCTTAAAGTTGAGGTGTATCTTGCAGTATCATGTGTTCATCCCTTATTAAAAGGCTTCCTTTTACATTTTTATTTATTTCGCTTACACAGGACAACCATGATGATCCTACCATACATTTTTTTCTCCAAAAATCAAATCCTATGAGAGATTTGTTGCCTGACGGGCCTCCTACTGACAGCACCTCTATCTCCTGACCGTTGGGGAGACATGAGAGATGACTTTGCAGTAAAGGCCCTCCATCATTCCTCATAGTGTTGGGCTGTCCATCCTTGTCCAATCCTTTGCATTATCCATCCAGCACTTTGCCGTCCTCTCCTTCTGCCTCCCTCCAAGTGCCTTATATAATATAGGTTATTTATTTTGTTTCTTTCTCTTTTCATAAGTATTCTTACAGAAGTTTTGGTAATGTGACTCATTACGCGGACGGCACGATGAAATTCACAATCATTTGCTGCCTGTTTCTTGGGTACTGCTATGAAAATTGATTCTGATAGGTCCAATGGGATTTGTTCTGATAGCTAGATATCATTCAATATTTCTGTAAGGGACGACGTCCTAGAAAAACGTGTAATTAAAAATTCGGCCAGAAAACTCGTCATTCAAATATCGATCGATTGAAATGACCCTCATCTTGGCAAGAACTCTCAAACCTGGGATTTTATTGAAGATTGAATTTGGAGCTTCTTCCATAGGTTCCAGCATCTCCATTGTAATGGAGTCCCCCCCCCCCCCCCCCTTGCCTCCCCTGACATCATATTTCTCATTGCAACTTTGACCTTATCTTTCATTATGGGTGCACCTTCAGCATTTCTACAAAAAAATTCTCAGTTCTGGCCGATCATCATAATATAACTCCTTCAAGTATTTCGGCCATCTTTCCAAAAACTTCTCTTTTCCATGATTATCTGTCCGTCCTTAGATTTGATGAATCCGCTTGATGAACAAGTTTTCTTTTTATTTTTACTGATCTCACTAACTCTCTGATACATATTATTTGAATAACGATAGAAATTAAATTCTATTTCATTACATTTCATCTCAAGCCATTTGTTCTTTTCTTCATTGCATTTTGCTCTAATTTCTTTGTTGAGTTCTACATATGCTTCCTTGTCATTTTTTTTGTTCTCCTCACTTCTATCATTCTAGCATTTCTTTTATCACCCATCTTTGTTTTGGTTTTTGTTGTACTGGTGATACATTTTCTTTCACTTAGTTTGTGATGGTCTCCTTAAAGGCAGTGTCTACGTACACGGTAACCGCGGGCACCTAGCCTCAGGATCTACGTACACGGTAACTCCGGTAACTGGTTTGCCGCTACAATACAAGCAGTCGATAGACCTCGCTCTCTATGTGTATGTGTGTGTGTGTGTGTGTGTGTGTGTGTGTGTTATTTTAAAAAATACAATATAACCCATTAAAGGCGAGATTCAAGGTTACCATGTATGTTACTGTTACCGTGTACGTAGATTCTGAGGCTAGGTGCCCGGTTGGTAACGAAAATAATGATACCTCGATATCTGCGATATTCCTCTTTATAACGAAGTTATGCATCTTTAATTGAACCCCCCTAAAACTTAGTAAAAGCGAACGGCAATTTCCAGTCATAACTTTCTTATGGGCGAGTTGGGTAACAATTTGACTCCCACTGCTGCTGCTCACTAAACTGCCTAAAGTTACCGTTCCTTAAAACATTCCCACTTCTCATCAATGTCTCGTATTGTTTCCAGAATCCCAAGACAAGGCTGTGTGTTGTCATTGGATCTATTCTCAATTTACACATAGCAGATAATGAGGAAAATAAAAGACATGCTCGGAGTGAGCGTAAATAGACAAGTCATAAACATAAGATATGCAGACGACACAACTTTGATTGCAGAAAACGAGTTGTGAAGGAAAGAAGAGAAAATGGGGCTAAAACTAAGTTGAAATGTTGGAATATTTTTTGTCAGTTATTCTCAGTTGCCATGGAAATGCCGCCATCTTCGACTTTGATTTGCAATTTTCATAATCAATAGACTTCCGGATTTATCAATATGTGTATATGACATACATATATTTCAATACATCAACTGAGTTTTGTTGGTAACTGGGGTTTTTTTTCCTCGTAATTTTGAGGCGTCACGTGAACGGAGGTGGCTTGATGCCACGTTTACCTCTTGTCAAGGTTCAAGTAGACGGAGGGAATGAACAGCTTCGAAAAAGAACGAAATATCAAACACGGAACGTTTCAAGCTCAAAGCTCTTCTTTATCCCAATACCAAAAACATTAACACATCACTTAAAATTCAGAGAGACGGCAGAGAAATACTTGGCACAGCTGTCCACTTTACTAATGTTCTTTCAATTCTTTCTCTACTTATCATCTATATATAGTCGGATGAGATGGCTTTTGAACTTTCCGTTACAGCCTTTTTAGAACCGTCGTAAACCAGGTCCAGGTAACATGGCATGGAATTTCACACTTAATGTAGAAACTGCGTAATATAAGGATTGGTCTTAAAATTCTGTTCACCAAATTTCGGCTAATATTCATCACACTACCTCAAATTGCGAGATGAGGTTTAGACTTTAATATATTCCTACAGATAAAGAGATGAGCATTCACTTTTAGAATTGAAGCGTGACATTGACGTTTTTAATTCAATTCTGGTCTTAGCCAGTTAACTGCCGTATCCTAGAAAAACGTGTAATTAAAAATTCGGCCAGAAAACTCGTCATTCAAATATCGATCGATTGAAATGACCCTCATCTTGGCAAGAACTCTCAAACCTGGGATTTTATTGAAGATTGAATTTGGAGCTTTTGCCAAGATGAGGGTCGTTTAAATCGATCGATATTTGAAAGACGAGTTTTTTCGGCCAAATTTCAAAACACGAGTCTTTCCAAAGTACGACAAACAGGTGGTGAAAGGGCAACCAGTGGAGTTCATAAAACATTGTGGTTAATTCCTTTTCCTAAAAGTCATCTTGTGTTGCTTGGTTTTGACAAAGGTGCAATTTTTAAAAAATAGATTATCAGGCAGATGGAAAACTAAGGAATTGCAACAGCCAAGTCTAGAAAAGAGAAATTATGGTCAATTCAACATCAAGACATCAGCATATTCCTTGCATCAGTGATTGATATTTATACCACGAGAGAATAGCCACTAATTATATGATCTGCGTGTTGTGGCAATTCGCGTGCTCCAGGATAATCACCCATTACTAAATTGGTAGCTGGATCTCTTTAGAATTCACAAACTTTGTATAAACTTTGGAGTCACAACATGTACGTCTCTATAGGTCATAGGTCATATGTCACCGCTCACCTTATACCCCCCCCCCCCCCTCCCCACCTTTGGCACACTTGAGACCTTAAAATTAAAAATTAAAAATTAAAATTCAATTTCCCTTTATTTAACCCATATGGTAAATTTGTCTCTAGGGTCTATTCAAAGGGAAGACTGGAATAACCCAGGCGTCAGCCGCAGTGCAGCGCCGCAAATTGAGCTAGGGCGAGGTGACTTGCTCAAGGCCACACAGCGCATCGGCGAGTGATCGAACTCGGTATCTTTCGGTACGAATCAAAGACCTTGCCCCTGAGCCACGCTGCCTTCTATAGAGCTATGTCCATTATATGTGGTCAGGGCGTTTTACAATGGGTCCCTCGCCAACAGCAACGATTAACATGTAGGACAAGATATGGCGACGTCTATTAGGCGATATTACAAGTCTTTTTTTATCGACAGAGACAACGCTGTTGACGGCCGGGTACTCATTTTACAACTGAGTACGGTGAGAGAATGTGACTATGGAGTCTTTTCCAGGGACTCAACTGTGCGCCGTTTAGAGTGGGAACAGTGGGACTCAAATTTGGACTTTCCAGTCCGAAGGCGAGTGGCTTACCACAAGACCACGGCATAGCCGTTCAAGAATACTCGAGTTACATAGATTATTTATTTTTTCGAAGAAAGACATTTGTAATCTGTTTAATTGTATACCTATATATAAGAAGCATACCATGATTACTTATAAGTGTTACTTCAAAATGTAATCCATGTACACTGATATTAACATGGATTTCTTCAGGTTTGAGTGCTATCTAATATACAGAGAGCGTTGTCGAATGTTTTTATGGGTAGTTTTTTTTTTTTTTTGGTTTTTAAAGCAAGAAACAATTAGGAAATTGGAATTTTGTAGCTTCACTGATGCGTAAAGTAGGCTTAGTTAGATACAATATTTATTTAATATATATCAACCATTTAAAGCGTGATTCAAGTTTGAGCTTATCTGATCCAAAAAAGATTTGCAATGTAATGTTTTAATTAATTTATACCGCGCGCAGAATTGACAAAGCACTCTAAGGCGCTACACCCACAAAGACAAAACGCACTCAAAAGCCTGTTTGAATGGGAATGTCTTCAACGTTTTATTTAAAATTGTTGTGCCCAGGAGCGTCTTTGATATCTTTATCTAATTGGTTCCATACCCTTGGAGCTCCAACAGAGGACGATTTATCCCAATTATCTACCACAGATGTAAACATTTTGCTATAGAACCAGTAACAGCAATACCATTTTAATTTCAGGTATTTTTGTGAAAACGGATGGATCTGTATATTCAGATAACTAATTAGAGAGATTCTTTAGTTAAGAAATAACTTGAACCTCGCATCTAAATGAGATAAAGGATTTGAGGCATTCTTACCTCCTGAAATAACGGCATCCTGCCCTTCCTGCTGGCATTGGTTGTCCTCATCGCATCCTTTGGGCGGGCAGGGCGGAATTGGTACCCTGGGTGGTAGACAATCCGAGACTTCGGCGCCTTTGATAGCGTTCATCTTGTTTGCACCTGATGGCGTGTATCCACCGCAACCACCCGTGGAACACCCGGCACCTTTACGGCTCTGCGGGCATGGACCTGAAAAAAATATGAAACGTTGGTGACGTTTCTCGTCAGAGACTTCACATCTGGGTGAGCTCATTACAAGAACGAACTTTTAAGAGATCGTTTGTGACTGTAGTCCTTAAGAATGTATTGCCCCCCAGCGTCGCTAGCATTAAATAGACAGTAGTGATTGTTTTCAAACTTTTGGATAAGACGCCGGTCATCGTAAGGTAGATGCATCAAGATCTTACATATTCAGCCACCAATTACTGCTTTATGGTCATTGGAAAATGTTTGTCAACTGTCTCTCTCAAATACATACCGTCTATGATCTCCTGATCAAACCCTCAGACTTAGATGTCGTGTTGTGGGTCTAAATCCACACAAATCTACCACAGCGACATACTGTGTGTATACACTTCCTCACTCGATTAGTGTGACTGAAACATGGCTATAGACTCAGACTATATATTGTAACAGTGTATGGCTTAACGTTGTAATGGAAACAGTGTCAACTGGCCTTCTGGGGCGGGGGGGGGGGTATAACTATAGCGTTGTTTGGCGCCTTAAGCCGAATATATCCTTACATTACATCATTTTTCCTATTCCTCAAATCTGTCGAGCTCTATTGATAGAGCATCAATGGAAAAAAATACATAATATCTAATCGGACTTGTTTTACTACATTTGAGTGAATATATTTACTATAACTTTATCCTATGATAAGTATGTTGGGTCGTCAATAAATCTGGTGCTGTGATACCAAGATTCCTTTTTATGATTTGGGCCAGAAATGTTGAGCTCTAATAAATTGGATAAAATAAGATGAGTACCAAATTGTCAACAGTTTCTTTAAAACCTTACACTTCATGGAAGTCCGAGCTTTAAGAACTTTTGACAAATTGTGTGTCTTGGAAGGGGGGGGGGTCGAACTAATGTGAAAAGTTGATTATTACAAATCAGAATGACTTATACGTCTCTAAAAGTCCTCGTAAGTGGTAATAAATTGTCGTACCGTTTTCAATCGCTTCCACCTCTTTTTTCACAGGTGAAGAAAGCTTCATTTGTGGAGGACAACATTCCTTCATATTCTTTCTCTTCTCTCGTTGCTTCTCACAGTGTGCGATGATCGCCTCCAGCACGTACTTACACTCTTGGTAGGGGTTAGCCTTTAGGTCACGGATTTGACACCGACGGACTTCATTGATGTTCCTCTGACGTGCACTGTCTCTTTTAACTCGGTCCAGGTCGGTTTGTTCGAACGTTCGATACATTTTGATTTCAGTAAACTTCTCGTTGAATGAATCAAGGCGAACGTTGTAATAGTTAACGAAAAGATGGTGCCTTGGAACTAGTCCAAAAAGAAAGCTATTCTATTGTTATCGAATCTACTTTATGACGTTTTGACGTGGCTGCATGCCTTAAAACTAACATCGTTTATGAAGAAAAAGGTTACCTAGTTCTATAGGCCGATTGTAATATATCGTGATACTAATGTCCGCAATCGCTAAAAAGCCACCATCTTGCAAATAGTATAATCAATTTCAGTTTTAATGCATTAGAATGATTGTTTTTACATTTTCAACGCTAGCTTTATTAACTTGACAAACAAAATAATTGAAGAGATTTACGTTCAAAAGAGGGAGATGATGGTGCAATGAGAAAGTAGCTGCGAATTTAGAAATGCGATTTGTCTTTTAGAAGTTCTCTACTCTTTCGATTAGCTACCTGTTACAATGTTTATAAGATTACAATGATTACAGGAATAGGACTACGGAACAATAAAACTCTGAGTAGTGATGTATACATGAAATAGTGCCAGACAAACCGAAAAGATGAACAGGAGAAAATCAGTCTTGTTTCGACCAGGGATCAATCTGCAGACGTCCTGTGGCGTCGTTGTTTTAGTGGTAGCAAAACAACACATACCATTTGTTTGCCTTACATTACATTTCAGTAGGTTGCAAGGAAGTCAAAACAGACTGTCCTTATCACGGAGAATGAAAATTGAGGTAAAAACAACATGCTTGGTGACAATTGCAATAATCATAAAATCAGAAACTAGCCAAACTGCTGTCAATGTTTAAAAAATATCCGGGCGATTTTAAATGTATATACTTTTTTATCACGAGTATATAAACAGCTCAAACTCGCTCTGATTACATGTCGGACGTATTATCATTACAACACAGAAATTAACTAATAGTTGTTTGCTTTTTAAATTATTGATAACCTTTGTCAAATTTTCATTCCTATTATGTAATAGACTTTAACGAGAGCTCTCCATTAGTTAAAGCCATAAGAGCATTATTTGCGACATCATGCTACTGCCAAAGGAATACGTTGTACTACAGATTCAATAAAACACGTAACTGAATTTCAAGGCAAAAAAAAAAAACAACAATAAGCAAACAACCAAACGATCCAGTTGACAACAGAAAAAAGAAAATAGATCGCCACTGTCTATTCTCAGTCCCTGGCAAATCAAGTCCTATAGTCATTTTGAAATGAGAATAATAAATTGTAATAATATTATTGCTAATTTTCAAGTGTTGTCTGATATATACGTGCGAATGTGGCGGTGTTAGACAAAGCAGAAAAAAACTATACAAGGATAAAATTAAAACATCTTTAAAAAATCAGCCTTCCTTGACTGAGGATCCAATCTCAGACCTACTAGATTATCAGTCAGACGTGCTACTGCTACAGATCACACTGCAAATATTACCCAATAGTTGGGATGGACTTAAAGCGTATGTTCTTCATAAAGATTTTATTCTGGCCTCTTCAACAAGATGCATTCTTTTCATAGGTTACATTTTGTCTAAAACTCCACTGGTTCCCCATACTTTCACGGTCTTTTGATTAAAACCCATCACCCCCTCAGCTATTGAACAAAGTGCTTCGCTAATGTTCTCTGATAATGTATTGATGTCATTGTTTAAAGGCAAACTTGCCACTACTTAGACTTGCGCCTCAAATATGTCAGCGATATTTGGGTCCTTCAATTTATCGACATAAATCTTAAACGAAACGTTTTGTCAACAGGTCTGATCATGGGCTTGTTCTAACACTGTAGTAATCAACAATATTTTGCGTTGGTTTGGGAGTATTTCCACTACAACGATAAGCCAAGAACAATTTATGTTATCAGACTTGCAGATAGGTAAGGTCATTTACAGGGAGCATGCATACCCTTTGCTTTTGGAATTTATAGCGCTTTCATAATCGCGGTTGTGATGCGAGATTGCGAGACTCACACATTGAAAACAACTTGAAAGTTTAATGTACAAGTCGTCAAACTGTTATTGGTAATTAAGTGGTTTAGTTTCGTTTATTGGTTGTCTGCTATCATGTTTTGGCCGAAACAGAGGCTTGATGATAAGGATTAGCACCATTACATTAAATTAAATGTAGAACAAACAAGTATAAATCAACGTTCGTTCTATCAGCAATAAAAATGTTGAGAGAGAGAGAGAGAGAGAGAGAGAGAGAGAGAGAGAGTGTGTGTGTGTGTAAGAGAGAGAGAGAGAGAGAGAGAGAGAGAGAGAGAATATAGTAGGAGTGAACTATCTGTTCAATGTTATAGTTATAAAACGTTATAACAAGTGTAACAAAATGACAAATTGCCATATCTATGGACAATAAAGATATATTATTATTATTATTATTAATATTATTATTATTATTATTATTATATTATTATTATTATTATTATTATTATTATTATTATTATTATTATTATTATTATTATTATATTATTATTATTATTATTATTATTATTATTATTATTATTATTATTATTATTATTATTATTATTATTATTATTATTATTATTATTATATTATTATTATTATATTATTATTATTATTATTATTAAATTATTATTATTATTTACTATTACATGTCAAATCCATAATTTGTTTGAATAAAACGGATACCATCTGGGATGAAATACTTGAACGTTAATGTCCTGTCTCGAAGAAAAGTAGAATTTTGTCATGAGTTCATTTCTATAATAATATGGCAATATCAGATTTTGCCCATAATCAAAAAGGTTAATTAATATTAATTTATCATTAATATACGTTTTAAAATCGTCTCAACTGTCCGGCAATTTACGCACTATAGATAGAACGAAGTTGACGTCACTCAGGTCTTTGTTGTTGTTTTTTCCCATCCATCTTTGTGAGTAATTCTCATTAACAGGACTATAAAGGTTTAAGGTTACACATAGCGTTGTGTGTTGATCCATTATACTTCCGGGTGGCAATGCTGTGAGCTTCTTAGCCAAACGCATACTATCTATACTGATAGTTCGTCTCACTGGTAATCGAAGGACTGAGGTTCAATCTCTAATTGAGGTCTGATTTTTAGAATTAGATTTCTTCACTCTCTCTCTCTCTCTCTCTCTCTCTCTCTCTCTCTCTCTCTCTCTCTCTCTTTCTTTCTTTCTTTCTTTCTTTCTCTCTCTCTTTCTCCTACTCTCTCTCTCTCTCTCTCTCTCTCTCTCTCTCTCTCTCTCTCTCTCTCTCTCTCTCTCTCTATCTATCTATCTATCTATCTATCTATCTATCTCTCTCTCCTCCAATCCGGCATTTTCACATCCACACCTTTACAGGTTATTATCTTGCATTAATTCCTGTTGCCCAATTTTTAAAACGTTCATACTGTCTGACAATACTCAGAGAAAGCTACACTAATTACCATCGGCTATAGATATCTCATTAAGTAACTTAAGTCTTACAAACTGTTATTACTGTTCAGTTGCTATTAAATCTAGTATTCAGACTATTGTGCGACAATATGCCTAGTGTTTTCCTGTTACTACTAATTTTGCACAAAAATCTGTCTACAAGGAACATGAAACAATACCTTTTTCTATTAAATGTAACTTTTTTGCAACAAACCGTGTTCATTTAAGTACAGTCATGGGAATGTTGCAGTTTATTGCTTCATCAAATCATTGACACAATGAATATTTAGAGGAATAAATGCTTTTGATTATACATAAAAAGGGGTTCGTTGACGTTCTTGTGATATAAAAATTTAGCCGATGACTATACTTACCGCCACAAGATTTTGGCTTGGTATCAGAATTTTTTTCTGCCGCATTAGTCTTCTTGGACCGTTCCTCACAAAATGATAGTACAGAATGGAGAACTTTGGCACATTCTATCATCAGGCTTTTTCTGGTACATTCCATCTCCTGCCTGTGCGAATGGAAAAGAAGGAAATGAGGTAAAGTTGAGTTGAGTCGTACGGAAGGAACCTATACTCAGATTACAGTTTTTGTATTGAGAAAACGTCAGCGGGTTGGATTTAGATTTTGATTTCTTAAGTATGAAACGTCGATGTCATTTGTGGCCGCCTTTTATTATTTAGGGGAGTAACTGACACTTGATTTTGACTTGGACCATATAATCTACTCTGCCGTACCCATATTTAAAAATTTGGCCAAAGAACTCGTCCTTCAAATATCGATCGATTTAAATTACCCTCAATTTGGCAAAAACTCTCAAACCTGAGACTTAATTTCCTTTACCACTTTAACCGTTTTTGAAAATAATTACGTGCTCGACAAACGGTTTGCTATATTTCAGGTCATCGCGCGCGTCTAATTTAGCATACATAAATTTGCGTAGTCTCTAGATAAAATATGCTCTCTGCGAACATGATTATGTATTTATTCTCTCTCGATCTCCCCATCCTCTCTCTCTCTCTCTCTCTCTCTCTCTCTCTCTCTCTCTCTCTCTCTCTCTCTCTCTCTCTCTCTCTCTCTCTCTCTCTCTTTCCGCCCCCCCCCCCTTCTCTATTTATGGCATAGACCTAGAATTGCTCACACAATGCTTTCCTTTCCATTTGATCGCAGGCTCCATTCTAAAATAGTATAGAAGATAATGTGGTATTTCTCAATGTTTACTTTTTTGTCTGCTTTTATCCATTTATGATTCACTGCGTCAAACGGTTATAAGATCAAGATAAAACAGGTGCAAAAAAGGGAACATCAAGTTCAAGTGATCACAATTATCCATTTTGGGCTTATATATTTTATGAATAATATACATTCATTCTCTTTTTTTTAATAAATAAAAAATAAAAGAGAAACAACAAATAAACGCATTACAAGTTTCACGTTTTTGACTATTTGATCTATATCGAGCATAAAAATGACTCCGACATATGACACTTTAGAGTCGACAGATCATATTATCATATCTGTTTTGATGGAGACACTCGAGCTCGAGGAGGATAAGAACCTGTTTGTTTTTTCAGTGTTCATTTAGTTACAATTCAAGAATTCGGGAAATAAAGGCAAGAATATTTTTACAAACAATAAAATTGTTTATCATTAAGACGTAAAACGGCTGTTTTTGTTTTGCCACGTCAAGAACGATGCTTTTGAAAATGTTGCGTTAAAACAACAATGGCTTCATCACAATCATTAGGATTTACGAAATCTAATAATAATATTTGACTTGATTTTTTAATGATTAAACTAACCCGTTCATCATCGGTCAATAGAATTTCTAGTTATTATTCGTAGGGGTCTTGTTAGAAAAACGCCTTTATTGGTGACACCGACGTGTACATATTTGTCGGTCTGATAGCCCAAATTGTTACGGGCTCATTGTTGTAATAGAGAAACTCTCAAACAAATAATGTAGTCATCAACAATGTTATATCAAGTCCACCAATGCATTCGGCTTCTGGGCCTAAGAGTATGTGCATGTAGGGTAACACGCACTTGTGTTGCCTCCTTTATTATAGAATACTTTAAAAGACTAAGAGACTTTTAATATACATTAAAGTACATACCTTAATTCCAGTCCCTCCAGTTTTAGTCGCTGATTCTCTTTGTATGCTTTTTTGGCCTCTTCCATCAACCGGTGGCGGTTTTTCTGTTGTTTCTTCTTGGCGCCTTTCGAAGACCTCCTGCCTTTGCATGGGAATTCACACGGATCCTGATCACCGTCCATTTGCATGAATTTACATGGGGATGAATACGTCTTATCCCCGCAATCCACTCGGATTTGATCCGGCTCTGAATTGTGAGATCCTGACTGGCAACCGATTCTATCATCCACGCATGGACACTCACAATTTTTACTTGGCCTGTCGCCAGCCGACTTGTTTGATGATTTGTTGGTAGATTGTTTTGGCTTACTTTTGCCTCTTTTTTTATTCTGATGACAAAGTTGACTGGATATCTTAGCACCTGCTGAGGTAGTCCGTATGTTGTTGCCTTCCATTCCTGTCTTCTGAGGTGAACGCCGATCTTCTCTCTTTACACAAGCACGAGTATCACCTTTGTCTTTATCGGAATGGAGATTCTTCTTATCGGAATCGAAAGTAGCTTTAGTGCTTAAACTTCCCATGCTGCCATTGCTGCCGAGACTGCATTTGTTTCCAGTGTTGCAATATCCCTCAGCGTATGTCGGTTTGAAGGATAATGGGCTTGAAGATATCGGATACATGGGCTGTTTTGAATGACGTGAGTAGGACTCGGTAAACGAATTTGATGGATTAGAGTATTTTCTAATGATTGCTTCGACACGACTGTCTAACTTTTGTACACTGTCACTATCGCTTTTGCAAGCATATTTTGATATAACACTCGAGTCCAAACGTCCTGATGGTTCGCAAATCTGCCGATTTTTTCCAGACTCTATCAAACGCTTCGCTTTGGAGAACAAATCCTCTACTATGCTGGTGGAGGAACACGTAGAAATTCCTCCATCGAATTTTGATAAACCGCTGCTGAAAGCGGAAGCGCCACTGCTGCTTATTCCACCTGTGCGGTCTTTGCTACAAGAACGACTTCCTCTGTATGATTTGGCAAAACTCTCGAAGCATCTCGGGGAGTTTCGGAGTCCTACGATTTCCGTCATGCTGTAAGGTGATGATGCTGTATGATGGCGGTGATAATGAAGATGTTATTTAACAACCTTCTGGTGAGGTCTTTAAAATTAATTATCTTGACAGGTTGTAGAGCTTGGCTATTGATAAAGTATTGTTGACGTTTGTAGACTAGGTATTTTTCAACTGCCAAGTGTTTTCAGGATAGAAAATGAAAAAAAATATTTATGAAATGGTTATATGCTTTTTATACGAATACAATATATGTAAACATTGCTGTTAGCCGCAACTCAAAATGGTATATATGGTATAACCATTTTTAAAAAGTGACTCATTGCCTAAAAACGTTATCATGATGATGTGGTGATAATTTTGCTAAAAATTTATTCATGCCGTGGATTATAAGACTGAATATATTTTTTTAATGTTTAGCCTAATAGTTTTTGACATTTATTGGATTTTCGGATCGACGGATGAGCCCCACGAGAGATAGCCATCTCTGAGGTTACGATTTATTCAATATTGGTCAACAATTGCATTATAACACTCCAGGTGTAAACTTTCCTATAAAAATATTCAATATTGGTCAAATATTGTATAAAACACTACAGCTGTACAATTTTCTATAAAATCGTCTTTAAAGTCAGTAAATATGAAATTATGATAAGAGTAAATATAGGTTTTAAGTGAGTCAAGATAAGAAGCAGATTTTAGTTTAATTTAAAGTGTCAACAAAACAAAAATCACATTGTTACGTATCAGTATCATTTCCCTTTGTTTTTATCATTTAAGTGAAGTAAAAAGTTATGGCGACCCAACTCCCTACAAGCAACGAGTATATATAATAGGAGTCTCAACTCCGTCGGTTTCTGCAAGTGAAGACCCTTTGCTCTCGCAAGCTACTGGAACAAAACAATTCGACATCGCGAAATCGTGTTTGTTCACACCGGGAGCAATTGAAGGAACACTAAAAAGGAAATAAGGTGGCCAATTTTGTTTGGCAATTAATTGTAAACATTGGCGGAACAAGCCAAGGGATTTTCCTTCTTTTTACATCAATCGAAGGATGAGGAGAGGAAAGACGATCTTCACTCAAATTTCCTGGGCTACTACCAGATAGAACTTACTAGACTAGTCTTACACTTAACTGTCTTACTTTGACTCACTCCTCAATCCCAATTCAACCAACGATTCAATTGATTCAGATGGGGCCTGATTATTATTTTTTATGGAGTTCAAGTCCTTGTTCTGAAATGTCATGTTAGACTGTCTCTTTATTCAAAGTGATGGCAGTAATTGCAAAGATGATGGTGACACATTTTTCGTCATGTTTTAAGAATTTTACAAGCAGCCTACAAAGTACACAAATAAATCAGCTCAATTTCTTACCGTGGACCCTCAATTGTCAAACGATATCTCAGAAGAAATTTAAAATAATGTATTGGCAAACATTGCAGACTATCTATCAAACAAATCAGAATTTATTTAAAGTATGTAATGAGTGTCATCGTTTATTAAAAGCAGATAAATCAAGCAGCTCCAATCCAAATTTGATAGAAATAAAGCAGCGTGAAGGATATATTTCAGATCTGACCTATCCTAGTGGATTGCTTAACAACGTATTTTATAATCTTGAAACAAAATTTTATTGAATCAACTTTTTCAATAAGTCGTGTAAAATTCAGCACGAGAAGCTTTCGGAAGGCCTCCCTTTCGGACGCCTTCTGGAAAGCTTCGTATAGCTCTGAGGGCCTCCGGATGGCTTAAGAATGCTTTAGATGACCTCCGGACGGCTTCCCTAGGCCTCCGGACGGCAATTAGTTTTACCGATTGAAAGAAATGTCAGCACGAGGAGTTTTCGGACGAATTTGCGATTATCATAAATTTAAATTCACGTTTTGGCATTGTCGTTACACCGACGTGATTGTAGATTGAGGTGTTGAGTTATAGTTTAATTAGATTGGAGCTTAAAAGTCAAGGGACAAGGAGGTTGTGTTCCCTTCCACTTCCACTACCAAGTAATAGGATTCTAGAACACAAATGAAATGTTAATGTGCTGGTCGTTAGAATACTTCATTTTCGTCTACCCTCTATTCTACCTCATTCATTTTCCTCCACACACCTCAAGCTCACCTTACTTTTTATTATTCATGACATCTTTTTTAAAAAATACCTTTAATCTCCTGACGTCTGAGTAACATCAGGAAATTTAATAGAAGAACCTATGACTGGTTATTAGGAGATCCACAATCGCGACAGGTTGATGTTTCGGGATTGGATTTTTTTTCTTGTATTATTACTTCTGCTTGGCACTGTACTGTTTTATTATGACCAATCTCAGATTTGAATGAAGTGCATTTATCGTGTTGAATTCGTGACAAGTGCTTTAGTGATCGCACTCACTCACTCAATACTCTCTGAGCCGTCTGGTGCACGAGTCAACCGTTCTTTCGCTGCATGGGTTGCTGAGCCCCTGATTTTCAGTTCTCTCCGGCATCCTGCAGACATGACCAAGCCACATTCAAGAGGGCCAAAGTTTCAGGAGTTACCTTTTCTTCATGCCATTCCGGATCACTCATTTCTAAGATTAAAGAACAGTACAGGAAAACTGTTTTTTGCAAATTGTGTGGAACAGCCAGCTTCTTCAAAACGGGGACTTCTATTGGATGCAGAGAGATTTTTAGTAAGAGTCATTTTGTGACTTGGTAAAATATGCATTGACGTGCCTTATGACACCTGTTAACAATGCTGTAGTTAAAAGGGTGTTTTCTCAAGGAATCGACTACAATTGAGTACACAAGAGGCCATTGTGAGAATTCGTAGTGACATGGTTTTGCAATGTTTTTGTTGTAACAACAATAAGTATGATTCAGCGATCTGAGTCCAAAACTGTACACCCCAATACACCAAAAGCAAGCTCATCCAAAGAAACTGTCGGTGTAAACCCAAGAAAGGATGAGAAAGAGGATGAGCATGACATTTCTCATCTCAATTTCTTTAGATATTAGGGTAAGGTAGACATTTTTTTCCTGAAATTTGGATTCTTATTTAAAAATCTGAATTATTTTTCATAAGCATTTGGATTTTGATGTGAAACACAGTAAGTAATAATGGCGTCGGCCAGAGTCGTAAACGACAACCGACTCGGATAATTGTTTTCGAAATTCGGAAAATCACACCACTTATAAAAATGAAACTTTTCAGATGGTAATATTTAATGAGCATTGCAACTACGTTAAAATCTATAATCGCTAAAAGATTAAGTAATATCATAAAAGTGCCGTGAAACTATGGAAGACCTGCCAAAATAACAATATAATGTGAAGCTACCTCAAGGAAATCATAATTAGTTAAGCCCATCCAAATATCAGTCCAGTGTCAGTGACATTCTCATTCATTGTGTAAGTTAAGCCAGAAGATTCTTAGGATTCTTCATAGACTATAGACATTTATTAGACTGGAACACTTCTAATTTCTGTTCTGTCATTTGTTGCCTGTATTGATATTCATCCTAGGGAGCATCTCATATGTATTGATTCAAATAAAACATTTACAATTTTATGACGGATTATGCAAAAGATGCAGCCTACCTTTATTCCGTGGATATTTCACTTCATGATGTTTCTCTTCAGTTGCAAGTCCCCTACTCACTTCTTGTTGTCACCACTTATAAACAATGCTTTAATAAAACGTTCTTTAGGGGCGCTCTATGGTGCACACAGTGCGCATTGACTTTAAGAAGCATTAATTGCCGTAACAGTCGGATAATTGATTCGACTCCCCATCGCCGCAAAGTTGTCATTCTCTATTATTCCACCACTTCCATTGGAAAATCATATCATTTCTTAATAAATAACATAATCGTTGAATAATTCTTTGAATGCGTTGAATGACAAATTTATTCAACCCCTGCAGAATATTTGGGTACACATTATTGGTTTAAAGCATGCTGCAAAAGACAGCTGATTGGCAATCAAAAATAATCTTTTGGTGCATTTGAATATAGATAGATATATGCTACGTTTTTTCTTTTCTTTTGGTGTCAAAATTGTCATTCAATAGCAATGACTATGAATTTTTTTTTCTATTTTTGTTGGGAAATAGAGAACTAGATATCTAGATACGTTTAAATCACTGAGTAAAAATATTTTTTTTTGAACATCCATTCATAAATTTTTAAAAGTTATGCAGTTTCAAAGGTGTCATTTATTTGGATGACTCACAAAGAGAATAAATACGGAAAATATGGGACGCTTTTTCTGTTGTTTTTTTTTTTTTTTTTTGTTGGTTTGTGGCTGTATCTCGCTTACTACATGGAATATGATATTGAAACTTGGCATTTTAGGGCAAAATTCTCTGAAAATATGATGAAGACATCAGAAGAGCTCTAACGTATAGTTTTAAAGCTGTGTGACTTGAGTCAAGCGTAATTTTGTATAAACAATATACATAATATTGATCATTTGGTACATTTCCGAAGGTTAATTTTGTGTTAACAACCCATTCAAATGATGTGAAAAATGCCTGTTAAATTATTATCAATCAAAATAGTCCGCTGGACCACGACATGTTATTTCTGGGGGGGGGGGGGGAGAGAGAGAGAGAGAGAGAGAGAGAGAGAGAGAGAGAGAGAGAGAGAGGGGGAGAGAGAGAGAGAGAGAGCGTGTGTGTGAGTGTTAATTTACTGTGAGGAAAAGAGAAATTTGACAAGTCTATTTCAAAGGGGACAGAGATTGTTGAAAAAGTCGAATTATCAACTGATTAGTAAGACAAAATACGATATACGACAAGTTTAGCACCCCTTTGACGGAACACAATGAAAAAATGCGCCCCCCCCCCCCCCCCAAAAAAAAAAAGCGAGAGAGGTGGGTCTTCAGACTTTCCCGGCAGAGGTGCCAGATGGACAAAATTGGCCATATATAGAATTTTATTTCTTTTATTAAATTTTATGTATATATTTTTGTCTTATTGAGCCATCCTGTTTCCGAGAAAGAAATAATACTCTCCCACCAAGGCCATCGACTCGCGAAAGAAGAAAACCCCACATGTCTAGGCATACAATCAGACAGACAACTATCTTTGAACAAACACACTCAGAATGTAAAACTCAAAGGCACAAAGAGACTCCAGTTACTACAATGACTAGCCAGTACTAATTGGGGTGCAGACAAAAAGACGCTTTGACAACTCTATTTAGGCTATGTGCGTTCCGTCATGGACTGCAATTTAACCCTCCAAAATGTAGGTAGTAAAAACACACATAAAACCTTGGACAGAGTACAAAACCAAGTCCTTCGCTTCATCTCCAGTGCCCTGAGATCGACACCCACAGCAGCACGTGAAATACACACTGATATGGAACCACCTGGACTGCGCAGAGAATCAGTAGTGGTTGAAAGATACAAACGAAAAGAGGAAAACCATCCAAGCAGAATTCTGGCAGAGAAATGGAAACCAAGAACAAGATTAAAACAAACATCCCTACTACACATTGCTAACAACTTGAACGAAAGACACAAACTCTCAGAAAACAGAGAAAAATCTATTTTAATCTGTCAAAAACCTCCATACGCCGAACTAAAATAGAACTTCCAAAAATAAAGACTAACCTCATAGAAGGAACAACAAGAAATAAAAACAAATCAGATACCTATACAAACATTAGCAATGAAAACAATACAAGAATACCCGGACTACTGGATACATGTTTACACAGATGGATCTACCCTTAAAGGAACTAAAAATGCTGGGTATGGGTTTATAGTAGAATACCCAGAAAAAACCTGTGATAAAATCCACAATTCTTGCGGAAGTTCCTGCTCAAACTACGAGGCAGAGGCAGTTGCAATAGAAGCCTCGCTGCTACACCTCTTTTCTGTTTTCCAGCTAAACCCTTCAAAACTTCAACACACTGTCATCTTCACAGACTCCAAATCAGTTCTCCAAGCTCTGGATTTAGATAAACTCTCCTCAACCTTCAATAGTTTAAGACCTCAACTAGATGAATTCCTTACAACACACAGAGTAGACTTATCTCTCCAGTGGATAGCGGGACATTCAAATATACCAGGAAATGACAATTCAGACAGACTAGCCAGACTCGGATCAACATTCTTACAACCACCAATTCCAGTATCCTTAGAAACAGCGAAACAAATAATCAAAACAAATAAGAGAGAAGAATGGATGAACAGTTGGGCAATGAGCACCACGGGTAGATGTATGTTTTCCCATATGACCACTCTTGTAAAGACTGATAGCCGAAATAAATAAGCTCAGAAGACACCAGCAAAACATCAGATTTCAACTAAGAACTCAACACATACCGCTCAACAGCCATTTAAGCAAAATTACAAAAGACACATCCCCCTCCTACCCCCTATGTCAACACCCCAATGAAACAGTAACACACCATTTGCTTAAATGTCAACGTCTTGAAGACCTGAGATGCACATTCCTCCCACCAAATCCAAGCATTAGTGCCGGGCATTTGGTACATTTTCATGTTCCTGTTCCGATTGTGTTCCTGATGGCGTTGTTCCTGTTCCGAAACATGTTCCTGGTCCAAATTTCAGCGGTCGAAGAGTTTCGTATCAGTCACGTCCTATGTAGTACGGCGTGCGTACTCGGGTTTGTAGGTGGAGGAGGGTGGGACGTAGGCTGGCTCTCTCTCTCTCTCTCTCTCTCTCTCTCTCTCTCTCTCTCTCTCTCTCTCTCTCTCTCTCTCTCTCTCTCTCTCTCTCTCTCTCTTTTTTTTTTTTTCTCTCTCTCACACACACACTCACACACACTCACACACACACACACACACATACTATGTATACACGGACACAGCATAACAATAATAATGTCCGCCCATCCCCACCTCATCGTCTCATTCCTCACCCTTCTCCTCACCAAATCATATCTTTTTGTTGACACTTGACACAGGAACAGGAACATGGACCAGGAACATGTTCCGGATGTATGTTCCTGGTAACTGTTCCTGTTTGAGCTGTGTTCCTGGTAACTGTTCCTGTTCTCGAGAACCAAAACCCGGGCGGTACTACCAAGCTTCAGTAACACTCCTTCCGCACTGGGACAAAACTGTCCCAGGACAAATTTGTCCCGTCCTACTGGAGAAAACTTCTATTCAAAAGGGGTTCCGCACTAGGACAGGACTGTCCCGGGACACACCTGCGCGAATGCATTTTTTTTTTCACAAGATTCAAAAGTTTATTTGTAGGCAATTGCCAATATAACGCATACAAGAATATGATATTTTCATCAACAAATCAAGTAAATAAAATCAATAATAAAGCAAGGCAAACAATGATAGTAATAATAATAATAGTAATAATTAATAATAATAATAATAATAAATAATAATAATTGATAATAATAATAATAATAATAATAATAATAATAATAATAATAATAATAATAATAATAATAATAATAATAATAATAATAATAATAATAATAATAATACTAATAATAATAATAATAATAATAATGATAATAATAATAATAATTTCACATTGTACGATGAGATTTATATAATCATGAAATATTCTTATAGCAAGAGTAATATTATTGCTGCTGCTGCTACTACTACTACTACTACTACTACTACTACTACTACTACTACTACTACTACTACTACTACTACTACTACTACAACTACTACTACTACTACTACTACTACTACTACTACTACTACTACTACTACTACTACTACTACTACCACACACACCACACTACTACTACTACTACTACTACTACTACTACTACTATACTACTACTACTACTACTACAACTACTACTACTATTACTACTACTACTACTACTACTACTACTACTACTACTACTACTTGCTGCTGCTGCTACTACTACTACTACTACTACTACTACTACTACTACCACTACTACTACTACTACTACTACTACTACTACTACTACTACTACTACTACTACTACTACTACTACTACTACGACTACTACTACTACTACTACTTCTACTTCGTCTTCTTCTTCCTTGAAAGAGAAAACAAAATTGCGTGCATCCTTTAATGACCCAAAGATTGCTCAAGGGTCAATTCCGTAGACTCTATGGTGATCTCCGATCTTATCTTAAAATGACTTTCTTGTAATCACCTCATTTTACCCAGGTGCAAATGAGTACCAGTTCGCTGATGAAGTAACCTTTGACGGACTAGCATCATTCAAGAGGATAATAGAAAGTCAGCATGGCTCGGTGGTACGGTCTTTGCTTCTTACCCGAAAGGCATCAGTTCGATGCAGATGCGCTGTGTTGCCTTGAGTAAGTCACCTCGCCTAGCTCAATTTGCGGCGCTGCATTGCGGCTGACGCCTGGGTTATACCTCGCCCTAGCTCAATTTGCGGCGCTGCATTGCGGCTGACGCCTGGGTTATTCCAGTCTTCCCTTGGAATAGACCCTCGAGAAAAGTTTCCCCTATGGGATGAAAAAGGGAATTTTATATTTTTAATTTTAAACTGTTATCTGTCTGCTCAACGCTACAGAAACATGGATAAGTTCCGGATTTATAAGCTTGGAGACACGATGGCCCATGGTTAGCGCGTTGTACTCTGGACTCAGAGGTTCTGTGTTCGATTCCGACCGAAGCCAATTTGTACTTTCTAGAGCAAGAAAATTTACTCCAATCACTCACTCCATTCAGGTGTAAAAGGATACCTGTCAAGCTGGGATAGTAATCTGCGATAGACAAGCGTCCTGTTCAAAGGTTTTCAAACAAATACGTTAATTGTCCGCTTCACGCTATTGAAACCGGAGTAACTCCTGCACCATTGGCTACAAGGCTCGAAAGGACTTAATTTGTCTTACAATGAGTCCAAGTGGCTCAGAAGGACTTACTTAAAAATATTTTCATTGAGAATTCCCGAAATAAATAACGATAAAGATAATTGATCCCACAAGTTACCGAATAGATGTTTTAGACACGTTACGGCTGTGTCACAAAGTGTGACACTTCTTAAATTATATTTATAAACATACGTTTTTAAATTGCCGAAAATGTTTGTGTTGCTATGTCTTCTGTACGTGGTTTCATCACATAGAATTATTTTTTGAATTGTTCTTGCTTTTTTATATTCAGAATTGAAATAAATAAATAAATCATAACTGTGAAATTGAATGTAAGCTTCAGTTTAATATACGAAAACAGATAAAATGGACGTTTCGGGTTTCCCCTTCATCAATAACACATGATGAATTAAAAACTACAGACGAATTAGATAATGTGGTAGTGGCGTTGTTAAGATGCATAAACAATAACATTGATGGGCAGGAAATTGTATGCTACTTTGTGAGGAAGCGCGAATTAAAACAGAGCAATAGAAATGTATAAAAGGTGCGTACTTAATTATGTCAAAAGAGGGTAGACGGGGAGGAACTGTGTAATGCATTATAGAAAGTGAACTAAAATAAAGTGTGGACTATTGTTGGAAAATAAATACAATGAAATTGGAAATAAATACAAAATATAAGGGATGTAGTTATTAATATATTAGTGGCATTGGCAGCAGCAGAAGCAACAGTAGTAGTAGTAGTAGTAGTAGTAGTAGTAGTAGTAGTAGTTAGTAGTAGGAGTAGTAGTAACAAGATATGAAGTGAGTAGAAAAGTGCCAGAAGACAATAGAGAATAAAAAAATTTTCGCGGCGGTGGTGAGGTTAGAACCTGCGACCTTATTGGTACGACAACTCCGCCTGGCAGGTGAGAGCGTGGCTCTACCGTGTGAGCTATCCACGAACACAAAATATTCGTATCAAACCCAACTCATTTCTAGATCCCTCTCTCACCCACTTCTGGAGACCGCCGATTCGTTCGCACACCACCATCGCGAAATTATTTTGACCAGCAGTTAAGCTTAATAGCCAATATTCTCAACACAAACATATAACATAGAAACGATTGAGACATTGAGTATGCTCCGGTGTATGGGGTGAATTTTTAATTCAGAAAAGTGAGTGGAGCAGGCACTTATGTTGGTAACAACAAGATATGAAGTGAGTAGAAAAGTGCCAGAAGACAATAGAGAATATATAAAAAATTTTAGTAGTAGTAGAGTATAGTAGTAGTAGTAGTAGTAGTAGTAGTAGTGTAGTAGTAGTAGTAGTAGTAGTAGTAGTAGTAGGATGCAGAAAATAAGACAGCATTGCAACTTGACACGGCGCCGCAATCTGGACTTTTGTCTAGTGCGGAAGTCTGCTATATTTTTCTACTATCACAAACGATATGAACACGGGATGGGAAGTCTGTCCGTTGATTTTGTAGCATTTCAAACGGCTTGGGACACAACGGACTTTTTGTCCGTCCCAATAGGTGCGGAAGATTTCTCTAAATTCTATATGTTACAGATTTGGGACAGGATTGTCCCAGGACAGTCCTGTCCTAGTGCGGAAGAGGTGTAATACACTTTGAAGTCGCCTGGAACAACTACAAAAGACGTCTCACTTCTACGTCAGGGCACACGATCAGGGGAGGGGGGGGGGGGGCGAGGCTGTCTCCTCTTCTCACTCATTGAATCGCAAATTAGGTTGATGTTTTGTGATGATACGTGAAAAGAACATCATATGGCAACGAAATTTGTAACATAAATAGATGAAATGTGCATATACATAACCTTATTCACGGCAAAATCTCTGCTTATGATAGTTTTAGAAATATTTCACTCAAAAGAGCAAACATCTGTTTTTAACGGGTTTTTTTAGTAATCGCACAAGTTTTGCCGCTGACACGATCTAAAATGACCACTTTACTAATTTTGTGCCAAATTTCAGATATATTTATTGATAAAAAGCGTCGTATTAATTTTTTTAATAGCATATACGAAATCGCCTTGAATTCGCGCGACTTCGCGACCGAAACGAGGCCCAAGGATTTCCGTGCGATCGTCATTGCTACATTCAAGCAGATGTAGAAAAATACAAATGGCTAATCGAAGTTACCACTGCCATGCATCTAAAACCATTAAAACTCACTACCAATTACGCATTCTAGCTGAATTATCCTCTGCTGGCGACCCCCCCCCCCCCCCCCCGGCCACACACACACAGACACACACACACACACACACTCACACACACAGACACACACACACTCACACACACACACACACACACACCACATATTCTATTCTAAGTGGGAGTTAAAAGAATCAAAATCATCTCGCTCACATATGACTTGAACACATTTACAAACTTTAATAAATACCTTCAATTTTATTGTGCATCCATTGTTTTACATCGCTTATACACAATGCCGAAAACAAGATTATCAAAAAATTGAAAGAAATGTACACAAAACAACGAAAGCAAAAAAAAAAAAAAGATAGCCGGCATGTTATGCCCAGACAGATAGATGATGTTCAAGTGCCAGATTAATTTTAGAAAATATGCCAAACAAATTACTGGAACATTCGGAATGGTCTAAGTAAATACCAAAAATTTAGAAGCATCACATTTTCTAGTAAATATATAACAATCTTGAATTTCTTAATTCTAGACGGTACTTTTTTTTGTTTAATGACTATTTTTTTATTTGGCATTAAAAGTACCAAATTGGCAACCGTGTGTGACATAAGTCTGGGCTTCCCTAAGGCTTTAATCATCCCCACCTATAGAAAACTTGAATTCATTGAAAAATGAAGCGTTTTAAAAACAAAACAAATTATTAGTTATGAAATATCTAAGAAAATCACTTTGAAGGGTGAAATAAAGGTACACTCGCAAGCTCCTGAGTTATTTGGCGCGTTAAAAATAACTCATTTAATAAATCCAAACCCGTGAAAAAAATCCTATGTTTTCCTTAAGTACTACTCAACTCACTTCATTTCTTGTCATTATTAACTTAGATGCCTGTTCCTCTCACTTTCTTTGATTAATATTCACCCAATACATCGGAGCTTACTCAATGTCTCAATCGTCTCTGTGTTATATGTTTGTGTTGAGAATACAGTTCATGGCTTAACTGCTAACTCTTTAAATAACTTTTGAGTTATTTGTGTGTTGACCTCGTGACCTCAAGAAGTCGCAAGATAGAGGGACTCAATATACTTACTCGAGCGTCCTTCTCGTGGGCAGGAGGAGGTGCCGTAACAGTGTGGTCGTGGGCTCGAATCCCCATCGCCGCAACGTTTATATTCTTTATCCCCTGGTACTTCTCTACTCTCTTCTTATTATCAACACAAGTGCCTGCTCCACTCATTTTCCTAAATTAATAATTTCTCTCACGTTCTGATGCAAAGGTTTTCCACAAATGTCACTCACTCAGTCCCCCAAATTACTAGGAAATCGTCGGGGAAACGTGTGTTCCAACCCTCTCCCGTGTTGGCCTGTCCACGATTTTCTCTATCAGTTCCTGGTTTAACAGTCTTCCCCAGTGTCGTGACGCCAACCCTTGCTTCTGTGATTCCAACATCGAGGGATAAATCGATAATAATATCAATTTGGCACATTCTCTTCCAGTAACCAGTACATTGCCGTACAATAACAATAATAATAATAATAATAATAATAATAATAATAATAATAATAATAATAATAAATAATAATAATAATAATAATAATAATAATAAAATAATAATAATACACATTTATATAGCGCTCATTCTCGTGTAAAACACAAGCTCTGGGCACTTTACAATATAAATATCAATTTTAAGTGAAAAAAATAAAATAATAATAATAATTCATAGCCAAATCAAGAGTTCATCGAGTCTTGAGATTCTTTTTAAAGGTAGGTAAAGACTTGCACTCCCTCAGACCACGTGGTAGTTCATTCCAAATCTTGGGGCCGAAACAAGCAAACGATCTATCACCAAATTTTGTTCTTGATCATATTTCCGAAATTTTCGTTCGGTCATTAAATGACCTAAAAAGTGTAATTTTCAAATTTACACATGACCACGTGATCTGTGAGATATGCCGGTGCTATACCAGTCAAACACTTATAAACAAGACACGCTGCTTTGTAATATGTGCGCTTTTCAATGGGCAACCAGTGGAGAGAGGCCAACAAAGGGTTTGCATGATCAAAAATTTTTTTGCCAAAAACTAATCTTGCTGCACTGTTTTGCAGTAGTTGTAATTGTTTAATAGAAGCCTGAGGCAAGTGGACAAGCAGGGAGTAAAAATAATCTAGTTTCGAAAAAATGAGGGAAACAACCAATGTTTTACATGTTCCAATTGCAATAAACTGACGGATCGAACTGATTTTCTTCAATTGAAAGTATAAAGATTTACAAAGAGCAGAAATGTGAGATGACATTCTCATTTCTGAATCAAAATAGACACCCAAATTTTTCAGTCTTTGAAACTTTGATCTTTTCACCCCCAATCAACACCTCAAGACCATCATTCACCTTCAACTGCCCTCTATTTCCCACAATCATCACTTCTGTTTTTGACTCATTCATTTTCAACTTGTTTGCATCCATCCACTCTTTCACATCCGTCACACATTCTTCCACACGTTTCACAATATTTTCGAGATTTTTAGTTTTATCAGTAGCATAAAGTTGCGTATCATCTGCATAGAGATGATAGCGCAGCCCATGACCAGTGATTACATTAGATAATGGAGAAGTATACAAAATAAAAAGAATTGGACCCAAAACAGAGCCTTGAGGAATACCAAAAGACAATGTATGTTGACGAGAAAGTTTATCTAAAATCATAACCTGTTGCTTTCTGCAATCTAAATAAGATTCAAACCACTGCAAGACAGTCCCAGACAAGCCAAAAGTTATATTAAGTCGTTTAATGAGAATACCGTGATCAATAGTATCAAACGCCGCCGAAAGGTCTAACAATGTCAGAAGAGAAACAGAACCTTTATCTAAAACATCAAGCAAATCACTCGCAACACAGCACAGAGCAGTTTCTGTCCTGTGGTAAGAACGATAAGCTGACTGAAATTTTTCCCATAGATTGTTTTCATGGAGATGTTGTGAAAGACGTCTGAGTACAACTTTTTCAAGGATTTTAGAAAGAAATGGCAGATTTGAGACCGGACGGTAGTTACTAAGGTCATTTACATCGAGATTTTGCTTTTTTATGAGAGGCTTTACAATTGCATGTTTATAGATATCTAGGACTTGTCCTGAGATAAGTGATTGATTTATAATATAAGTTATGCAAGGTATCAATTCAGGAAGACATAATTTAAAAATATTAGTTGGTAAAGGATCTAAATCACATGACTTCGAGGAAGATGAACAAATTATTTTAGAAATCTCTTCTTCAGTTGTTTCTTTAAAATAAGAGAATCCCTGTGAACCCGAAAAAGGGTGGAAATTTATATCTTCATTTTGCACGAGGTCCAAATTGTTCCGAATTTTCGATATTTTTCCCGAAAAGAAATCTGAAAATGCATCCGGCTGCTTTTCTACCGGGATATTAGTGGGTAGACACATGCCCTTTTCTTCCCCTAAAAGTTCCTTTGAAACAGAGAAAAATTCCTTAGTGTCCCTCACTGATGATAGTTTCGTGTTATAATAGTTTCTTTTTGCTCTTTTTGCAGGTGGCTTTATACTTATGCTTTTTTGCTATATATATCAGCCGGTCAATCTCAAGGCCCGATTTTCTCCACGATGCCTCTGCATTCCTTTTTTCCCTTTTGGCAATTTTTTCACTCTGGTTAAACCACGGAGACGGTTTCCTGGAATTTATTGTTCTAGTTGTCTTTGGCGCATGCCTGTCGATGACGTTGCGCAGTACCTCGTCCGTTTTCTGTGCTGATGGTATATCCATTCTTCCTAGTTCCTCTGACAGATTATTTTTAAAGGAACTAATGTCTATTCTTTTAGTATCCCTAGACACTATCTTGACTTTCTTTGCTTTCTCTTTGATGCTTTTGAGAGTTGCCAGAATCAGATTGTGGTCTGAAATTTCTTTTTTGATATTTTTATTTGATTCAACAAGTGAGGGTGTATCAGTGATGAACCAGTCCAAGATGTGCCCCAATCTTTGAGTTGGAGAGGTCACTAACTTGAGTCAGGCCATGTTCATTCAGCATATTTTTTATAATTTTAACGAGACTATTCTTATCAACATCAAACTGAATATTAAAATCGCCGATAAATTTTTTTCGCTTATTTGATGTGTCTTTTGATACAAAATCAGAAAATTCGTCAGCAAAATCATTCTGTCTCAGTTTGTTCTTTTTGCTTGGGGGTGGTCTGTAGATACAAGTGATTAAAAATGCAATTTGAGGGTTGGTCAATGTGGTTTGGACACACTCAAAACTTTTGAACGAATTTGGCCTGTTTTGTATTTTAGACGAAAGAGCGTGTTTGTATATGATGGCGATCCCCCAACCCCCCCCCCCCCCCCCCCCCTCCTGATCGTCCATTTCTTGGGAACGATTCCATCTTGTAGCCGGGAGGTGTCATTTCTTTCATTATAGGTTCATCACCGAACTGACGCAACCATGATTCAGTTATATATAGAATATCGATATCGTGTTGATCTATGACATCGATTATATCGAACGTCTTGTTTCTCGATGACTGTGCGTTAATATGGCCAATACAAATGTTATGATTTCCATGACTTGGTCTTGTGTCATTTGTCAATATTTTTGTTAACGTCTGTGGTGGTCGAGTTAAACGATGACAGTTCACTGGACGTCGCGGGACTGTTGTTTCAATAACATGTTGTTTACGTCGACCACCACGTTTACAGACAATCTTTTGTTGATTGTAATGGTGTTCACGTTTGAGGTAGGAGTGTGTGTTTTCAATTTGTAAACAATAAAAGCGCAGGGTGAATAAAAGTCCAACGACAGCCGACAGTAAAAATTGGTTATGAGAACGAGTAAAAATGGCGGGGTCCATTGAAGCATTGTAAAATAGTCCGAAACAATTTCGATAAAAATGATGTCGAAACCGTATAAAATATAATTAAAGCAATATCACAATGGTATCTTACGTGTTGTACAAAAATCCTTGAATAAAAATTGAATTGAAATAAGACGTGTAAATCCTTGAAATCGGTAAAAATTGAAGAGAAATGTCACAACAACAAAAACACGTCTTGCCTGTTAGGCAACTAACTACACACTGGAAAAACTCGAGTTAAAAAAATTGGCCTGAAAAGTCGTCCTTCAAATATCGATCGATTTAAATGATCCTCGTCTTGGCAAAAACATCTCTCAAATCTGGGACTTCTCTCCCGTTCTTTTCCTATCACCTTATATTAATTTTCTTGGCACTCTTTTAAACAAGGGCAATAACCAGTATTTTTCATAATATTTTTGAGAAGCTACAAGTCTCATCCCTTGATTGCAATTACCTTCGCTTTACAACGGAGCGTGAAGTCAGTAAATACAAATATAAGGAGAGGGGGCGGAGAGAAAGAGAAAGAGAGAGAGAGAGAGAGAGAGAGAGAGAGAGAGAGAGAGAGAGAGAGAGAGAGAGAGAGAGAGAGAGAGAAGAGTTTTCAGTCTGCTTCATTTTAAAACATTGTCTTAGTTCCTTCCTTTTGAGGTCTCAGGATAAAAAAGTCACATGTACGAAAATGTTGTCAAGTTATCGTCTAAATCCCATTTGATTTTCAGAGTAAAAGTTTATGGAGTAAATAAACAATAATGTTTTCAGACAGAATTTTTTGAAAATCCCCGGCAAGCAGAAAAATGACATCATCCCGACTTTTCGGGGGCAGTTTAGCTCAGAGCTACAGTCTTTTCTTCGTACCCGAAGGTACTGAGTTCAAATACCCACTGCGCTGTGTGGCCACGATCAAGTCACCTTTTCCTAGCTCAGTTTGCGGTGCTGCAATTGGGCTGATGCGTGTTATTCCAGTCTTCCCTTGGTACAAGCCCTAAAGACAAATTTCCCCTATGGAATGAATAGAGGGAATTTTTGTTTAGTTTGTTTAGTTTCTAGATGTAACTCAGATCAGCCGGAAAGTAAGCGAGATCATGTATTAATCTGTATCAGGCAGTGGTTCAGTGGTTACGGCCCGCTTTGCATGGTCAACTCCATCTCCCTGGGACATTCCGATCAGACTTACTGACTCGACTAATTACCTGCCTATAAATAGCATGCGCTTGGCTAAGAAGCGCACAACATTGCCATCCGGAAGTATAATTGACCAACACACAAAACTATGTGTAACTATGAACATTCATAGTCTGGTTAATACGGTTTAGTGAGAATTTCTCATAAACGTGGATGGCAAAAAAACAACAACAAAGACCCGAGTGACGTCAACTTCGTTCTATCTATACCAAAATCGTTGGGGTACGCAGCTTCGGTTTGTTCTTAATGTTGTAGCTGTTGATGTCTTTTTATTTCATTTCCATCTATGATGAAATTAGACCAGTAATGATAATTAAACACCAAGTTATATTTCTCAGAGCATTTTCAGTCCAATTTTGGATTAAAACAGTAGACCAGAATATTCTTGCCAAAAATAGTATCTTTTAAATTGCATTAATTTATGCAGGGTTATTTTGGGAAGGGGTGGGGTTGCATCCATTAGACAATTATTGGACGATTTTTAAAGTATTGAGAATGCCAGACTGTTTCCATGACAATTGACAATATAGATTGTAATTTTGGTGTAGAAAGAAGAAACATTTATCAATTAACCAGTTGACGGACGTATTCTGGAAAGACGCGTATTTAAAGTTTTGGCCAGAAAACTTGTTCTTCAAAATCAATCAATTTTAATGACCCTCATCTTGGCAAAAACTCCCAAACCTGGGACCTCGAAAATAGACCTTTCAACAGAATTGGATTGAGCAAAGAAACCAACGTTACATTTGAAAATATTATATTGATTTATTTATAGAATTTCATATATTCCAAAACAAATATCATTCATGCTTCACTAAAAGGATGAATTCATTTTCAAGTAAGCGAAATAAAGAGTATAAATTACAAATCCATTAAAACATAATCAACAGTATCAAATAAAAAGTCCTATACCAACAGAAATTACATGTCGTTTACTCGACTCAATGTGTCGAAGAAAACACAATGGTGGTAATAAGTGCCTGTCAAACCCATTCATACTTTATTAGAAAGTTTCCCTACACAAAATCACCGACAACACACAGCGGCAAGAGGAACGCATTACATTTTCTGACTTCCTCAAATAAAATATTAACTTTCTTTCAATAAGTAACGGCTTCACTTGTCTATATATTATTTTCTTATATCAAAATATCATTTAAGAGGTTAAACCTGCTCAGGTTGCTAGAATGTGATGACGAAAAAACGCTTTAAACAAAAAATGACTATAGCAGGTTCGAAAATAATAAATTACCAGACAAGGAAAGTTTCGGGCTCCATACCCCTTCCTCAGTCAACAAACAAAAGAATAGAAATGGTTTTGTCATCGACTGAGAAAGGAATGGGGCCTCATTCCTTGCATGA
>NC_088366.1:41760965-41768465 GCF_034508935.2 Berghia stephanieae
TTCCAGATTTTGGGTAGGTGCCCTTTTCTATGATATCACTCATTGCCTCTGCTTGCGACCGAATTGCCCCTGGACCCAGATGGGTTATCATATCAGGGTATACTCAATCAATACCAGCAGCATTTCTTGACATGTCACAGGAATGGATAAGAAAATACCAGTATTGGGTTGCGTAGTTAGTATTTTCTGGTATTCTTTGTTGATATATTTTTCAAATTTTTTATTTGGCTTCTTCAGCTGTGCTTTGATCCTGTGTTCTTTCATATTCTTCCAGGAGATGTTGACTCTGTTCTGACCAGTACGGTATATAGCGCTTTCTGAAGCCCCTTTGGATTGTTCTTTTTGCACATTTTAGAATTAATTTTGTGAACCCGTGTATATTTTCTTGTTTAGGTTCTATTCTTTTACAGATCTTGTCTATTTCGTTTGAGAAGTCCTGCCAGTTGGCTTTTCTGAAATTCCATCGAGGAAATGGTAGGGAATTCATCCTTGGCAAGTTAATGCCTTTTGTGAGGATGATGGGGCGATGTTGGCTATGGGGGAAATTCTTTAGTACTTCTCTTGTTGTTGAGGATAGTGGGAGGTTTGAGTCTTTGGATACAAATGAGAGGTCAGGTGTTGTTTCACTCTGCCATCTGGCTGACCTGAAGGCTCCCTTTCCTTTTGGGTTGTAGATTAATTTTAGGTTACAGTGGTTTGCCCATTCGCTTAGTTCATTTCCTGCTTCGTCATTGATTTTATACCCCCATTCATTGTGGTGACTGTTAAAGTCGCCTGCCAGTATGGCTGGATGGTTGATGGGTGTTTTTGGTGGGTTTTAGAAGGGGGAAAACTTATTTCGTAGACAACTGGAAACATCAATCTCTTACCTTCATCCATTCCTGAAAAAAGGTATGTTTCAATCTGTCATCGTTGGGGTCTATTCTTGATGACATGGTTCTCAGGGTCGCGGATTCACTCAAAGTCTGCTGGTCACTGCTGTCTCAGAGTTTGTATCAGATTCGCTTTTGATACTGGAATCAATCAGATTTCTTTTCACATCAGGTAATAATATACTGGTAATCTGAAAAACTGTTTGAGTTGTGCCGAAATCAGATGTCTTTGAGAAAGACAGACTTTCTTTAAAACATTTTAGACATTATACGATGAGGGGGGAGTTTTAATATTGAATTTTATAACTTAAACGGGGACCCCTTCAGAGTCAGAATACTTATCGCCAGATCCAATGGAACCAGCTACCCAACCACTTTTGGTTGAACAGGGGGGGGGGGGGGGGAAGAATTCGACTTTACCTAGAATCGACCCTGGTACATTTTTATGTGAAGCATGATCAACTAAATGGGCTATCGGACCACCCCCCCCCCCTCCCCCTTTAATGCCAGAATAATTAACCAAATTCCGATTAGGTCGATCATCACATCAATCTCCGTTTATTTTAATCAGAGGCATTCATTCACAAATGAATGTTTACAATCCTTAAACATGACGACATATTCAAACCTTTTATTGTTAGCGTATATAAAGAGCAGTTGGCGTTGATACTGATGAAATTTAAATACCTTATTCTCGTGATGCCATACAATTTTCTCATTTGATGCTTGCATCAATGTTATAGCTTTGAGGGACCTTAATGGAAGAGGTCCCCGACAGCTCAGTTGGTAGATCATTGGCTTTAAAAAGGACAAAGTTCTATCTTGGATGAAGTCGAGATTTTTTTCTGCCAACACCCTCTCCCGACCAATCCACCCAGCAGTGACTGGGTAGCTGGGACTGTTATATCAGGCGGAAAGTACGTTTCAATAAACTTGCGTCCTATCGCAAAGGGTAGCAAGGAATTGCTATTGTCCATTTCACGCTGTAGAAACCGGGGCAAATTCCGACTCCATGGACCTCATGGTCAGAAGGACTACTTATTTTATATTGATGGTATGCGTTTGGTAAAATACTTACATCATCCGCAGCCAAATTTAATCTACCAACACACACAACTGTGTGTAACATAATGCGTTTATTGTCTAATTGAAATTACTTTGTGAGAACTAATCATTAAATTGGCTGTCTAAAAATAACGACAAAGAGCTGAATGACGTCAAGTTCGGTCCTTCCATAGGTAAATGAAATCTTATTTTTATTTCGTTAATACTATTTGTTTGAAAGAACAAATATCAACATAAGCAAAGCCATTCAGAATTGAAGTAAAATCTTGTGATCAAATGTTCCAGTTCCTATCATATGTCCTATCATCGGTGAGGGCTAAATTCAGGGGTTCCCCTGGTGTGAAGCTTTGTCTTAGCACAAAAAGTAACTACAACCGAACATGTTGCTTTACCTAGATATCTTTTTACAGATTTAAAGCGCTTTAGCATATAGCTTTTACCGTCGTTATAACGAAATTAAATGATGATGAGATGATGATGATGATGATCATAATAACAATAATAGTAATAATAATGATAACAATAACGGTAATAATAATAATAATAATAATAATAATAATAATAATAATAATAATAATAATAATATTAATAATATAATAATAATAATAATAATAATAATAATAATAATAATAATAATAATAATAATAATAATAATAATAATAATAATAATAATAATAATAATAATAATAATAATAATAATAATAATAATAATAATAATAATAATAATAATAATAATAATAATAATAATAATAATAATGAGGTCGATTTCATATTTGGAAATTTTGATTTAAGCCAGATCACACGACTTTTCCCGAACCTAAGGGCATACGGACGACGTGTACACGTTTACAGTTCTGACTGCCACAAATTGTTATGGTCTCATTGTTGTACTGAAAATATTCAACCAACACAACATCCATTACAACAATATTAAATCAAGCCCTTAATAACATGCTCACACATGATGTGCTTAATCACCTTTCCAACCTTCAGACATTTAACGTCGCGTCGTTAGGGCATGTCCTCACTAATAGAGACAGAAGAACAACTGACAAAAACATAAGATATTAAACATCTTCAAACAAAAGTTATAAAGTTTGAGGGATGCATATTAATAGCATACCTTTAGTTTTTACCAGAAGAAGCAAGTATTTTATCTTTAATAATTACTGATAGGCTTTGGTATAATTCGTGTGTAATCTCTATGTCCACTTCCAGTGCTTTTTTGGTGCTTGAATGCTGAAATATAGACCGAACTAAAATAAAGTAATAAACACAAATGAATTATTTAAACGTCTAGCAGCTTCAAAAAAGAACAACATACCAAACAAGGAAGGTTTCGGGTTCACCAGTCAGCGCAAGATTTTTTTTCACCACCCGTTCATCCACAAAAGAAATGGAAGACTTAAAGTCAGCCTCAAGTTTTAGAGTTATTTGAATGATGAATTTAGTTGTTGTAGGTTTAAGAAATCATTTTCATTATCCTTTAAACCATAAAAACCAAGCTTTAGATTTGTTTGCTATAAATTCAATGTTTAGCATCTATACCACTGAAATCATGCTGTTGTGAGGCCATCGGCAGATGCTCGCAAAGAATATGTGCCCATAGTATTGGTTTCCATTTACTCTAAAACAAGCCACCATGCAGTTTTTTGGTCTTGTGAAACGACACTGGACCTCTGGCCTGCGGCTCTCTGGTTAAAATTCGACTTTGGCCACGCAAAGTGGAGTTCTTGGAAAAGGCTGTTTATTCGCATTCCCTCTCATACTCATGTGTAAATGGGTACCTGGCCGATAGCCGCATTCTCCATATTGTTAGAAAAGAAATGTAATAGCACCATAAAGTGTTGCTTTTGACTTGAGGCCCGGTACAAAACGCTTTGATCATATTTCAAATTAAAGAGCTTTTATATAGCGCAATATCCACTAAATGTGCTCAAAGCGCATTACAAAGGGTCTCTGACCAACAGCAACACGTAACATGTAGAACGAGACATGACGCCTGTTAGGCAATATTACAATTTTTCCGACAGAGACAACTCTGTTGACGGCCAGGTACTCATTTTACACCTGAGTAATGTGAGAGAATGTGAGTAAAGAGTCTTTTACAAGGACTCAGCTATGCGCCGAGCGAAGCTCGAACCCAGGCCCTTCCGATCCGAAAGCGAGTGTCGTACTGAGTGAAAGATTCGTGTTGCACTTGCGTGACATATCCAACTGTGTATTTACTCCAATCTGTCTGACCACTATGATGTACAGTATATTTGCGTGTATATGCTCAGTTTTTGTCATTCAGACACTTCCCGCCGATGCAGCGAAGCTCATCTGCTAGTCAAGTCCTTGGGTGCGATGACCTGACGCGGAATCAACACTAGAGTTGACAATCACAAACATCCACACCGCATACTCCTTCCGAACAACCCCTTAGTACTATCTGTGATACAACTACTCATACAACTAATCATACAACTACTCTTGCTGTTACTACTACTACCACTACTACTACTACTACTACTACTACTACTACTACTACTACTACAACTACTACTACTACTACTACTACTACTACTACTACTACTACTACTACTACTACTACTACTACTACTACTACTACTACTACTACTACTACTACTACTACTACTACTACTAGTAGTCATTTAATCAATTAAAGACATTGTGGTGATGGGTGCAGTGATGGCGACAGGCACGAAGTCAAATAAGTCATATTGCTGTTAATATGCAAAGCAGGTCAAGAGAAGATATCGTTGTTTTGTTGTCTAAAGAGACGAAATCAACAACAACAATAATAACAACAAATATGTCATTCTATTTATGTAGGGCACCGGCATCTTCCAATCCGGCTACTTGAGAGAATTTTAGCTAATTTTTTTTGTGTGCAAATATTGCACAATTACCTGAGTACGATTATGGCCTGATTTGTTATTCCTTTTGGAATTATTTTATGTAAAAATACAGATGAATGGATGTAACCTTTTTATTTAACGCCGTCTATTATTCTGTCGCAGTCTAACAAAATAATTTCTTGTCATTTTGGTCAGCAAACATTTTTTTCATCAAATCAGTCAATTAAAAGGACTCCAAGTCTTCAAAAACTCTCAAGCTTTTGGCCTCGTGTACGTCTCCAGTTTGAAGAAAAAGACAAGCTGAGGATTGTTTAAATCAATCAATAATTGACGTAAAAGTTTTCTGACAAAAATGTTGAAACGTGTTTTGTTAGATTACCGCCGTGTACCGCCTAAAGGCATGGAATAATTAGACCCTTTCATATCTTAATCTATGTATTTATGATTTATCTTTATTTTATTGCCAAATTTACATCATAATATTGCTAATAATAATTTTCTGATGATTCACCGAGCACCGAGTAAACGATTAAAAATTATAATTAGATGGACTTATTTATGAAAATAAGTGGGTAGACATAATTTGATGGCGATATGAATGAGAAAACTAGAACACGCTACAGTTGAAAGAACACGGCCAATATAGAAAATGCTGAGAAAGAAATTACCATATTTTTATAATCCGAAATTTTTTAAAACATTTGAATTGAGAATAAATGTCGGTGGAGAATCACTATTTATATTTCATATTCCAGGTTTTTATGATTTATAATATCTACCAAATCTATTAAATAATACTTATTATAAAAATAGGCAGTAGTGTGCTTAATAAAGTCATAAAAACATGAAAGAACAACGTGTTATAATTACCCATCTCTATTTAAAAAATCGAACCTAAGCCTCATCCGTTACCTTAGTACTGCTGGGTGTTGGATTATTTTATTTTTTTGGTCTTTGTGTTTTTCTTTCTTTCCTTTTTTAAAACTAAAAATACATAGACGTCAATAAAACAGTCTGGCAGCTCTTACCCCAGCAAAAAACACTAGGCCACTGGGGTATCAAATCATCTTGAATCTTGACTACAGTGAATAACACTGAGTACATAGTTAAAAGCTGGGTTCTACTAGATTCTAAGCTGACATCAAATATTGTTAATTACGCCTCAAACCGAAAAAGCAGTTTCAATAGTATACGGAAGCTTGTCGTTACTTCCTGTTTCTTTCAAAGTCAACCAGTATTCTTTCGAAAAAATTGCGCAATATCCACTAAATGTTTCAAAGTGCACTTAGTATATAGGACATTTGTAAGGCGCTGTTACATTTTTTTTTTAGTTAGAGATACTGCGATTAACATGCAAGTACTTAATTTGGACGTGAGTATGGTGAAAAATTAAAATTGAAAAAAGAGCATTTTCCATGGACTCAACTTTTCCACGTCCAATTCTTTTCATAATCTTTAACAAGGATTGGCGATTGATGGTGCTGAAGGCGCTTGACATATTATCTATTCCAGTTATAACTTTTTCAATTTTATTCTAACATGGTTTTTTTTTTGGCAGCAAGCCACTTGTGGGTCCAAACTACATCTACAGTACTTCTCTCCGTCTTGAATCTGCTTTGACTATGTGATCAATAATTTTTAACAAACGGTTTAATTCTATTCAGTGTGATCAAGGAGAGCGATTTTCTAATTGCATTAAGCAGTGCAATTGGTTTCAAATTCTTTGGTGGTCCTTTCAGTTTTCCTGGCCTTTGTATTGATATCAGCTCCCCTTTATTAATATACAGGTGCTGGTGATGTTCGAACGTTAGATTGAAGATGTCAGCTATATGTTCATCTAATAGGGGTGGTCCATATTTTAGAAGTTCAGCGCATACACACACACACACACACACAAACACATACACACACGCGCACACACATACATACATACATATATATAAATACCGAGTATTCTAAATTTGTTGAGACGCAAAGTGAATCTTTGGTATTGGCAGATTCACAAAAGAGTTATATGCTCATCTTTCTTTACCGTGCAAACGATTACTGTAAATGTCTATTTGTATGATCTTTGATTTTATGCTCCATCCCATTTTCATGAATATTGGCCACAGAGTTTTTCAGTAAGAGATCATTCCTCCACCTTAAAGAAAGGCCGTTTGCAAATTTCTAAACTTTTCAGACAGATGGGGACTCGGTAGCCTGACAGCCTGGGTCACTGGGCGTTTGTACGTATGACTTTTTCCTATGAGGGTGCATCAGATACAATGTTTATTTAGCTTTCATATCAGATTATGGCACGCTTATTATGAAAAGAATATAATATGATATTAAACAAGGGAAGACTTTATGGACACCCTGTATAACCCAGGGTTGAATAGTTGTAAACCCAACGCAAATAACGAAATCAAGGGACACAACCCATGTGTAGGTACTTATTAACGAGTTTGTTTACCCCATTTGGTATAATCGTCTCTCATTTGCAATGAAAACAAAACACAAAATGAAATAATCCCATAACTTGGATTCGGTCCATTGATTTGTATCATGAACTTGTAAGACAAAAACTAAGAGTGACGTCTTTCGACATCATAATTGGTCAAGAAACCATCTAAACGATATAAACGTCCTAATTAGTATTGACTTTGTGTAATATTTTGCAAGTCTAATAAACCCATTTGTTCCAGTTATGTAATGGA
>NC_088366.1:41773465-41850965 GCF_034508935.2 Berghia stephanieae
CCAGACTTTATCTTTCCAGATCGAGATCCGTCTTTTCTGTCCATACGGCTGTGCATAAAGACAGGTCTTTTCCCGGTTTTCGTCTTTGACGCGGATGAATGTTTCTTCGATGTATTGTCAGTAGACCAACTATCACTTCGATGGACGGACACTGCATTGTCAACACTATCCGATGTCTTGGCGCCATTCTTTTGAGCATTTACTTCCGTAACTAAAGTGCTGAATGGTTTAGCTTCCACATCTACTCCTGAGTCCCCAGATATATCAGAGTTGAATATAACCGAATCATGCTGACGACCAACTAGCACGTATGATTCAATATCTTGATTCTGTGGAAAGTACATTGATGTACATCAAGTGTGAGTTAAGACATTTTAACGTTATAGGTGTGATATGTAACCAACTTACTACATTCAGTATTACGTCTGACGGGTGGTAAGTATTAGGTCCCGAAAACGATATGTCCATCAATATATTATTAGTACCCTTATTTTTCTTATTATTATTATTATTATTATTATTATTATTATTATTATTATTATTATTATTATTATTATTATTATTATTATTATTATTATTATTATTATTATTTTGAAGTTGAATATTCAATCCAAAGACGGGTCTGATATTTAGAAGTTGAATGTTAAATCCATAGATGGATGGGAGACTTAGAAGTTGAGCATTCAATCATAGACATATTATAATATGGGATATGATTTATTGAGGAGAATGAGAATAGTTTCTAATGGTTAGAAAAAAAATATAAACTTCTTTTGTCTAATCGTTTTAACTTTAGACTCACTTTTCGGCATCCTGTTCACCACTACATAATACCGGAGTGAGTCGCTAGGTCACCTATGTGAAACACATTAAGTGTCGTCTCTTGACAAACAATTAAGGCTGATAGAAAATATATATATTCTGACTATGTAAATTAACCAGTTTCTGCCGTTCTCTGGTTGGGAAGGGGGGGGGGGGTTAAAACATCAACAAATAACTTTTATATCGGGCAATATCCACTAAACGTGCTCAAAGTGCTTTACAAAGACATTTATTTAAAAATTTGGCCAAAAACTCGTCCTTCCAATATCGATCGATTTGACCCTCATCTTGAAATATTCTCTAAAATCTGGGACATCACGAGGTTTTCGGATTCGAGAGTTACGTCCGTCCGGGCTATTTGAGCAAGCTTAGCAGACTGCACAAAGTACAATGAACAAAAAGCGTCCATTTGAAACCAGAAGACTACACTGAAGTCGAAGCTCTATGGGATCTCTGCACGAGCTTGAGAAGACCACACATTCCTGCATCGTGTTGACCTTCGGCCATAAAGGCAGCATGGAGAAAGGAGGAGGAGAAGAAGAAGAAGAAGATGAAGAAGAAGAAGAAGAAGAAGAAGAAGAAGAAGAAGAAGAAGAAGAAGAAGAAGAAGAAGAAGAAGAAGAAGAAGAAGAAGAAGAAGAAGAAGAAGAAGAAGAAGATGATGATGAAGAAGAAGAAGAAGAAGAAGAAGAAGAAGAAGAAGAAGAAGAAGAAGAAGATTCCGTATCATGAATTACTTTTAACCTGTTTGTTTGCCTATGTGGTCTAGTGGTATGACACTCGCCTTCGGATCGGAAGGTCCTGGGTTCGAGTCCTGCTCTGAGCGGTGCAAATGTGAGTCCTTCGAAAAGGGTCTTTACTCACATTCTCTCACCGTAATCAGTTGAAAAATGCGTACCCGGCCATTAACAGCATTGTTTACTTTTTTGTTGCTGGGTATGTTATTTTTCGGGGGGGGGGGGGGGTGGGTTTTTTTTTACGTTTAATGTTTTGGGACCTTTTCTTTACTTCATTGCCAAAATTTAATAGTAACGGAGTAAACACGCAATAGATATGTTCATTTCCTGACATTCCTTATTTCTCCACAAAAATGATGATATCAATAACAAGAAGGGATCACTTACATTACAGTTTATCCACTTTGGTTCTGTCTTTTCAAACTCAAAACCAGGATCATTTCCTAGCGCCACATGCAAAGCCCTGGATGTCCGAATGGTGCCAGCGTCGGCGTTACTAAGCAACGCTCTGCTGACGTCAATGCCGTTGCCTAGCATCAAAAATTTTGGTGCCGTGTGCCCGATTGTTCCGGTAGCGATGGCACCAACATGAGCTGAGACACGGAGTTGGAGTGTGGATAGTCTTGTCTCTTTTTTAATAGCATCACATAACTGCGGATAATTATTAAGACCTTTATCAAATTTGTAAAATTTTTGTTGATTATAGAATTTTTAGTCTCAATTTTAACACACTACATTTTGGGAGTAAGTCACACCAAAATAAACAGCATCCCTGGCAGATGGCTCGATTGTATCTTGTATACATATTAAACACCGATGTTATATTATCAAAAAGTAGTCCTTCAGAGCTATGAAGTCCAAGGAGCCGGGAACTTATCCCGGTTTCTATAGTGTGAAATGGACAATAGCGATCGACTGCTACTCTTTGGATTATCATAGCTTATCGCCTCAACACTGAGCCCCACTCCACGGCATCTGGGGAGCAGACTCTTAGGTCATTGTCAGTTCAGATGGGCCCGCCCTGGCATTCTCTTAGGATGTGCTCCATCGTGTGCTCTGGGCATCCACATGAACACAAGCTAGACTCAGCCAGCCCCCACTTTTTCTTGCTTCCAGCTGTTCTCCCGAGTTTTTCCCGTGCTCTGTTCAGTGTTACCCAATCCTTCCTGGGGAGCTCAGTTATATAGGGCAATTCTTCTCTCGGATTTTCAATGACTTCGTTTGCATGATTGCCCCAACCCCCCCCCCCCCCTCCATGTGGAAAGTCTGTATACAGCTGCATGATCAGGGTTAATGCATTCTTCCGTCATGAAGCTCTTTCTCGACTTCAGTCTACTTATCGTTGGGTTGTGGCCATGGAGGGGTGCCTTGGGTCCATTTCCTGTTTATATTTATGTGCTTTAGAAGCAGTGGCTCTTCGAATGTGGGGAGGTACAATGTCAGCCACCAATGGAGGACTGGAACTGCAGTCAGTTTTAAATGACCAGTATAATCTGGCAGCTGTTTTGTAGCTCAGGGTCAATCTTTTTGGCATGGCAGGATCTTGCCCATACTGGTGAGGCGTATTCTGCTGATGGATAGCAGAGGGCTAGTGTGGTTTGATATTTCCTGCCCATCAATGTTTTGTTTATTCATCTTAAGAGAAAGAGAGAGATAGAGAGAGAGAGAGAGAGAGAGAGAGAGAAAATAAGGAGGAGTGAAATATCTGTTCAATCTTACAGTTATCGTTTAACATTATAACAAGTGTAACTAAATGACAAATTGCCATATTTCTGGACAATAAAGATCTATTATTATTATTATTATTATTATTATTATTATTAACAACACCACTAACACATCATCTCCTTCATCTGTAGTGTTTCATTCATCCTGTTTGTTGATAAAGGGGCAACCCGAAACGTCCATTCTATCTGTTTTCGTAATCAAACTGAAGCTTACATTCAATTTCACATTGTTATTTATTTCTTCGTGCTTCGAGCAGCAACATTTACATTATCCGGTAGATGAAGTACTTTACATATATTACACAACCCGATGCGGGTGTGAATAATGTGAATGGAATTTCGAATAATATTGTAATGGTAATGCTACAAAAAATGTAGCCTATCGAGGCGGCGTGTTTGGTATGAAATGAAACATTAGATCCGCATGGCCCGCTTGATATGTAAATGTGAATGACCACGATAAATCAGTTGCAATGAATTATATTTTTTTTTAATGAGAAAACATTTTATCAACAAAATACTTAGTCCAGTATGTCATTGTACAAACCCACCTTAAACAACAATTTAATTATGTTTTCATTCTTCAAAATTCACTGTCTATTTGAAAAAAAAACAATGTCGTAATTTCGGATGTCAGGGTCATTATATACGTTAAAGGGACGATATAAATGTTTTGCCTCCTTAGCTTGTCTTAACGCAAGTACTTTCTTCCAAATCTATCAGACCCTGCTACCTCATCACTGCCAGGTCAGGTGGACAAAGAGAAAGGACTGCACCCTTTTCTTTGTGTCAAGCGATTGCTTTAGCAAATAAACTAGCGAGACTTTCTATCTTATTGTAATAAATAGAAAATTGAATGAATCCTGAGGTGTCCAATCATGAAATGTTTTGTCTTTGATCTTATATCAAATAAGAATATTAATTTCCTTTTCTACATTTTAATGTGGCCTTATCGATTCGGTTAAAATACCTTGACGATGTCTAAAGCAAGGTGTGCCACGCATGCACTCTGGTCAACGCCCATAGCTCTACTATCGGCGAAGGTAGGTTTGGTTGGTAGGCCTAGCACATGCGTTTGGGCCTCATAACTCTGGTGATATGGGCTGTAGGCTTTGTACTTGTTCGTCAACTAGAAGAGAAAAAATCAAAATATAATAGAACATTATAATTATAACATTTATATAGAGTATATCCACATATTAACCACCTAATAAATGCGCTTCTAAATGCTTAATTTATCCTTTATTAGGCAATATGGAGCCATTCTCCTTCCAGTACAGAGCAAACCACATGTAAAGCGTCCGTTTTATACTAGTATTCTTACAGTATCAGTCACTACCAAATACTAGGTACATATTCGTACCTGAATCGAGTGCGATAATGTATCTAAATGCCTTAACAAAGAACACAATGCCAGGGCCAACATTTTCCGATCATTGTCATCCATCCAATCATTGATCATGTCAAACATCGCTTGGCGTTGTTATAAGTCAGAAATATCAATTTTCTATTGAAGCAGACGGGAAATTAAGTTTTTGGAGATAATTCATTGCATTTTTGTTTCCTAAATGGCAGTGCTGAAAACAAACTAAATGTGCATCTCAGATTGATTACGTGATCACTCAGAATAAATGATTGGACACTTACATCTCACGCTGACAAAACGCAATTTTTACATTATGGCCAGAAACCTGGTTTCAAAGATGAATATAAAAGTTTCCAAAATATAATATAAAACACGAACGTTTCGGACTCAAAACCATTCTTCAACAACAACAATAGAAAAATATTAAAACATAAATACATTGCTTAAAAACCCATCGTATTAATAATGTGTATATTAACAAATAGCTAGACGTCTATGACTTATGAGTGAACGTATACTTAACAAAGTCTAACAACTCAAATCGTTAGAATCTCATTATTGTTGTGATGGAAATACCCTCAAGTACACTCTATTCAAACAATGTTTAAACAAACCCTGAATGCGTTCGGTTATCAAACAGACAAATACGTGCACATAGCTTAAGGGCTTTTTCTAATTACCCTATGCATTTGGGTGAAATACTCACATCATCCGCCAGCCACAAAAAACGTACCACCACAAAATGAACGTTTATAACGTTTATAGTTTGATAGAATTTAGTGAGAACTTATCAAACAACATGCTGTCTAAAAACAATAACAATGAGCTGAGTGACGGCAAATTTGATGTCTTTTGGACAGCCACTTCGGTGATTAGTTCTCCCTACATTCTCTCACACTATAAACGTGAAAGATTACGTATATATCCGGCTGGTAAATATTGTGATTATTTTACCTATTCGCATGGCATCCATTTAATGGAACGGAAAATATAATTGATGTTGATTCTCTGAACTTCGCCATCGTTTTTAATGTTTACTGAAAACGTCCCGCTTCAGATTCAACCAGTATTACAATTATTGGAGTGGTTAACGTTAAATGTTGCCACTTTGTCATATGTCAAACACGCTTTGCCTTGTTTAGACAGGGAAAATGAGTTCATGTCAACACAATTTCATGCTGCCATATTCATGTTATAGTGGATAATATAAGTGATTTTTTACGAAGAAAAGAGGCATATGTATAATATGATGGATAAGTTTGAGGCTCATGGAGGACGTGAGTCAATCGCGAAGTAAGTTCTGCCAGATCAAACAAACCCAGCTATCTATGACAAGGGGTCTGAAAAATCTCGACTCGGTCCCTTTGCATGTGAAGCGAGTGCTCTACCGATTGAGCTACCGAGACCCCTAGATGAATAAATAACTAGGTATATTTGAATCTGCAAACCGTTTAAAAGTTACGATATATTATTGAAGAAATAAAGACATGTATATTGAGTTTTAATTTGTCACGTGATAATTGCTATACACCAAGTGGTTGTTTTTTGCATTTGTCATGAGTGTATTTGAAAATGTCATTTTGAATAAAGTTTTGACAGATAAAGACATCAATAAGTTATTTTTTTAAACAAAATGTGGAAGACTGTTTTTCATTCGTTACTTTTGAGTCCATAATTATAAAATAATCCCAAAACTAATCATATGTCGTCAGTGGACTAAATATCAATAGAATTCAATAGTCTGATGTCACGTCCACCCAGCAACGAGCAGCTTGATTCTAAGCAAAGAAAATCGGTACTTTTTATTCTTCATGCTGGCTAGAACTTTTTCATATGTCATGTGATCAGAATGTATAAAAGTCAAAACATGATCAGATTTATAATGATTTTATCCTCTGGATAAACTTTTATGCTCGTCGAAGAAGTATTTCACAAGGGCGTCCGCCATTGTTCCGATAGTTTAGAACCAGTTAATAAGCTACTATGCGTCATTAGGAGGGAAGTGACGTCACGACTGTTGGAGCCTATTACGAGAAACGATACCAGCAGTTCTGTAAAACCACATTTTAACACTCAATGGATTAAAATGATCATCATCTTGTCAAAACTTTTCGAAATTTGGATTTCCTTCGCGCTTATCCGAAGTCCCAGGTTTGAGAATTTTTGACAAGACGAGGGTTAAAATTACCTTAATCCATATTGATATTATTTATTTATTTGAAATCTCGGGTTTTGGCAACTTTGCAATAGAGAGTCTGCACCTCTTGAAAAGAGAACAATAAACTCCAATTTACCTTAAGCATTTGTTGTGCGAAGGAATCAAGAAAGGCCAAGAGGTTATTTAACGTCTTCATATCAATAAGATATGGCCAGTTGGCAATCTCAGCCATAACCACCCCTAACGCTGGGAAAATGGCCGATTCCACTTTACTTCCTGATGACACTTGCATAGATATATGAGACGGGACCATTTCATTCAGCAGGGTGTCCAGGCTGGTTTTCACTGACACAAGAGCGGATTCCTGTTTTGAATAAAGGAGAATAAACATATCGTATGACCCAACGCCGCAACCCAATTATATTATATGTTCGTTACGTTAAATGACATTCCAGGAAGTGAATTCATATCTTTCATGACCAGAATATTGGATTTTGGATTTTGTCGTTTTAGGTAACGACATCTGTTTCCGACTTAAACCTATTAATCTAACCCAAGGTTTTATCATGTGACAATAAATTTAATTCTTGCCATCCTGACATAATACCGATTTCGGCGGTCTTATCATCATGAGCATGTTATGTATGGGACATTTCTACAGTTTTTGTAATGCAAATGCTCATAACGGTTTTTAGTTTATGCCCACCTTTTACACAGATAGGTTATATATGAAAGATACTCATTTCAAAAATAGTTTGAAGATATTTCAAGTCATGATTTTTGTGTTCAACAATCGTTCAACAAAACTAGAGAGTCTCCGATTATATACAAAAGCCGCATTGAAATCCTTTTTTTAACTCTGGGCGAAGCCTAGAGAAACTCAGGGGCTGACTCTTCAAAAAATTACGTCACAATTCAAGGCAACGACATCAAAGGAAAGTGAATAGGAAGTTGTATTTAATAATACAACTAATGACATCATTTGTTTCCATGAGCACTACCCAACTTATTTTTCCCTTTTTTAGTGATCTTAATATTGTGACGTAAATGTGTTGGTCAGTGTGAGGTTGTGTGAAACACAGACTTCTCGTTGAGCTTTTGATAGGATAAAAAGCTTTTAGGAATATGTAAATTCTTAAGGCCTAAAGAGTCTTATACTTTAGCGGTTATCACGTTTTTCAAAATGTCATTACACTATTATTATTATTATTATTATTATTATTATTATTATTATTATTATTATTATTATTATATTATTATTATTATTATTATTATTATTATCATTATTATTATTATTATTATTATTATTATTATTATTATTATTATTATCATTATTATTATTATTATTATTATTATTATTATTATTATTATTATTATTATTATTATTATGATCATTTGTCCTCCATTTACCTTGGCCTCCATCTCGTCCTCAAGGTGAGCAGCGTATTCCTCCATGTTTTCCATCATGTTATCCATAATCGATCTTCGCCCTGTCCGGCCACGACGCAACATCTTGGTTATCTAGTCCCATGAGAAAAATATAAATTCTAATACATTCTATCTACACACACTTATGCTGACATGATGCACATTGATAGAACACTTGTTAGCTATAGAGATTCAAACCAGAAAATTATTCATATCCTCGGGCTTGAGTCTGCTTGACAGATTGAGATAAAGCTATATATTTTAGATATATTTTTGGCCAAAAGGTAAGGGCATTTCACCTATGGCCAGCCGTCAATGGATAAAGACATTGTCCGATGATTTTCTTACGCGAGTAGAATTTTCTGAGACAAAAGTTTGGAATATCCGGCAATCATTTACCTGTACGGACAATAACATTGTCTAGGCAACCACACTACGCTATCTTTTACTGAATGTTTTATATTCTAACTCACAAAAAAAGATGTGTATGAAACAATGACAGGCAAAGAAGAAAATAAAAGGAAGAAAATCCATCCAAATAATTTTTATTAATTAACGTCCTTCGAACCTCATCTCTCCTGATCACATAGACTCTTACAGGGACCTTAAATCGCACTACGTTTCCTTAAAGCGAGGGACTGTTGTACCTTAAAGACGAAGGATACACAGATTCACATAAACACACTTATACAGACACAGACATAGATAGAGAGAGAGAGAGAGAGAGAGAGAGAGAGAGAGAGAAAGAGAGAGAGAGAGAGAGAATGTGTTAAAGATATGTAGAGAGTAAAGGAGATCGACATTCGGGTAAACACAAACACAAAAAATTATAATGATTCTAAATTTCCTAAGACCAATGTAAATATTACCCGAGGAACGAATCGATGGTTTTAGCCGTCATCTAATCGCTGACGTCAAATATTCAAAGTCTTAGTTACCCATTTATGGTTGCCTGGATGAAAGTTTCCCAGCTTTGAATCTCATTTTTTTAAACATCTTTTCTGACAAAACGTCTTTAGTGATTATAACCTCCGATTTGTGTATAAGTCCTAAAATTCCAGGGACTTAATCAATTGATAGGTCTAAGTGAAATTTTCAAAAATTGATCAAAATTTCAAAAAAGTTGTTATTTGAGAATAGTTGTATCAGAAGTATAGCAAATATCAGGCGGTCGTACATGGAGTATAAGTATTGACCAAAAAAATCAAAATACAATAGCTCTAAAAAAAAAAATAGCAAAATACGTAAATGGGTGAACTTCGAATTCAAGAAATATCAAATCCCAAAGTCGGATAATTTGAACTTTTTTTATTCATGATATGACTAAATTTTCATACATGTATTTACCTTGATTTTTATGCATACAAAATGCATTCAGCTATTCGAATGTCCCACCTAAAGAACAATCAGTCACTTACCTGTTCAAAATTGGGTCTTGCAGCGGGTGTGTCAGACCATGCAATTTCCATGACTTGACGGACAGTTATCGGGGTGTCTATCGTGGGTTCAGGCCGTAACCGATTGAACACGATTGCTTGAAGAATCTGCCATTGAAAAAAAAGACAATTTTAGTCCTTAACCCTCTCCTTACCACCCATAGGATAATCGTCACATTCGTTACGATGCAACAGACAATTTTCTCATTCTAATGTCTCTTGTACATCACAAAATTTAAAGAAATCCTTTGATTACAGCTCTAGATACTAAACACTGTGCTGTTAGATCTCACTTGTTACTTTCTTGTTTGAGTAGCAAAAGTCTATTCTTGTGTTGGTTTGGAGTGAATTTTCGGGTCAAATTCTTAAAATAGCTGGTAAGGAGAGAGTTTAAAGCAATACTGCCACATTCTGACAAAGCAATTTTTAAACAATTTTTGATATTTAAAAAAAACTAACATATAAGTAGATGAAAATATCCATAACTTGTCAAAAATTCTAAGATACAAGAATTCCTTGAAAGGCATTATTGGCTTTTTTAAATTTTCAGAGCCAGGTATATTGTCAAGTTCCGGGTAATTTTAATTTTTTTGTTTAATATACAATGTAAAAAGTTTCTTACTCGAGTCTAAATCTTGAAAAGATGATTTTGTCACTGTATGGTAGAATAAGGTTATTGAATGGAAATGTCTGCAAACAATAAACAGAATGTAACAATGGCATGCTGCTTTCTAGATATTTCGTGGGTGAAACATTTCCTCCAAACCCAACTCCAATTTACTGCTGGTAAACAGTGGGTTCTGACTGTCCACAAACCAACCGCAGGAAAGTTCTATAATTCTAAAATTCATATCTGCCTGGCCAGAGAGAGACTGATTATCCAATTGTCAAAGATAGTGTCACAAACGCTTTGGGGATCTTTTGATGGCCTAGACCTTCAGTTAAATAATGATTATGGTGATGACGATGATGATGATGATGACGATGGTGATGATGATGATGATGATGATGATGATGATGATGATGAAGAGGAGGGGGAGGAAAAGGAGGAGGAGGAGAAGAAGAAAAAGGAGGAGGAGGAGGAGGAGAAGGAGGAAGAAGAAGAACAGGAGAAGGAGAAGAAGAGGAAGAAGGAGGAGAGAGATATGATGATGAATGATGATATGATGATGAATGATGATGATGATGATGATGATGATAGATATGATGATGATGATGATGATGATGATGATGATGATGATGATGATGATGATGACGAAGACCACGATCATGATTATGTTGATTTTGATAAAGATGATGATGATGATAATGATGATGATCCTAAGACGTTGTTCATTTTTAGCCTAATTTGAGCAATGTGAGTTTCAACCAATGGGACATAAATAGAAGTAATAATAGTAGTAGTAGTAGTAGTCGTCGTAGTAGTAGTAGTAGTAGTAGTAGTAGTAGTAGTAGTAGTAGTAGTAGTAGTAGTAGTAGTAGTATTGTAGTAGTAGAGCAGAGTAGTAGTAGTAGTAGTAGTAGTAGTAGTAGTAGTAGTAGTAGTAGTAGTAGTAGTAGTAGTAGTAGTAGTAGTAGTAGTAGTAGTAGTAGTATAAGTATTAGTAGAGTAGTAGTATAGATAGTAGTAGTGTAGTAGTAGTAGTAGTATAGTAGGTAGTAGTAGTAAGTAGTATGTGACGTATTTAAGTAGATCAGATAATATTATAGGTTTAGATATAGTCTATAGATTTAGTATAGTTATATATTTGTTGGGGGGTTTTTTTCGCAGTAAGGCAGAATATTCTCGGTAATTTGGGAATGGGTGAGTATTTTTCTTTCAAATACAAATACAGACCTCTTCAGTCTCCATGTGATCAGTGTGCTCAAAATACGGTTCTTCCCTTGTAAAGAGTTCTTGAAGAATGATAGCATAGCTGTACACGTCTGAGGCTGTGGTCGGGAAGTCTTCAAATTCCGATCGGAGAATTTCAGGGGATGTCCAGAAATCCCTGAAAGAGATAAAAACAATTGTTCTCCATCTCCTCAAAACGGTAATATGCTGGGGGTGAATCTAAGGTTTAAATCTGAACTTAAGGTTAACTTTGGGTTAACATAAATTATATATTACAGTTCAATTAAGCTTTTGATTTCCCGGTTCTGGCCAATTTAACTCATCAGGTTCATTTCGACATACACGTTGTATCATGATTTTAATTTGGATAGGTGGTACGATAGAGTGACAGACAAGGCACTGGAAGAGAGAAACATACCCAAATAAAGATTAGCTTTGATAGGGGACCAAATTTCAGACTTCCCAATCTGGCGCAGATAAGCCGAGAGGAATTCTTATCCTATATATATATATATATATATATATATAATATATATATATATATATTATTTATTGTTATTGTGTGTGTGTGTGTGTGTGTATGTGTGTGTATCCTATATATATATACATATAAATATATATATATATATATATGTGTGTGTGTATCCTATATATATATGTGTGTGTGTGTGTGTATCCTATATATATATATATATATATGTATTATTTATCATATATATATATTGTGTGTTTATTATATATATATATATATATATATATATATATGTATGTATGTGTGTGTGTGTGTGTGTGTGTGTGTATGTGTATAGTCTCCAACCTACCTATTTTCATTCTTGTCCTGGGCCTTACTGACTCGCATGGCGTGCAAAGGGTTCTTGTTGGGGTTTTGGCTGAGAAGAAGTCTATAAAATTCCCAATCGCTAATCTGGTAACAAAAGTAAAAATCAAATTATTTGTATCATATGAGGCATACCGTGTCAATCTGGTATTGTGTCTAAATGAACGATGAAAATACACTGGGTTAAATTCAAATTATGAATTTAAAATTTATAATTGGAAATCGCAGAGACAAAACCCAATGTCGTCAATGTAACCATATTGAACTCGAATTCGGGCTTATAATTCATCTACAGGCATTTTGTTCTCTACATTGTCATGCCTTTTGGAGACGATGGTCACACATCGCTGTGATGAATCACGCTCTCATCTGGTCGACGTTTTAGGATAAAGTGTGTCACGCCCAATACAATCATGTTATATATGCAAACAAATTAGTGTTACATATCTACCATTTATAATGACGGAACAAAATGCGTACTCCTCTGACCGACATGTTTGGGTAAAATGATTCATCTCTAATAAAATCATCCCAAATCAAGATACTCATGTACACAAATTGGTGAACATTTACTCTTCATAATCCAACCCATCAAAATATAATTTATTGTCAAAAATGATCCATCAAGCATATAAGCCTGGCATCTTATAATAACATAAAATTGACATATCGTAAAAAGGTTTGCTTAGATCAGATGCTTTAAAACACCCTGTGAAAGAATGGTTCAGGTCCAAAATTTCCAGATATTATGATCATAACTTTGATCATCATATAAATCATAAACAGTCAAAAATATATCAATTAAAATCCTATTATCAAATTCATACTTTACGTTATGAAGCTCCCTATCGATTGCATTTTTTAAATGATTTATACTTTGGTTATAAATTTCAAACTGTTCCTTGTATTAACTGTTCATTTGATAAAAACTATAGACAATTTTGCATAAGGTCACCACTCGTTCCTCTGTATTTTATAGATGGGAAGGCTACGTATTTTAACCGATCCTCGCAAGTCATAGGTTTAGCTTTGTTGCCCGTCTTTGGACATTTTCTAATAAACAAAGATTGGCTTCCGTTTGAATGAGGGGCTCCAAATAAATTTACCATATTCAACTATGGGTCTAAGGAATGATTTATATAATTGAAGAGACATGGTTACATTCAAATAAGAAAAACTCCTACGAATAATACCAATCAACCCGTTTGCCCTAAAAACGCAATCATGGGTTTGAACATTGATTGTTAGCAATTGTATGTAATTATAAGTTTTCATTCAGTTAGCCATCATCACTGAGATAGCAACTTTTATCATTTCACCCTCTACAATAACAAACGTTGTAAAACTGTCCGAGTACTTTTGTATAGTATAAAAGGGTAACTAAGTTAATGACACATGTTGGTAGGAGTACGCATTTTGTTCCGTCACTATATAAAGGGTAGATTACACCAATATGTGTGTATAACGTGATTTGGAATGATTTTATAAGAGATAACTCAATAGTAACACTTAGTAACTGGCTCTAAACTATCGGAACAATGGCGGACGCCCTCATGAAATATTTCTCCGACGAGCATAAACGTGTATCCAGATGAGAAAAACATTATAGATATGATCATGTTTTGACTTTTACACATTCTGATCACAAGACAAATGAAAAGTTCTAGCCAGCATTAAGAATAAAAAGTACCGATTTTCTTTGTTAAGAACCACGATGGCCGCCGTTGCTGGGCGACGTGACATCAGACTATTGAATCCAATTGCAGACACAGTTTTTTCAATCTAAAAGAACGGCCAGTATGTCTCGTATTACGTAGTCTGATTTTATGATTGTTTTAGTGGGCGGAACGGTGGCATTTTACTCGTCTGCAAACTATCAATATACGTTTCAATATCCCATGTCTTTTCTATTTTTGAGATGGTCGAAGTCAGAAAACCGACTTTGGTGTTTGCTCGTTTGCCGAAATTTTACCAATTAGTATATTTTTTTGAAAAGCAGGGGGTCCGAGATGATTGAGTGCATAAGTCCTTACTATTTCACTGAGATGTCCCAGGTTTGAGTCTCGCAGTCGATACCACGTTTTTTCTTCGTCTTTGAATAAGAAATTTAGCCATTATTGTTCGTTTTGCATGCTGCACTGCGGCTTACGTCTTGATTATCTGGGCCCTATACCAATCTTATCGGTGAAAAGCGTTGTTTAGGCTGACCTTTGAACTCCTTGAATTTAATCATGGCTATATCGGGAATCGATTACTTCTTTAGGAGATTGAAAAAAGGGGATTTTATTGGATTACTTTATTTCATATTATATTGATGATCCAGCACTTCCTCTATAAATATTCAAGATGATTTGTTGTCCAAATCTTCATGAAATTCAAGGCATCTATTCGCACACATTTTCATATTGATTTAATTCAAAGTAAATTTACCCGCGTCCTTGAATATTGAATTGTATTTATTTGACACACCTGTATTCTCTCCCTTACCCACATGTTGCGAAAACGCCCGAAGGGATTTTTGACAAAATATATTTAGAATTTACTCTTCTCAAATTGATTTTTTTTAAAACAACAAAATCAACAGTAGGTAAATATTTAAATTGTTTTAAACAGGGAAACGAAAGGCATATACGTCTATACGTGTCTATTTTGTCCAAGAAACCAGACTTAAAATGATCTTTTTATGTCATAGTGATATTTCTGTTGCACTTTGACAAGAGGCTTTTTTATCATTCAGTCAGAAATGTCTGTAGCATGAAAATCACTCTTAATATTGTGAGCCATGGTCTCTAGGTAGTATTATCACGGGATGAAATCAACGAACACATTATTTGCAGGTCTGATAACCGAACGCAATTATGAGCTTGAATTAACACTATTGCAATGGGCAATATTTTGCGTTGGTTTAAGGCTATTTCCACTACAACAATGACCCCATTACAATTTGGGTTATCAGACCTGTAAAACAAGTAAACGTTAGGCGAGACTGTTGACGAAAAGTGACTTTAAATTTAAAACGTCCAAAGGTATAAACTCTATGTCTTTTTTATTTAACTTTTTAAAAATATATTTTATTAATTTCTTTAAGATTATAAATAATCCGAGCACACGTCTCCAATTTCTGTCTATTAATTCATTTTCCCTGCCTAAATCATCCCGACATTATACTATTCGGGGCCTTCTATGGCAGCTATGTCAATACATTTTAACCTGAGGTTCAGAAAGTCTAAGGTTCAAGAGTTTTCCACAACGTTGGGGATCAATGCAATATATTGAAATAACGAAACGATTCATTGTATGGCAAAAATTGAAAAAAAAATATTATTGTAAAATCAGTTCAGGGGGTCCCGATCGCTCAGTTGATAGATCGACCCCTGGGTGCAGTCGAAATTTTTTTCTGCCCCCCCCCCCCCCCCCTGTCCACCCAGCAGTTAATATGTAGCTGAGTCTGCTAGATTTGGCGGAAAGTACTTTGCGATATTGTCCGTTTCACGCTATAGAAACCGGGATAAACTCCGGGCCCATGGACCTATTGGCTCTGAAGGACTACAATCAGTTCTAGTGTCTAATTGTGCAACGATGTTGACGGAACCATTCGCCATTGTCTAAATTAAACATAAAACATAAAAATGTAGATATTGGTAACATCCGATCTTCGACTCAACATTACTTTTTGCTGTTCTAAAAAACGTATTTAAATTTGAGCCAGAAAACCCGTCCTTCATAAATCGATCGGCTTAGGGCACTTCCAGGTTTAAGATTTGTTGACAAGAAGGGGTCATTGTCATTGATCCATATTTGGAGAACGAGTTTTCTGGTCAAAATGTTATATATGTGTTTTTTCAGAGTACGGTAGAAATCAAGCCAGAGATAAAGTAAGGAAGTAAAGGTACCATACTTCAGAGCTTTGATCCATTACTTGGCCATAATAGAGTCATTAGTTTTAGAGGCACATATTATGTTTTAAACGTAATGTTTTATGATGCTTTTGTAGGTAGAGAGATTGCTTATTATGGATTTTACATTGGGGGGGGGGGGGGTGACGGTGGATAATTAGAAGAAGAAGAAGAAGAAGAAGAAGAAGAAGAAGAAGAAGAAGAAGAAGAAGAAGAAGAAGAAGAAGAAGAAGAAGAAGAAGAAGAAGAAGAAGAAGAAGAAGAAGAAGAAGAAGAAGAAGAAGAAGAAGAAGAAGAAGGAGGAGGAGAGGAAGGAGGAGGAGGAGGAAGAAGGGCACGAGGAGGACGAAGAAAGAAAGAGGAGGAGGCCGTGAAGCTACTAGAGGAACCTTTATGGTAATATTGGTAAGAGGGACGGCCTTAAAACAAAACAGTTTTTCTAACAAGTCGCTTTCATCCACTTTTACTCTATAGAATGAATGCCGTTGACATCACTTGGCTTGTTGTTATTATATCTAGACCGACAATTGGGCGATTTGTTTTCAATAAAGACTCTCTAAAAAACTGCAAAAGTTAGACATTTTGTGTGTTACAAAGATGATCTGATCGGGGAGAATAGTGGGATGTGTGGCTCCTGAGGTATGGTCTTTGCTTTATACCGAAATTTAACGAGTTCGAATACGCAATAGTGCCGCGCTGAGGACCGGACCGAGGACCGGTCCCACGGTCTTTTAGCTGTGAACCGTGGTCTGGTCCCAAAGAGGAAGACCGCCGGCGGTCCTCACTTCTTATCACCTTTCAACGGTCTGGCGCCATACTACTTCCCCAGCGATTCGTTGCCTCGGTCCTTTGCCTATCTTCCACCAATCACCACCCATCCCACTTAATTAATCGCACCCACCCCCCTTTGCCATACACTAAACGACACAGACGACCATAGAGGCAGACGACCACCTCCCTCCACTCCGCAAACCGCCCTTTCGTGTGTGAGATGGGGGGAACAGGAGGCGCACGCCTTGGACGATTCCATTATACGGGGTAAATTTCAAAATTTACTACACCATAATGATCGCAATGACAATGATCTATGATGAAGGCATGACCCCTCTTCTCTAATGGGTTATTGTTTGAAATGTATGTGACTACTAAAGATGTGTGTGTGTGTGTGTGTGTGTGTGTGTGTGTGTGTCTCAAACCTAGCAAGTTGCAAGTCTGATTTTTTGTTTTCTTTTGTCCATCTCTTGTCGCCACTCCTTTCTATCGCATTGTTGTCATTTAAAATAATACAATAATATTAAAATTTCGTTTGGTGTTTTAACTAATCAAATAATATGAGTTTCATTAGTTTCTTCCTTCCAAAAAAACCAGTTATAACGTCTGTATTTTTAAAAGGTCCAATAGAATATTTGGGGACCCCGATAGCTCAGTTGATAGAGCACTCTCTTTATACGCAAAGGGCCAGAGATCGATCCCGGGTGCAGTCGAAGTTTTTTTTCTGAATCCCTGTCTACTCAGCAGTGAATGGGTAGCTGGGTTTGTTAGATCTGGCGAAAAGTCACCCTCGACCCCACTTATTACTTATTACTTATTACCGCATCCACCCCTCTTATTATAACTTCACGTCTCTCTCTTACTCTTCAATGCTCGCTGCCTTCTCATGTGTGTGTGTGGGGGGGGGGGGGGGGGGGGTAGGAGTTGCGTGTGTGTATAAACGCCACGAACAACTCGATCAACGCCTTGAGTGATTCCATTATCTCCGTTAATGGGGATAAATTTCAAATTTTATTCACGCTAAATTATCGAAGTAACAATGAAGTACTGTGATCAAATAAAGAAGGCATCACCCCTCTTCTCTAATTAGGTTACAATTTGAAATGAGTGTGACTACTCCGTGTGTTTTACTCCTGTAGACCACGGTTTTCATCGTGTAGCGGTCTTTAACGGTTCAAGAATGAACGATCCCATGGTCCCAAAGGTCAAAACGGTCTCTCAAGAATGTTCAATGTCGAAAAGGACCGCCGGTCCTAGGACCGGTCCTTGCGGTTTTCATTTCCCAGGGACCGTAGGACCGTGGTCCTTAAGCTTGCCAAGGACCGCCTCGCACTAATACGCAATGCGCTGTGTAGTCTTGAGCAAGTCATCTCACCCTGCCTAGTTCTTTCCAGTGCTGCATTGCGGCTGATGCCTGTGTTATTTCAGTCTTAATTTGGAATAGACCCCTTTGGGGATGAGTCACAGTAAAGATTGTTCACAATTATCTTATTAAATTTTATTTTATTAAGAACTGAATTCATCTCACTCCAGTTATATTTCGGTAGGCTTAGATAAACTTTACCTTCTAATATTAGATCGTCTTTCCTTTTATAGCCTTCCCTCGAATTAATTTCTAATTAGTGAATACTTTTCGTTCTACATTCTGTCACGTAGCCACTTATTATAAAAGCTGATAGGTCTAACATTCGACACTCACTTTCTCTCCACAATCTATGCCGGACGGCCAGTCACTCTATTCCTATATATATACTGGAAGATTTTTATCTTTTGGGACTTTGTAGATATTATATCTACACCATTAAGACGCCGGAGCTTTTAACTTTGATTGTATAATCTTCAAGGATCAAACCCAAGCCCGCTGTACTACACTATAACCTCTTACCAATTGCCTGGAAGTGGAATTTTACGAGTCCAATCCTGTTATCAGAGGAATAGATCATCCAAGCCCATCAACTGCCTGGAAACGTAAACTTACGAACCTGAGATATTATCATAAGTTACGTAAAATATTCATATCTCTATTTGTAACTGCCACGATCACTGTTTATCTCTTTTAATTAAATTTCATCATTATTTTTATTTCATTGTAAACAAATCGTTAATTGTTTTTCATTTATAGTAACTAGTAAATTCTGGGGCCTCATACTACATATATCTTTATGCATAGTCGAGTAGCTCTTTACTCACTTGAGACCATGACATTTTGGAGGGGACACATATAAAGAATTGAATTTATTTAGTTACTTATATCTATTTCATCTAACTTTAAAGTTTAAATTGTAAAACTCTTAATTGCCCCACTTGATCATATTTTAATTGAACTCCCTATTTACAGGATTAATTTTTTTTTCTTTTTCATTTCTTCATTTAAATGGAATAGCAATTTATCCATTCATTCTTTCATTCAAATTGAATAGCATTTTATTGATTCATTCCTTCATTCATTTATTCATTTATAAATTATTCATTCATTCATTGTTCATTCACTTATTTATTCATTCATTCATTCATCCATTCATTCGTTTATTCACTCATTTATCCAATCATTCATACATTTATTCCTCCCTTCATTCTTTCATTCATACATTATCCATTCATTCATTCATCTATTCACTCAGTTTTCATTCATTCATTCATTCCTTGTCCACTTTGTTATTATATCACTCATTTCATTTTGTTGTTTTCCTCATTCATGAATTGTTTTCAATATGTTTACATTCCATAACGATTCATTCACCTGTCATCCAATCACTCAGTGTTGTGAACACATTTTGTAACTATTGTAAATCTTACGATATTTTATTGTTTTGTATTTCAGACATCACTGTTAAACACTCTTCAATGCCTAATTACAATTGTTGAACAACCATTGAACAAGAGAGAGGTCCCAGCCACGAACTGAGTTGGTAAATATATCCTTCATTATCCTCTTTTACATGAGTTGGGCATCACATAGTAACTATAGACATCGTGATTTGTTTTACATAGTGATTTGTTTTTAAATGCATTTTTGGCATATTACTGTTACCGAAAACCACTTATATATTATGTTCTGAAAAGTGAGTCTTTAAAAACTAAATAATAATAAAAGGAGTCTACTAGCCGTCGTGTTATATTTAGTGATAGATAACTTGGGATTATTTTGGCATCCTATTATTGTTATCACACTCTAGTATATTAGCGTCATTACGAATAATTGTACACAAACTAACGACGAGTCACACACATTGGTGATACATTTTTCGTAGTAACATAGTTTAGAGTACACGCGATTGACACATTGTTATTGACACAAGTCATAATAACTCCGCATTGTATTGACACATTGCTTTATAAGATATAACGATAAAAGGCATCAAATTCAACATACATAATAAGTTGAAATAAGAGAGAGAGATTTCTAAAAATAGAACAGTTCATTCCAGTAAGTGTAAATAAATAAAACAGTCAGTAACAGTATCCTGTCAATATAATATATATAAAATATCGTAACTAATTTATTGCAACATGGAAGCATATAAAAGATACTTAAGTCTCGCAAAGGACTTAGAAATACCCCAGGAAAGAATATTTTCATGGTGCGAAGAGAAAGTAAAAGAAGAAAAAGAACATGAAGAAAGAATTCGTAGAGAAGAAAATGAAGAAAGAATTCGTAGAGAAGAAAATGAAGAAAGAATTCGTCGAGAAGAAAATGAAGAAAGAATTCGTAAAGAAGAAAAAGAACACGAAGAAAGAATACGTAGAGAAGAACGAGAAGAAAGAGTCCAAGAAAGGGAACTAAAAAGACAAATAGCATTAGCAGAAGAAGAAACCAAAAGGACCCAAATGATGCTGGAAATTGAAAAAACAAAAACCGGTCATGAAAGAAAACATAATAATAGTGATGAATTTTTCGTGAAACTTCCACGCATGCCAACATACGATGAACGCTCAGACTGTCTAGAATCCTTCTTACACCGATTCGAAGTTCAGGCTAAAGGTTATCGTTGGCCAGAAAGCAAATGGGCCACAGCCTTGATTAACTGCTTATCTGGAGAACCGCTAAAAGTTTTCTATACCTTAACAACTGAAGATGCAGATGACTATGGAAAAATTAAAGACGCTCTACTAAAAAGATTTAGATTAACGGAAGATGGTTACCAGGAAAGGTTTCACACTGCAAAACCGGAAAGTGGAGAAGACTTTAATACATTCGTGAACCGAATTACTCAATTTCTAAATCGGTGGCTTGAGTTGGCAAACGTAAAACAAGACGACTTTGCAGGCCTTTACTATCTCACGCTGAAGAATCGAATCTATTAAGCTTGCAACCCAGATTTAGTCGCATTCTTTAAAGAGAGAAAGCCAGAAAACTTGGACAAATTAAAAATCTACGCAGAAAACTTTAACAGCGCACATCCATTGACACCCCTTAGCAGAACATTGAAGGAACCATACTACGCTGCTGCTGCTCAGAGTCCAGGTACACCTAAAGTTCAGTACTCAAATAGAACGAGCCGATCAATCACTCGGAACACGCAAGTGAAACAGGAGGATCATAGTAACAAACCATGGAACAAACAGTTCAATAGAGACCATAGCCGACCCTATCAAAACAAAACAAGAAATAGCACTGACAATAATACTGAGTATAAGAAAACCAACAAACCTATAATTAAATGTCAATATTGTGGAATGAAAGGCCACACAGCAGACAAATGTTACAAAATCGTGGGATATCCAAAAGAAACTGCAAATGCATCACTCCAAACAAGTGTAAACAATCAGACACGAGTAATGTCAGGAGAAAATATAAATGTGTATTGCGTGAAAGGTATGTCACTTTTAACACAAACTCACAAATCAGGATCGCTATTTTTTTGTGAAGGCAAAGCTAATGGAACTGATTGCAAAATATTGAGAGACACAGGATGCAGTACAGTAGGAATAAAAGCATCTTTGATCAATGACGAAGACAAAACTGGAAAAACGGTACAATGCATCACATTCAGTGGCACAGTCGAAACCTTTGAAACAGCTAATGTGTACATAGAAACTCCATACTATACAGGAATAGTGGAATGCTGTATACTTCCCAACCCCGTCGCTGATGTTATTGTTGGCAATATAAAAGGTCTTAAAGACAACCCAAAAGATGTGAAAGAATGGTCATTAACCCAAGAAACAGCTTGTCTAGCAGAAACAAGAAAGATGACTAAGACAACAGAGAAGCCAATGACTATTTCTCTAGAACCACAACAATTTGACAGGAACACGTTCATTGAAGAACAGAAAAAGGACCCGACTTTAACTTCATATTTCAATATCGCAAACAAAGGGACGAAATCAAAAGTTGAATACATCATTGAAAAAGATATTCTGTTCAGGTTACATAGGAAAAGAAACAAAATAGCTAAACAACTGGTCACGCCGAGTATTTACAGAAACAAAATCCTTGGAATAGCGCACGATTCAATAACTTCTGGACATCTTGGGAGCTCTTCCACATTTAAGAGAATATCCGAGAATTTCACATGGCCTGGAATTACTAAAGACGTCCGAGAATATGTGAAATCTTGTGACACATGCCAAAGAAGAGTCGCAAAAGGCAGAATACCGAGATTGCCATTAGAGACAACCCCAGTTATTGAAAAGTTTTTCAAAAAGTTGCAATTGACATTATAGGCCCTTTAACAAAATCAGATAGAAACCATACACACATACTAACACTAGTCGATTACGCAACCAGGTGGCCAGAAGCGATAGCATTGAAATCAACTACATCGGATCACATAGCTGAAGCATTGATGACAATTTTTACCAGAATAGGCATACCAAATGAGATACTGTCGGACAATGGACCCCAATTTACATCACATATGATGCATGAAACCATGAAACTCATGGGAATCCAACACTCATTCACAACTCCCTACCACCCCCAAGCAAATGGTCTTTGTGAAAGATTTAATGGCACTCTAAAGAATATGTTAAGAAAAGTGTCAGCAGAAAAACCAGATGATTGGGACAGATACTTACCAGCAATCCTATTTGCATATAGAGAAATACCCCAAGAATCTACAGGCTACTCCCCATTTGAGTTGATGTATGGACGATCACCTCGCGGCCCGATCAATATAGTAGCCGACATTTGTAAAGGGAATGAGGAGGACAATAACGAAATTATGTTTGCTTACGAATATGTAAGAAACCTGAAAGACAGAATAGGGGATACATGTAAGCTAGCACAGGAATCCGTCACTAAAAAAGCAGAGAAATACAAGGAATACTCTGATCGCAAAAGCAAATCAAGAAAATTTGAGATTGGTGACAAAGTACTAATACTCTTACCCGATGACTCGAGTAAACTTTTAGCTACATGGAAAGGACCATTCAAAATAACAGCAGTAAAATCTAATGTTAATTACGAGATTAAAATTAACAACACAACAAAGACATTCCATGCAAATATGCTAAAAAAATATTTTGATAGAGACACAGTGTCGCAACCTATGTTTACTAATATCGAAGCTTCAAATGCAGGATTGATCATACCGTTGGTCATGGGACACAGACACCCGAGACAGAAAAACAAACAAAAATCGCACAATTGCAACCACCTAAGACAAAAAAGAAGTACGCAAAGTACTTGGGCTCCTAAATTTTTACAGGAAATACATTTACAACTTCGCGCACATCGCGACACCGCTAACAAATCTGACAAAGAATGGGTCACCGAACAAAATTGTTTGGACAGAAGTGTGTCAGAATAGCTTTAACCAATTAAAGGCATTACTCTGTTCAGAACCAATTCTTAAATTACCCGACATATCAAAAGAATTTGTTGTAAGAACTGACGCGTCTGATAAGGGCATCGCAGGTGTACTATTACAGGAACATGAGGGAACTCTAATGCCTTGCTTATATGCAAGCAGAAAATTATTGGACAGAGAATCACGATACTCTGTAATAGAGCGTGAAGGACTGGCCATCGTCTTTGCTTTAAAGACATTCAGCAGATATCTACTGCTTAAAGAGTTTGTGGTCGAAACGGACCATAAACCACTCACGTACATAAGAAATAACAAAATGAATAATAGTAGAGTACTAAGGTGGAGTCTATTTTTGCAAAATTACACTTTCAGTATCTCTCACATACCAGGCTGTGAAAATATTCACGCCGACCTACTTTCTCGATTAGTATAAACACGTGAGAAGGGTATAACTTAACCTCCCATGCATACTGTTAGTTACCTCGCAAATTATGCCAAATCAGAACGCACAATTTCGATAATTTTATTTGTAAACATGATGACCCAACTTAATGTAACATTGAGTATTGTTTGGATATATATACCATACCCATTCATGATTTGGGAAATCTTCTCTTTATCTATTATTGTTATGAATTTTCACTCATTTATGATTAATAATTGAAATGTCAATATTACATTTACATTTTCATTCATTTCATTTAGTAAATTACATTCATATCATCGACTTTATTCATGCTTCATTGCCATCATTATTGTTTATCACAATGATTTGTAATCACATTGCCATCATATTGTTTATCACAATGATTTGTAATCACATTGCCATCATGTTGTTCATCACAATGATTTGTAATCACAATCTTTCATTGTTATTGTCACCCATTCATATACCTACGTTAATATAAACATTTCCATGTCTAGTTAATAAATAATTTAATTGTAGCACAAATCATAACAATGGATTAATGCTAGAGTATCATGATAGTAAATTTACTTCCGTTTGTAAAATCTATCTTTCCCATAATGGTTAAAGAGTATATTTTAAACGTGGGTGGGGGTGTCACAGTAAAGATTGTTCACAATTATCTTATTAAATTTTATTTTATTAAGAACTGAATTCATCTCACTCCAGTTATATTTCGGTAGGCTTAGATAAACTTTACCTTCTAATATTAGATCGTCTTTCCTTTTATAGCCTTCCCTCGAATTAATTTCTAATTAGTGAATACGTTTCGTTCTACATTCTGTCACGTAGCCACTTATTATAAAAGCTGATAGGTCTAACATTCGACACTCACTTTCTCTCCACAATCTATGCCGGACGGCCAGTCACTCTATTCCTATATATATACTGGAAGATTTTTATCTTTTGGGACTTTGTAGATATTATATCTACACCATTAAGACGCCGGAGCTTTTAACTTTGATTGTATAATCTTCAAGGATCAAACCCAAGCCCGCTGTACTACACTATAACCTCTTACCAATTGCCTGGAAGTGGAATTTTACGAGTCCAATCCTGTTATCAGAGGAATAGATCATCCAAGCCCATCAACTGCCTGGAAACGTAAACTTACGAACCTGAGATATTATCATAAGTTACGTAAAATATTCATATCTCTATTTGTAACTGCCACGATCACTGTTTATCTCTTTTAATTAAATTTCATCATTATTTTTATTTCATTGTAAACAAATCGTTAATTGTTTTTCATTTATAGTAACTAGTAAATTCTGGGGCCTCATACTACATATATCTTTATGCATAGTCGAGTAGCTCTTTACTCACTTGAGACCATGACGGGATGAATGAGGCAACTTCTATGAACTCACAGAAGAAAAATAAAAGAAACGTATCATTAATGTGCACATCGTGCCCCTTCTCAACTCTTATTTTACCTGTTGTTTCCACAGTTTCATTATCTGTATTATCAGGGCAGAATGGAAGAACAAATCGTTTCCTGGAAGATCTATAGGAAAGTATTTTGTTATTTCATTCTGCCCTGAGGATGATACAGTGAATGAAACTTTAGAAACAATATTGTTGGCAACGTAAGTGGCGAGAATACTATATTAATTCAAGCTCATTAAATAGAACGTGCATATCATTTTCTCAAATAAATAAACAAGTGAATAATACATAAATGAATGAATAAATACAAAAAATATAAATAGATAAATAAATGAAAAATAGATAAATAGATAAATAAATAAGGAGTCAATTAATTTCACACGCCACTGATAGATGGACGTACTTGATTTTGTTGCACCATATTATGAAACAAAACACACAGTGCGGTTGGACAAAAAATAACATTCTGAACTCTTGACCAGTGGTTACTTGCCTGGCAGTAATTAGAGCACATGCGCTTTACAGAAAGGATAAAATAAAAGGATGCCCATATAGATTAGGTAATTAGCGTAATTATCGCTCTCATTTTATTTATCCAGAAACGCCATGTATTGACCTTGTAACACCGGGCTCCAATCTATAGCCTAATCAAATGCAAATATTTATCCCTTTATTAATTGGAATAGTGATGCGGCTAAAATAACATTTACCAGCTGGTATTACATTGTTGAAGCCTTATGTTCGACCACTATTTGTCACCGGGTATTCTATATGACACATTTCCGTGTTTGATTCCAATATTGATCTCTTACAAAATCTGTGGCTGATAAGAAGGATGTCGCTACTCCATATTATTGACATCATTTTAGAGCTATCACAATATACGAGGATTTGTCGTTGCATCATGACACATGCTATAGCGTATCTCGGCGTTTGACGTGATGTATTTGGAACCGAATGTTACATCGAGGTCTTCAAGTTTTATTTACTAAGTTTGTTTTTTTTTTAAGAACACCTGACACTAATTTGTTATGAAATAAAAGTATAAAAACATCGAAAATTTTGGAACAATTTACTCTGTAGCCAAATAATAACTATCATTCTTCATAAAGAAAAAAGGAAGGAATTCAAAACGAACCAAACAAAAAAAAAAACAAAGAAATAAGAGAGAAAAGACCCGAAAAAGCAGAACAAGAACAAGAAGAAGAACAAGAAGGAGAACAAGAAGAACAAGAAGAAGAAGAAGAAGAAGAAGAAGAAGAAGAAGAAGAAGAAGAAGAAAGAAGAAGAAGAAGAAGAAGAAGAGAAGAAGAAGAAAAAGAAGAAGAGAGAAAAGAGAGAAGGGAAGGAGGAGGAGGAGGAGCAGGAGGAGGAGGAGAACGAGGAGCGGGAAGAAGAAGAAGACGAAGTAGTAGTAGAGTAGTAGTAGTAGTAGTAGTAGTAAGTAGTAGTGTAGTAGTAGTATAGTATGTAGTAATTTTGGAACAATTTTTGTGCCAAAATTTACTCTGTGCCATAAATAAAAAGGAATTCTCAAACAAAAAAAAAAAGAATAAACGAAAAAACGAAAAAAAAAAAACAAAAAAGAACAAGAAGGAGAAAAGACGCCGAAAAGAAAACAGAGACCAAGAAGAAGAACAAGAAGGAGAACAAGAAGAACAAGAAGAAGACAAAGTAGGAGGAGGAGGAGCGCGATGAGCAGGAAGAAGAAGAAGACGAAGAAGTAGTAGTAGTAGTAGTAGTAGTAGTAGTAGCAGTAGTAGTAGTAGTAGTAGTAGTAGTTGTAGTAGTAGTAGTAGAAAGAAAGTAAGTAGTAGTAGTAGTAGTAGTAGTGGTGGTGTGTGGTGGGTGTGGTGGTAGGTAGTAGTAGTAGTAGTAGTAGTAGTAGTAGTAGTAGTAGTAGTAGTAGTAGTAGGTAGGAGAGAGAAGAACGAGAGCAGGAAGAAGAAGAGAAAAAGAGAGAAGAGTAAGTAGTAGTAGTAGAGAGTAGAAGAGAGAAGAAGAGAAGAAGAAGAAGAAGAGAGAGAGAGAGAAGAGAAGAAGAAAAGAAGAGAGAGAGGAAGAAAAGAAAGAAGAGAGAAGAAGAAGAAGAAGAAGAAGAAAGAAAAGAAAGAAGAAGAAGAAGAAGAAGAAGAAAAAGAAGAAGGAGAAGAAAAAGAGGAGGAGGATGGGGGGGGGGAGTAGTAGGAGGAGATTGGGGATAAAGAAAAAGAAGGATAAGAATGAGAAGATGATGTTGATGATTGGTTTGTAATTAGCTAATGAAGAAATTCCAATTATACGGTACTATACGGCCGGTTATACAACGACAAAACACCGTATCGAGGCAATGCACCGACAAAACCCCTTATCGAGGCAATGCACCGACAAAACCCCGTATCGAGGCAATGCAACGACAAAACCCCGTATATCTGGACTTAACGGGGTTTTGTTGCTGCATCACATGATAGAAATAGCAACATACGGTGTTTAGAATTTTTTTAACTTTCTTATTTTTAAGAACTGAATTTTAATATTTTGTGAGTAGATGCAGGGTGTCATTCTGATCACAATGATATAAAAATGTCTATTTGAACCAATTTCGAAGATATGGGTTTTGTCGCTGTACGTCAAAATTTATAGTCATTCATTTTCAGTTTGTAAATCGATGCCAACTATTTTAGGGGGGAAACTCGCAATATCGTTGACAGCCTTTATTAAAACTCGATTTTCATATATCCTTCTGAAAATGTATTGTTTTATTCATCCATTTCACCCCTACATAATACTGTTTGAGACGACTGGCCACAAATCGTGACGACCTAGCAAATTTATACATTTCTTACGTCATGCTTAAGCCTGTTATTGCGGCTATGCTCATTTAAACAGTATTAGTTCTGCCGTACTTTGGAAAAACACATATTTAAAAATTTGGCCAGATAACTCGACCTTCAAAAAACAATCGATTTAAATGACCCTCAACTTGGCAAAAACTCTCAATACTGGGACTTCGCGAAGTCCCAGGTTTGAGAGTTTTTGCCAAGACGAGGATCATTAAAATCGATCGATATTTGAAGTACGAGGTTTCTGGTCAAATTGTTAAATATGTGTTTTTCCAGAGTACGGCCGATGTAATATCTTGACTTTTTAGATGAACACGATGTCGAATCCACTCTTATGATATTGTTTATATTTACCCGGACAGTCCACTTGCTGTCCAGCAAGCAACATGAGGACATGAGCATTCCGTGGACGCAACCCTGTAGGTGTAGAAACGCCATTCCTGTCGCAATTTCCAATGCAAATGCTGTCTTTACGTCGTTGTTAAGGTTGTACTTATTGTTCTGAAAGCAGAAAAAATATCTTCTCTTAACTCTCATTTTCACATAAATGCAACCTCGTTTTGTGCGGCTATGTGGTCTTGTGGTAAGACACTCGCTTTCTAATCGGAATGTCCTGGGTTCGAGCCTTGCTCGGCGCAGAGTTGAGTCCTTGGAAAAGGCTCTTTACTCGGATTCTCTCACTGTACTCAGGTATAAAACGAGTACCTGGCCGTTAACAGCGTTGTCTCTGTTGGAAGAAATGTAATATCGCTTAACAGGTGCCATGTCTCCTTCTATAAACGTGTTGCTGTTGGCCAAGGACTCTTTGAAAAGCGCTTTGAGCACGTTTAGTGGATATTGCGCTATATAAACGCTCGCCTCTTTTGTTTTTAGAAATGCTATTATTATGAATACAACAATTACTACTGCCGTCCCTACTACACGACTACTTGACTAATCTATTCTTTTTTTTTTAAATAGGGTTGGAGGTCAATTTATTCCGTCTAACCCATGTTGAATTTTGCCAACGAGCACAGATTTACATGCAAAAATTATTTTAAAATAAAACTTAAAGGGAATACTATCACCCGTTGTCTCGAATAATTATTCATAAAATTTGCTAGGGCAATATGATCGGTCACTTGACGTTGGGAATAGCATTCTGGCCGCCCTGTTGTTAGATTAATTTGTGTGCAACTACAGATATTTTATCTGACCGATTGTGATTGTTGATGACTCAAACGATTCATTTTCGATCTATGTTACTGTTTTTCGAAGGAAGACCAAAATTACTAGGGCGTGAGCAGAAGTGCAGCTCCGCCAAGCAAAGAAAAAACGAGATGCAAACAAAGGGATCCAACGTCTAGTCCCACTGGGTGGTGGTGCGATGCTTTAGGTGATGTTTAACAGACGGGAAAGGAGGGGGAATCTTTGAACATTTAGATAGAGCAGTATCTAATACACGTGTTCAAAGCGCTTTATAATAGATATCTAACCTCTATGGTGAGGCTGAGGACCTAAAGCGGACCACAGACTTCATAGCAGATATCGGACTGCAGCCATAGATGTCCATCAGAGGAACGAAGAAGAAGAAGAAGAAGAAGAAGAAGAAGAAGAAGAAGAAGAAGATACCTAACCAACAGCAACACTTAACATGTAGGAAGAGACATTACGCCTGTTACCATTTTTGTTTGACAAAGACAACGCTGTTGAAGGTCAGGTATGCCAGGTGAGAGTACCTGAGTATTACGCCTTTTCCAAGGACTTAATTACGCGCTGTTAAGTGCAGGACTCGAACTCTGGACCTTTGGGTCCGGCGGCGAGTGTCATGCTACATATCTATATAGCCGAGTCTTTGGTTCCTGTAAGAAAAGTGTAAGATAGGGAGGCTTCTTCGCCAAATGCAATATGCCACTTTTTGTGAGATGAACTGGTGCTGCTACTACTACTACTACTACTACTACTACCACTACTACTACTACTACTACTACTACTACTACTACTACTACTACTACTACTACTACTACTAATACAACTACTACTACTACCACTACTACTACTACTACTACTACTACTACTACTTACTACTTCTATTTTTTATTAATATTGTATTATCATTATTTTTATATTATTATTATTATTATTATTATTATTATTATTATTATTATTATTATTATTATTATTATTATTATTATTATTATTATTATTATTATTATTATTATTATTATTATTTATTATTATTATTATTATTATTATTATTATTATTATTATTATTATTATTATTATTATTATATTATAATGATTATCACCTATATTATATTCAACACGATTTTCACAAAGTCCCAATCTCCCGATAATGAGTAGTTGTGGTTTAATGGTTAGACACTAGACTGGTGACCAGGACGTCTCGTTATCAAGTCTCTCTGTGGCTGGCGCAAAGGTGAGTCCCTACCATTTTGTAACGATTTCTCGCCACACTATTGTATAAAAATGGATACCTGACCGGTAACAGCGGCTATGTGGTCTTGTGGTGTGACACTCGCTTTCGGATCGGAAGGTCCTGGGTTCGAGCCTATCTCGGCGCATAGTTGAGTCCTTGCATACGGTTCTTTACTCACATTCTCTCACCGCATTCAGGTGTAGAATGAGTACCTGATCGTTAATAGCGGTTCTCTGTCAGAAAAAATTGTAATATCGCCTAACATGCGTCACGTCTCGTTCTGCAATATTCTGTGTTGCTGTTGACCAGGGACGCCTTGTAAAGCGCTTTGAGCACGTTTAGTGGAAATTGCGGTTGCATATCTCATATCGTCAGTCCTGCGCTATATTTGGACATCCTTTAAAACGCTTTTTAAAAATATAGTTGATATTGCCTACATAACAATTCATGTATATTATAATGGAGTTGATCGAATGGAGAGAGCGAGCCCGGAAGTGGGGGCGGGGGAGAGGGAGAAACGTGCATTGGTCATTTTGTACCTCGCGTGTGATTGTGTAATGGGGGGAAGACATGTGAAGACCGCATTCCTAGACGATGCCACAAAATCGTGATGTTATTCATTAGAGCGTACGATGCATGGACTGTCGTGCTATCATGGGAAATAATTAATGTTGTCATCGGAACCCTGTGGTGGCTTTCCAGTGTCGGTGAATGACAATAGGTTAATCAGCGGACGATATTATGGACTCATTAATAACGCGAAGCGGAGATTAATTTGCTAATGGTCTGTAGAATAGGTCTGAGAAATTAACACTAATGTAGAGAAACACTATTGTACCAATATGTCGAAATATACCTGCAGATTATTTTTTTTTAAACATTTAACAAATATAGGGGGGGGGATGCTGTTTTTAGAATGTCAAAATTGGTGTTAAGAAAATCTTCTTTCATTTCGATTATACAACATTCCATTCTAGCAGTTTTCTTGAAAAAAAAAAGATTTAATCGTTATTGAGATTTTGAGACGGCAATGAATCTGGAAAAAAAAGAAGTTTAAAAATGAATTGTGGGGACAATGTGTGTGCGTGTGTGAGTGTGTGTGTGTGTGTGCGCGCGCGCACGTGCGCTCTTGTGTGTGTTTCAGGCTTGATGGTGTATCAGACTCTCAATTTGGTGAAGTCTAAGGTACTGAACAATCATTTGACATTGCTGGATCCAATAATTTTTTATTATTAAATAATTGATGGACTTAAAAGTGACATTATGCACTTGTTTCGAGTATGTTTAGTCTCCATCAAAAACACAGGTCTAAAAAGGTGTGTAACCATGCGAGACAAAATAGAAAGAAAAATACACAAATAGACAAACAAAAACATCCAAAAACACCAGCCTGCCTCAACTGGGGATCGAACCTCAGACGTCTTGATTTTCCCGTCAAACGTGCTACTATTACATAATTCCTACAGATATTTATCTTCGATTCGTAAATAATCTCATTATATGACGCTGTGCTCAAAGGTCGTTTTCGGAACATTCGCCACAAGAATTCCCCAATACTAAATTACTTTGAACAATTGTGACCCTTCGTCTCAAAACAGAATTAAGTCGGGATGATTATGATGCTGAAAATGGAATTTGTAGCCAGAAATATCATGCTTAAGTTGGGTTTATATGCTTTATAGAGGAGGAGAAATATCATATTTCACTGTGCTAAATACCAATGTGTCATATTTTGACCAGTTTAACTATAATTTGACTTTTTAGCATCTGGTCCATCCCGACATAATACCGTTTTGAGATGAGAGGTCACAATTAAGGACAAAATTGGTTTTCATCAGTTTCATCAATAACGATAGATAAACGACAATCTGGCAATGTAGCATCATACATGGCTTGGGTTTTGAACACATTATTAGAGACTTCCCTGAATAAAAGCTGAAGCGTTTTGAAATTCCCGTTACGAACAACGTGGACTCGTGATGACTGCCCAAACTTTTGAAAATATGCAGACAAGTTGCCTGCTAGCGTTTTTTTACCTGGTCGTACGTAGGCGATGTAAAAGAACGTATTATCCTTACCTGGTCGTACGTAGGCGATGTAAAAGAACGTATTTTCCTTACCTGGTCGTACGTAGGCGATGTAAAAGAACGTATTTTCCTTACCTGGTCGTACGTAGGCGATGTAAAAGAACGTATTTTCCTTACCTGGTCGTACGTAGGCGATGTAAAAGAACGTATTTTCCTTACCTGGTCGTACGTAGGCGATGTAAAAGAACGTGTTTTCCTTACCTGGTCGTGCGTAGGTGATGTAAAACAACGTATTTTCCTTACCTGGTCGTACGTAGGCGATGTAAAAGAACGTATTTTCCTTACCTGGTCGTACGTAGGCGATGTAAAAGAACGTATTTTCCTTACCTGGTCGTACGTAGGCGATGTAAAAGAACGTATTTTCCTTACCTGGTCGTACGTAGGCGATGTAAAAGAACGTATTTTCCTTACCTGGTCGTACGTAGGCGATGTAAAAGAACGTATTTTCCTTACCTGGTCGTACGTAGGCGATGTAAAAGAACGTGTTTTCCTTACCTGGTCGTACGTAGGCGATGTAAAAGAACGTATTTTCCTTACCTGGTCGTACGTAGGCGATGTAAAAGAACGTATTTTCCTTACCTGGTCGTACGTAGGCGATGTAAAAGAACGTATTTTCCTTACCTGGTCGTACGTAGGCGATGTAAAAGAACGTATTTTCCTTACCTGGTCGTACGTAGGCGATGTAAAAGAACGCATTTTCCTTACCTGGTCGTACGTAGGCGATGTAAAAGAACGTATTTTCCTTACCTGCAGTATCTCCAGGATGGTGCCTTTGTTGCAATAGTCGCCGATAATGTAGCGGTCTTTTTCCAATTCTGTCATTCCATAAAAGCGTACCAAGTTTGCATTGATCATGTTATCTCTCATCCAGAGCATGGACTTCTTCATGTCCCTCGATACGAGTCTGGAAAATAATAAAATATAAAAATAAAAACGAATTTGATATTATGGCTAAGTATTATGAAATATTACACGTATCGATGATCGTTGGGTTTGATGACAAAAGGTCCGATATTTCAATCTGTGGAATATTCGAATCTTACAACAACAAAAAATTCCATCTGATTCCAATTTGTGTAGAGTCAATTTTTTGGGTTTTCCTGTGTTTATAATCCGATACATTTGGGATGTATATCACCGTTTGATAATGCTAGAGGCATGTCTAATCTCGCTTGTAACGATGCTATATTACACGTTTGTTCGACGTCAATAAGTTGTAGATTTTTGTCATAATGCGTATCAGATCACCTAATTCTCCCCTTTAAAAACTAAAAGAATGAAAATGGTGAAACTGATAGAATAATACCTAACCAATTATCTTCAAAACTATTCCATTATAAGTTCTTGAAAGATGATAAAACATAAACAAAAGTATAAATCAGCATCATTGAATGCAGCTTCTATATTTGTGGAGTATCGATAATGCTATCTTGTCACTCCTGATTGGTATAATATTCATTTGGTTATTTTAAAGCCTATACTGTAACAGTTAAGTATTGAACCCTCAGCTGTATTATTGTGCTAATTTTTATGTCAAAAATGGTTCCATATAAGACTATGAGTCAGATATCATTTTGTGTACTACGTCATCAATTCCTCTGTATTTGTTCGCATTCCACGTCACCAATCACTCAGATACACCGGGTAGCTCAGAAAAATTGCCTCCTGTTTGGCAGTTTAGTGTGTCTATTTTATTTGAGTCACATTGCTGCAATTTTTACGTCCGGTAATTTTTACAAATACAAATTTCCATTGAGCTAACTTTCAAGTCAATTCAACAGTTATAAATGTTATTTAACTGTTGTTGAAATGGCCATGGCAAGATAGGCAAATTTTTTTGTGTTTTGATAAATGTGCGTCTCTTTTTATTTCAATTGTTTGATTATGTTGGCAGTTCGACAGGAAATTCCCCTTCTCTATCAGAAAATCAAATTAACTGAATATTGAATAAAATAAAATTAATTCATATCATTTTTACGCACTTATTATGAAATGTAACGGATTCATCTAAAGTGAATTTTATGGCCATGTCTTGGTTTTTAACAATTGGTGAGACAGGAAAGAAAATAAACAATCACTCATAGTACAAACTAGTGGCCTCTATCCAAACAGATTATAATTTCGGCTGAAATCTGTCGAAATTTGAGGTGGCTGTTTCTAGTTTTCATAAACTTTTTTCAGAAGTGGATAGCAGTCCAGAATTTGGCGGCCGACATGTTTCGTCGACGAATCGTCCGGGGAATTGGCGATGCAGAAACTCGTGACAAATCATAAAGGTCGGTCTTGAACCAAAGGGAAATCTTTTATCTTTTTCAAGATAAAGATAAAGGTTTTTGCAAGCAGGCAATACGTCTTTGTGGAAGTGCTATGTCGGGATCGAGGAATAAAGTTTCGCGTCCATTTAATAGAAACAAAACATAAGAATGTGAGAATGAATTTCTCAAGTGACACAGCCTATCCAAGGGAACATTTCGTTTTAAAATAATGCTCATATGGGTTCTTTTTTGCTGCAAAAGTTAATTCCCACTTCAAGCGAATTGTAATCAACCAAACTATGAAATCAATTAAGTAAGCAATCACGAACTTTTAAAATCACTCAATAGGGCATCATGTTTTGGATTGTTGTGTAAAATAATTAGAATTTATTCAATTTGCATGACCCTTTGAAAACATTATTTTATATATTTATATTTAACATCTGATTATTTTTTGCCTTGAGAATTTGAAAGTTGTTCAACGATAGTAAAGAAGTGGGAGACATCAACACATTTTCTGAGCAACTGGATATAGCAGATAATTTATGAGTGCACACAGTACACTCACACACAAACAAAATCCCAACAGAGTCACACACAAAAACATACATATACAAGTGTGTGTATATAAATAGTCCTTTATAAAAGAAACTGGACAGTTTTATTCTGCTAATAATTCAATACTGGTTGGAACAAATAAAATGACAAGTCCATAATTGGAAACCAGATAAAACTAGTTTTCTTTTGATGTATAATTTATTGAGTTTGTATAAACTGTTGAAAACTTTCAGATATATAAAACAAATCGTTAAAAATAGATTTTACAAATTCGAGCACAAAATTGAAATTAGTACACATGACGCACTCCAGTATTTTGTATGTCCGCCATTAGAATTGATCAATGCCACAACTCTTTGCATCATTGATAATGTTAGTTGATTCATTACTTCTGCTGGTATATCAGTATAAATTGTATTTAGTCTGTCGAATAATTCATCAAATTTTATACACCTTTCTTGTCCTTTTGTGTTCTTGTTGTTTTTATTATTAGCTTTCCTTTCATAAATCCCACTCACCACGTTCAATGGGATTCATGTCAGGTCACACAGTTGGCCATTGTTCATCACGTTTACATTTGAATCGTTTAGGAAAGCAAATATTTGTCCAGCCATACTCTGTGCCGAGGCGTTATCAAACTAGATTCCAAATAAAAGAGACAACCACTGGTTCAAGAATATCGCTGATGTATAGGCCTGAGTTGGGTCATTGTTTGATTCGTATTTGCTTAGTTTTTCTGCTCCAACAATCACTCCCCGCAACATTATAGATCCATATTCTCGATCACTCCTCACAACATATCCATATGCTCGATTTGTTACATCAATGATAACATAGAAAATTTCCATTGAGTTCACACGGTCTATATAGTTCCTCCAAATATAATTGCAAATGAACATTAAGAAATGAAATTAATAGCCTCAATTAAAGGTGAATCATTTATGTCTTGTCTATTTTTATAGCTATAAATTGAAAACAATTTATCACAGCACGTCGTTCTAATTTAATCGCCGCAATTGCTGTTTACCCAAGCGCTAAATGCGTTATTGGTGTAAAATTATAGCAAGTAGAAAACATATTCCAACGGTCTATTAGTGTGCAATAAAAAGGGTTGCACGCAATTTTTAAATATTTAAAAGGCTGCAATTTTGAGAGAGGGGGGGGGGGTCCGCCGACAATCAGTTTTTATAATACACAATTTCATCGGATAATGGTCTGGCAGCGGTTTTTCGTTGTTAGACTACATGGTAGCCATTTATCCAACACCTCCAAGTAGTCCTTTATATTATTGGTATCCTTCCCCTCCATCGGGCTGTCGTGATGTATTATTTCCTTTTCCCCTCTTTCCACTTCTCTGTTTTTACACCTCTCCCATCCTTTTCGTGCTCCCTTCACCCTCTCTCTCTCTCTCTCTCTCTCTCTCTCTCTCTCTCTCTCTCTCTCTCTCTCTCTCTCTTTGTGTGTGTGTGTGTGTGTGTGTGTGTGTGTGTCTATATATACATACATATATATACATATATATATATATAAATATATGTATATATATATATATATATATATATATATATATATATATATATATATATATATATTCCGCTCCTCCTCCCTCCTCCCTTCTTCTTCTTCTTCTTCTTCTTCTTCTTCTTCTTCTTCTTCTTCTTCTTCTTCTTCTTCTTCTTCTTCTTCTTCTTCTTCTTCTTCCTTTCTTTCTTTCTTTTATGAAGGGTTTTCCTGCTTATTCTCGTGTGTTCTAGCATTTCATATAAATTACCAGACATTGCCTGTTGATTTGATATCGCCAAAGCCCGTCTCACATCTGGCCATTAGGTTGATGACTAATTCATTTATCTTTTCAATACACATCTTACAGAAAGGGAGATAAGAAACTGATTGTCGTTATCTGATGATGTGTCCATATATGCTTTTCCCTTACCAAAATGTAATCATTAAGATCCTCATTAAATGATGTGCGATGGCATGCATGGGGAAATTAAAAACAAACAAAACCTTTTACAAAAATGATAATTTTTAAATTATGTGACAGTAGTGAATGAGGAGAAGGCTTCAATTCCATAGCTGTTAGTATTATGTACATTGAAAGCATCTAGGCCTCAGCAGTCGGCAGTGAAATTATTCATTTTAATCAGCCAGAGATATAATCAATTATATGATTTAAAACACCACAAAACAGTAATTGCGTTAATGTGTCAAAATATATTGAGAGATGTGATTTGAGTCGCTATTAAATCGGGCTTTCTTAAAGAGACACCCTCTGGCACTGCGCCATATCGCTGCAGGGTATTACCCCCCCCCCCCCACCCTCCCGTCCCCTTGTGGGATAGAAGCAGAAACGTTGAGGAGGTCGTCGCGATGTCCCAGGATTGAGATGTTTTGCCAAGATGAGGGTCATTTAATTCGATCAATATATGAAGGACGAGTTTTCTGGCCAATTTTTCAATACGTGTCTTTTCAGAGTACGGCAGTTAACAGGTTAAGTATTGTCGATCACGCTGATATCAACACTCAAAGAAGGTTGCTCAGCTATGGCAGCGATCCAGCACCACGGTGTCCAACGGGAGATGATTCCACGGCGCTGGCTTTACAAAATAATAGGGAATGTACGCGGGGTAACTCCTCTCATAAGCCTGGACAGTGCCACTTGTATGATCGCTATGTCACAAAGAAGTTTGATGACAAGTTTACAGTTTTGAATACAAGCGACATAGTACATCTAAATCCAATATAAAACCATTTTCGAGTAAATTAATACTTATGGGACGAAAGCTCAAAGATATTACATCAAGATGAAACAATCTATCCATGCTGGAAAAAAACGATCCTACGCTAAGGAATATAGTCTTTGTCAACTCATAGCCTGACACTCCCGTTAGAATAACGTCACAATTCAAGGCGACGATCATCAAAATAATTGAAAAGTGTTTTATAGTCAGTAGTTGTCAAGAAGAGAAATGATCTAATTGGTTGAATTATTCGCTTTCTTTTTGTGTTCGTCTCCGTATTGTAGTATGACGCAATTGTTGGATCAGTATATGCTCTGTGACTTGACGTGGGCTACGCCAGGAACCGGACGCCACCACCTCAGCCATGCCGGCCCATCGCCACTATGTACACTGAATAGCCTTGGCCCAAGCACAGGATTGCCAATGCAAGAACCGGCAGTTGGCCATACTTCATTTCCGTATCATATCCGTTTAAAAGCTGTGCCATTGGCTTAGAAAGTCTTAGAAAGTGATATCAACTTCGTTCTATCTATAAACCTATCCAACTTACTGACATGGTGGACGTTAGTTCTGCCGTACTCTGAAAAACCACAACATCCAGTCATCATATCCAGTGTCTATAGTCCAATGGAAGGACAACATAGGAGCCAGAGAGACCGGCCCTCATAACAACAAATGATAAAAAAAGGAAAAGCTTGTGTAATTAACAGCTCCTGTGACCTTGACCCAGACATCGGTATTCAGAGGATCTGACATGTGCCAATCTGGTATTTTGTCGGAATGAGCTTGATGAATTAAATTGAGAATAAATTCTGATCACAATTCGAAAATTTAAGTTTCTCGAAAATATAGAAGCAAATCTCACTCTCAACATTGAAACATTATCAAATTTGATTTCGTAACCTTCAAATTAACCCCTTTGTCCACCCAGCAACTGGGTCTGTTTGATCTGGTGAAAAGTACTTTGCAATAGACTAGTGTTCTATCCAAAAGATAGCAGGTAATTTCTATGGTCCGTTTCATGCTATAAAAGACTATTTAAATTGAACTTAAATCATTAGGGTACATTCCGACATAATACCGTTTTGAGATGATCCAAATTAGTCACATTTAATCCTTGTCGTAGAAGGCTGATTTGTCCTTGTAATTATTTCTCTCTTTTGTCTGACATGGAATCACTCATACCTTTTCAGATGTTTAAGCATGACAAGATACTTTACAAACAAAACACTTTACCTGAATTCTTTGAAATCAATCAGCCTGATGCCGACTGTAAAAGTCCTCCATTTCCCTGGCCATTGCAGGATATGACGTAACAGCTCATCTCCTTCAGAGATCTCTCCAACCGATTTGAGAGATCTGATGGAACGATGCCTCAAGAAACGTGATCTCACAATGGAGGATGCGCCACTGGTCTGGAGAGGTGAGTAGGGGATAAGGATGATGATGAGTGTAATATATGATATATGATATGGTAATAAATGTTTATGTTTTAAGGTACAGAATAACGTGCGGTTGCGCCTTAGAATAAATTACTTTATTTATATTGTTTCACTCGATTCAGGTGTGAATTAGTAATTGGGTATAGGCAGTGGATATTGTAAGAGTTTTAGTTCAAAAAGGACATAAACTGTACGAAATGGTAGTATGGGGCTCCATATGACCTTTTTAGAAGATGGATAAAAGATTGGGAAGCATATCGTCATTTATCTATTTTCATCTATTTTTACAGTTATTTGAACAGTTCCACAATTTTCAATTCACTGCATTAGGTGGGCGCCGGTTTTAATGACCAGAAGTGAACAAGGCTTACACATGTGTATGGTAAACTAAGAAAGACCAAATTCTACAGCACAATGAAAATCCAATAGTTAAGGTTCTTCTAAGTGTATCTTAATCTTATTGTTCTGTCTTACCTTGTCGTCGTAAAAGAAAACGATGTCATCAATGGGAATATCCCAGTCATTGGTCACCAGCATCCTGTGCAGTTTGAGTTTCTGGTGGACGATGTAGCCGAATAGGGACCCTATCAGCAGAACTACAATTGGCGCTGGGGGGAAAAGTTGAATGAAATGTGCAATTATGGGTGGCTTGGTTTAGTGGTACTTGGTGTTAAAACCGTAGGTCGAAGATGAAGAGGAAAATGATAAGGCAAGAAAAAGAAGAAGAAGAAGAAGAAGAAGAAGAAGAAGAAGAAGAAGAAGAAGAAGAAGAAGAAGAAGAAGAAGAAGAAGAAAATCGAGAATCAGAAAGGGGTTATCGAAAAATATTGTAATTTACCGCAATCTTGTAATACATCATATTATAAAGTTTTGGAAAAATCCTGCTTCTTTAACCTTGAAACGAAAATAAATAGTTCCCTAGTTATGGTCAATTTCTTCCCAGTATTTTCAGGCAATTAGTCATACACTGTGATTCCGGTACTTTTGATTATCAGGGGCCTTTTGAATACGCCTGGCCTCATTTCCGTTCCATGCTTTATTTCCCTCTCATATCCGTCTAATCCTATCCAACCTACTCATGTACTCTGGAAAAAGGCATAATTGAAAGTTTGGCCAGAAAACTCGCGAGGTCCAATGTTTGAGAGCTTTTGCCAAGATGAAGGTCATTTAAATCGATCGATCTTTGAAGGACGAGTTTCCTGGCCAATTTATTTAATTTATGTTCTTTCAGAGTTCGACAATTAACTGGTTACGCTCTTGATTGGAATTCATGTCGCGAGTGTTGTATGGTTTGGAGGGTATGAAACCAGAAATAGAACACTTCTGTTTCACAAACTCAACGTGATCATATCATCAGCTTTTTCTATGAAGAAATCATTATTTTAATACTCTGACAATTTTACATCGTCTAAGAAAATAGGGAAAATAATATGTTTCGTAGACTGGTCGATCTAAAATTGAAAATACACGATAGTGATAACAAACTAGGTACTAGTTTTAATAGAATTCGAAATTATTCTCTTCTGTTAAGACCTCGGTATCGAAAAAGATTACGCAAGATTTTTTAAATATTTAATTTAGTCATGATATTTGACTTTACACCCGGACTGCTGTTTTTTTTTTTTAAAGAACACAGTATCTGCTATTTGGTTAACATTGCATAATATGGATATACTGTGTTTTTAAAGAGAATAGCAGCGTTAGGTCCCTGTTTGGAGTCCACAGTGTGCGGGCAGAGTCTAATCCTTGGAAAAGGGACTTTACTCATATTCTCCCATAGTGATCAGGGTTAAAGGAGTCTCTGTCGAAATCAAATCGTTTTAGTGTCTTTCATGCCTTATGTATCGTATTGCATATTAATGTTGCTGTTGTCTTAAAACCCTTTGTAAACCGTTTTTAGCATATTTTGTGGTTAGGGCTCTATATAGATGCCCACGATTTTTTATTCCTGATATGACGCTTCATTTACTCACTAGACTTGAGTGCTTCGTGAAGAAAACTTTTACGTGTCATTTACTCCAGTGGAGAGAGAGGGGGGTCCTGATAGCTCAATTGGTAGAGCACTCACTTCACAATCAAAGGGACCGAGATCGATCCCGGTGAAATCGAGTTTGTTTGTTTTTCTGATCCCACGGTCGGCCCAGCAGTGATTGGGTAGCTCGGTCTGTTAGATGTGGGCGGAAATGCTATAGAAACTGGGATAAATTGCGGCTCCGTGGGTCTTATGACTCTGAAGGATTACTTACTTAAATTGTATTAGCTTCTGCGTAAGTTGGACAGGATCCGTTTATAAGCGATGTCCATATTTCTTAGATTTTAACTGTGTATTTTGGGAGCTGTGTGATGGTGCGGTGTCGTGGAGAAAAGGATTCATTTCCTACATTTTCCTCGATGCTTTTCTTTTAACAATTCTTTTAATCTAATCAGTAAGTTGGAATGGTAGTCACCAGTGATATCATCACATTTGTGAAGGCAGTCTGATGAGCTCATTACCATCCTGGTCCAAAATATGGAGAGCATCACTAGTCCACAGTGTGCGGCTATGTGGTCTTGTGGTATGACACTTGTTTTCGGATCGGAAGGTCCTGGGTTCGAGCCTCACTCGGCGCATAGTTGAGTCCTTGGAGAAGGCTCTTTACTCACATTTTCTCACCGTACCCAGGTGTAAAATGAGTACCTGGCCGTTAACAGCATTGTCTCGGTCCGAAAAAAATTGTAATATCGCCTAACAGTCGTCGTGTCCCGTCCTACATGTTAAATGTTGCTGTTGGCCAGGGACCCCTTGTAAAGCGCTTTGAACACTTTTAGTGGATATTGCCCTATATAAAAGCTCAACATTTTTTAAAAATTTGGAGTCGGAGTTAGACAGCATGGAAGCAGGTTTAATTAAGTGTCAAAATGAGAGACCCGCATCTCAACTATTGTCACCAAACGTTTAAAAAAGCTTGTAACTTCATTAAGCATGATCAATTGCTGATTGCATTATTATCTCCTTTCGTTTTGTTGTAGGATAAGAAGAGATGAAACCTCCTCCTGATACTTTTAGCATGATCAAATGCCCATATTATAAGGTTTGTTTTTTTAATTGAGCCAGTACTCAATTCGGTAGTATTCGTAATTTCATAATTTGTAACTGGTTCAATACAATTCGTTTCACTTCTACAACACTGTCCACAGTCATGACTTAATACCGGCAACCTTCTCGAGGAGCATCCCCAATGACCATGTGGCCACATTTGAACTTCCTGTACTAATATTCCTACGTCACACCCGGGTCATTGTTGACAGTAATCTGCTGACACTTTTCATTAATAGCTGTGAAATATTTCCTTCAAAATGAAGAAACTCCCTGATTGCTCTGAATTAAATTTTCTCCATTTTTGGTTGCAAGAATAACAGTGTAAACATTGCCTTACCACCTTAACCAATCATCCGATATTACCATTTTGAGATATATTTGTATCTAAAAAGTTTTAAAACCTGTGCAAATTAAGACTCAATCTTTATATTAGTATAAAAATTATTAAAGTATTCGAAAGTGATTGTCAGAGCAGTTTAGGCCAAACTGTCGGCGTGAATGAATACTTACTGGCAATGCCGACTGGAAGTTCCCAGTTGCTGTCCTCCTGCTCCTCGCTCTCACGTCGGATATCTTCAAGGACTATCTCTAGAACGTTTCGTCCCCGACATGTGACCGTTTCAAGTACCTCTTTCCTAACCTTGCTTGCCATCACGGGGCTCAATGAGACCATCCCTTTATTTAAGGCATCAACCTGTGCCGAGGGAGATTCGATGCACCAGAGGAAAAACCTGTCGATTAGGAAAAGGAACTCCTTGTATGTATAGGATGTAAAGGGTACGATATTTTAAGGAATTTTTTGCTTCTTTCGTTTTGCTTTTGTTATCGTTATCTATTTATCTTATTTTTGGGGGTTACTTTTTGTACGTGTATTCAATATTACAAACATTTGAACAAATATATTCTAATAATTGATTAACTAATAAACTTACTTTTATCACACAAACATGACTACAAAGCAACAGAATGTTAGCTTGGTCTATGAAAAACGTATTCCAAGACAGTAGTGCATCATCTTCACTAATTGCCGATCTAGATGAATTTTCCAAAAACGGTATTTAGTTTGAGAATTACTTTGAAAGTTAATTTATTGTATTTTCGCAGAAAACTTTGACTTCAAAAATCGCTGGATTAAAATGACGCCCTTCTAGTTAAAAGTCTCAAACCCTTGACTTCTGAAACCTGTGATGTCAGTCAAAGATTCCCAGATAATCAAAAGTTTCAAGTTCTCGAGACTTCATATCAAGTTGAATATTGCCTGAATCTATCAATATTCGGAGTAAACATTTTCTGGTCAATAAGAAAAAAAAAACTTATGTTGTTTGGTTTTGCTTTTAAATCGACGACACTTGTTCGTGGTGCTAAAGGTTTGTGTGCCGTACCTTACGAGTTCCTTGGCCTTGGTACAGTCTGCCATCGTCGTACGATAAAATATGAGGTACGTAAAGCTGGCAATGGGGTAGCTGTCTTCGTAGTCGGGGTCAATCAGATTAGGAGTCAAGGACGTGTCGTTGACTTTTGAGTTCATGGCTGCCTAGAAGTGAAGGTATCAGAGGCATTGATATATTTTTGCCGTTTGATGTCCATATATGAAATATATTAAATAAAGAAAAGAAAGGTGTAGATACATATACTGTCATTCTAAAAATTTTACAAACAGAATTGACTGCCAATATCAAATGCCATACTACATATATTTCTATTAAAGTTTTCCTGAAGTATTGCGTGACAGCAGATGCTTTCTCTTTTGTAATGTAAGCCATTATTTGCAACGAGAAATATTCCCTTAAAGCAATAGGCTTCCTAAGTCGTGACGTAATCCTGCGCAGCAACGCATGGCAACAAACCGGCTGGCTCTAAACAGTCGAGAAAAATGGCTGACACGAACTCTATTTCCATCACCGCCCTTATGAAATACTTCTCCAATGAGCATAAAAGTGTCTCGCGAGGTGAAAATCATCATCAGTCAGGTCCTGTTTTGACTTTCACTTACTCAGATGGCTTGATGTTCGGCAAAGTTCAAGCCAGCATGAAGAATAAAGAGTATTCTGTGAAGGTAAGTCATTTCGTCTTCTCATTCTCACTCTCAAAATCTCACATCTCCGTAAAACTACTGTTGGACAATAATCAGTTTACTTTGAGTTTAGGCAGATTTCGTATATCCAATGGAAAGATTTAACTGTTTACGTTCGATTTTAGTTAGGCAGAGAGAGAGGGAGTCATTGAATTATTGTGTTTTTATCTTATGGACCACGGACTTTGAGTCTTTGAGGTCTTAGTCTTGCTTCGCTAATTTTCGTTGCTATTGACTATAGTCTACTACATACTATTTAGTATCGTGTTGTAACCTTTATTATAATACTCATATGAGCATCACAATCACCAATCACGCTAGACATTTTATCATACTTCATGTGGGGCAGCGTGGATCAGCGGTACGGTTTTTGCTTCGTACCCGAAAGGTACCGATTCGTTCACCCGCCGCTGCTCTGTGTGGCCTTGAGCAAGTCACCTCGCCCTAGCTCAATTTGCGGCGCTGCACCGTGGTTATTCCAGTCTTCCCTGGGAATAGACCCTAGAGATAAATTTCCTCTATGGGATGAATAAAGGATTTATTTAGACCAGTGTTAGTCACGGTAAACTAAACTTCCTATTGGGTTAAGGTGTAATGTAAATGTTGCTGCTTGAAACTCGAAGAAATCAATAACATTGTGAAATTGAATGTGAACTTCAATTTAATATACGAAAACAGATAAAATGGACGTTTCGGGTTTCCCCCTTATCAACAAAGCAAGATGAATGAAAGAATCACTTAATTTGTTTTTTTAATTGAGTTTTTATACAGCGTAATATCCACTAAATGTGCTCAAAGTGCTTTACAAGGGGTCCCTGGCCAACAGCAACATTTAACATGTAAGACGGGACATGATGCCTGTTGGGCGATATTACAATTTTTTCGGACAGAGACAACGCCAGGTACTCATTTGACACCTGAGTACGGTGAGAGATTGTGAGTAAAGAGTCTTCTCCAAGGACTCAACTATGTGCCGAGCGAGGCCCAAACCCAGGACCTTCTGATCTGAAAGCGAGTGTCATACCACAAGACCACAACAGACGTTTTATTAGTTGGTTTGTTTTTTGCCTATTGAGCATGGTCGCAGCTCTAAATTTGAATCTTTTATTCTTTTACTTCCACAGATCTATCTTGATGATGCCTTGGGTTGATTCAGTCCAAAACTAATTTGTGTGGTTTTATTTAACAATGTTAATGACATTGAACATACATTGATACAACAATGCCATAATTTGTCATGTTTATCATGTAAAATCATGTATGGACCTACAAAACCATTATTTTGAATGGTGATTTGATGATGATGAACAAAATATGTGTGTTGTACAAAATAAATGGCAAAGCTAACAAAATGCAATCTCCTTAATAAGAGGAGACTGGGGATTGACAAGTGCTGCAACAAATTGAAAAATAATATCAGATGTTTTCTCTTAACATGGTTGGAATATATGAGAGGATGTTAACATTTTTCAGTCTTTCATTAGCCCTCTCAACATGAATTCTACATGAAGCAATTTCTTTTGTTAATAAAATCTCATTTTCAGTAAATTTATTATGTAAAAAGGGAGGGATATTTACAGTTACTCCTTGAGGTAAAATATCTTGAATCAGGATGGGGTTTTACCTTTATTACCTTTATCTGCTAAAATTAATTCTCCAGGGCTTAAAATTAAAAGTTTTAGTAATCCACAATTTTGTACAATGACCTTATCCGAGACAGACCCTGGATCATGTTTAGAAATAAAATTTATCACACCATTTGGACTTAGACCAACAAGAGCTTTAACAGAATTCATGGACCTATAAGAAGAATAAGTTAACCGTTGTTTATCCATTTCTTTAGGAATAGCAATTTGGTCATCTGTACAATCAATGATCATTCTGCAATTTGGAAATCTTAAAAATGATGATGGAGCTGATAGTTTATTTTTATGTCTAGAAGGGCATGTAACCTTCATAACATTTTCAAAGAGAAGCGTATGGCTTATGTAAAACATGAATAAAAGTTTGTATAATATTTGTTATAGTACTTTCACTAACGCTAAACAATTGTGAAATATGAAGGTTAGCGTAGTTCTGTCTAAGTTTCATAAGTGTAATAATGAAAATTTGGTCTTTTAATGCAACTGTCTCTTCCTGAACTTCCCATCTACTATAATAAATAATGTTACCTCTAAAGCACTCAACATATTGAACAATAATATTAAATATTTTAAAAGAATGTACACCTGTCTCCATTCGAAGAACTTTTTCTGTAAGGCTTGAAACAGTGTAAGTGCGTTGAATCTAACTTAGTTCGGTTTTTTAAAGCTAGCTATTTCCTTATTTTTGTCTGTAATTTTTTGTTCTTGAATTAAATTTGTTGTTCTATTTAAAATATCCTCACTTGTTCTACAATCTGTTTTTTTTTAAAAGATGGAATCCTGTGATGATGGTGACGAGAGTTGAGATGATGATGAGGGAGAAGATAATGAGGATGATGATGAGGAGGAAAATAATGATGATGAGGAATCTGGTTTTTTTTAAAGGTGGGACTTTGTGATGATGATGAAGAGAGTTGAGCTTGATGATGATGATGATGATGATGATGATGATGATGATGGTGATGATGATGATGGTGATGATGTGTGGTGTGGTGGTGGTGGTGGTGGTGGTGGTGGTGGTGGTGGTGGTAGTGGTGGTGGTGGTGGACTTCTTGATGTTGGTGCCAATTGAGATGGGGTGGGAATTCCTTGTGTCACTTTTCTTTTCTTTCTTTCTGGCTCTGATGGAAACAATTTATTTTTATTTCTGTCAAACAATTCAGGGAGGTTGGCTTTGTCACCATCTCTGAAGTGACAAGAACACACTCTTGATGATGATGTTGGATCTTTTGTCCTTTCACCTGAAATGAAAAGATTAAAAAAAAAAAAATAATTCTGTTGGGCATATTGGGTATATTATTTAATTTGATAAGTACTTTGTTTTAGACTATCTTGTTTGACACCAGCTCAATGCATGATAAATCAAAGGTGTGCAAGAGACTAGGTTACTGGTGGGTCTCTCGCCTGTCTTTTATGAAATCGCACATTCAGCAAAATGTCGCACTTCCTCATTACTTCTTTTGATGATTTTGACTAGGTATATATAAAAATAAGAATTCTTAAATTTACACAGTTAAAGTTGATCTTGGGGTTGAGTGTGGCAAGACTTGCGTTTTCTCTTTATTTCAGTCAGTACTGCGGAAGTGGATAAACTTTGGAGTGTCAACAATCGGGCACAGGTAAAGGAGAGAGGTCCCTGCCGCCATCTTGCTTTGTTCACACAGAGTTGCCACCTCGGCTGTCGGGGAGGGGAGGCATTGCAGAGAATCAGAGAAACTTTCCAAAAAAAGAGGAAAGTATGTGTGTTTGTGTGTGTGTGTGTGTGGTGAGAGAGAGAGAGAGAGATCTGCGTAGGGGAGGGGGGGGGGGGGGGGAGAGGTTGCGTTATTTTATTTATTTATTTTCATTTTGCCATAAAGGTATCGAGTTTAAAGTAAGATTTTAACAAATATTTTATTCTCTTTCTTCTTGTTCTCCTTTTTAAAAAATTATCACTTATCAGTAGAACTTAACTCTCATTCAGTTTATCAGCCTTAACATCAAAACGATTGAGATATCATTTTTGCTTCAACTTCAATAAAAACCTAGTTTGGAATGTATTTTTATTTATAATTTCGTGCAATTGTACACTTTAATCATAAAATATAGGTCTACGTAAGCTAGAACTTGACCTAGATCTGGACTACGAACTCTATCAAATGTTCGACGAGGCGTGCGTGCTTACCTGACTAAAGTGGTCCACTTTTTCTTCAATTTTTTGTCTGCCTGTCCATTTGGAAATCTGTAAAACTTGCAGGAGTGACTCTCTGACTGGTGTAGACAATCTGGTACAAAATACTGGACCATATTTAAGATAAAAATTGTTTTTTTGAGCGATTTTCCAATTATTCCTTGCCTGGACCAAGCACGGATTTTTTTTTGTTTAGAGCCAGCCGATTCGTTGCTAGGCGGACGTGACGTCAGACTGTGGAATCCTATTGTTCATCAAAAGTTTAATTGTCTATGTGCAAAAATTCCAACAAAAAAATGGAACGTTATTTGTTATTGTTAGCCAGGTCGGTTGCATCAAATTTATAAATTTCAAACTTGCAGTGTGTATTTTGCAAAGATACGTTCTTGTACCCTTAAATTTCAATAACTTGATGTTAAAATTGAGGTTATTGCAAATTTTCGGGATGTGTTTTTTTAGCCAAGCGGCAGATGTAATATAAAGATGAATATTTTCTCGCTGAACTCGGACCGTCTCAGCATAAATGGCGCATGTGTTCGCGAGGAAATGCGAATAGTCGGATCGTAGAAAAGGAATAGAAGAAGAATTTAAAAAAAAAAAGAAGAAGAAGAAGAAGAAGAACAACAACAACAACAACAACAACAACAAGAACACGAACAAGAAGATGACGAACAATAAAGAGGAGGAGGACGTGAATGCTGAATACACTCTTGTATGACCCTAGCTCGGCAAATCGGAATACTGTGGCCGTGACATTTAGATACATTTCTTTTTGTGTTCATAAGTCGCATTAAAGTAAAGAAATAATGTACAAGCTAATATGCAACTCCGATTACTTGTAATTATAATCCAATTCTCTTCTTGACGTTAACGCATCCATTTGAGTGAGTCAAGTGAAACGATACAATGTTTCATATCTATCAAAACCTCTTCGTAGAGTTTTTTTTGTTTGTCTTGACGAAGTTTTACTTCTTTAATTTGTGAATTATCACAGTCTTCTTCTTCTTTTTCCTCTTTTTCTTTTTCTCCTTCTACTCCCCCTCCTCCACCTCCTCCTCCTCCTCCCCCTCCTCTTTCTTCTTCTTCCTCTTCTTTTTCTTCTTCTTTTTCTTCGTTTTCTCCTTTTTTTCTTTCTTTTGTCGTCATATTTTTAAAATAAATTGACAGATACAGTCCGAGTATTACTGTCAGTGCGCTCAGCAAAAAAAGAAAAAGAAACCTAATGCTGAATCTTTTTTGCGAGTGTAGCTAGATTAATTTTCCAACCAGTTGAAATTAAGCTGAAGGATTGAAACTCATCATATTTCATCCTACATATAAAACACTTTGTTTTTACTTCTTAGTCAATAAAGACTACAATCTCGCTATATCTCCCTACGCCGTCAACCTTGCTTATAACCAGAAGAAATATCGAGCTCAATAAAGAGATTTTTCTTATGACATCGATTTCACTCCAGATACAATTCCATTTAACACGGTAATCTAAGAAGAATCAGAAGTTGTTTCTCAATACCGACTTGATTTGTCAATTGTGAAAACAATATTTTAAAATATTACAGTAAGATCTATGCTGGGAAAATCAGTTTTCTACGTTTTTTCTCAGACCATTTTAGGCAAATCTAAATAAGTAACACATTACCAAATAGATATTCGTCCTATTATTGCCAACACATTATACAACCATACATGCCTTAATCTCATTTTATGAGACGATAAAAAAGGGGGTTTTCCCTTGTGAGGGTTTTTTAAATCCTATACCATATGGAAATTTCAAAATAACATAGATCATTCTGTTTAATGACCTGTATCGTAGATTTGTCTGGTTGAACGAATTGTCCAATGCGATTTTTGATGAAGGCATAGTCAATATTGGTGTTTACCACATCAGCTTGAGACAGATAGGACACGCTGTAATCGAAGGTTCGTAACAAGCCTCTGACATCTTCGTTGTTTGGGCCGTAGTATCGGATTACGTCTGTGGGAATACATTGAATCATGATGTTTTGGGATTTTCACTTTTTTTTTGCTAACCAAAAAAGCCAGGATAAAATTGCTTTACATATAAATAATTGAAACAGCCATAACAAGATCATTTGGGCTGAGGGGGAATTGAAATAAATAAAATTAGTAATGTACAATTGAATTAAGTGGCCACTTTTGTTGCAATAAACAAAGAATACATCATCTTTAAATCATTTGAAATGATATGGAAAAGATTAAGTTTTCATCAGTTTTCTGGGTTTAAACAAGAATAATAATTTTTTTAATGAATCAGCTTTCAAAATTAAAATTGAAGTAGCTTTTTAAAGTGTCGGAAAATTGAGGACAAAATATTAACTTGGTTTTTCTATAAGCCGAAAATAGTTGGTGACAAGTGAGTAAAGGTAAACATTGGATAGAAGGATAATAAATTAAAAAGAAATGACACCCCGACTACCTAGTTTGTATTTAACATGACTTCATTTGTGGCGATCTACTATTAGGTAATGGGGACATTTAAACCTTTGTAAAGAGTTACTTTAGATATCATCCATATGATGATATAACAATCCTGATTGCTTCATGTGAGCATTTGTTTTCCATTATTGAATTATTTGTGTCTATATACTTAAAACAATTTTGTATGCAACATCTGCACTTTAATCAAAATGAAATCTAGAAAAATTATTAACTTTGTCTTGTACAATCCGATTATTTAATCCCAGTCAATTTCTCTCTCTCTCTCTCTCTCTCTCTCTCTCTCTCTCTCTCTCTCTCTCTCTCTCTCTCTCTCTCTCTCTCTCTCTCTCCATTCATCATTTTGCCAGGACAACATGGATAAAACATTCGCAGCGTGACATCAACCTGGCCATTGACAACATTAATGAGCGGATTTTTTATAATAGAAAAAGGAATAAAAGGTAACGAGACATGTTTGATGGCACGGATGGAACGAGTTCACCACTGTCCTTGGTATAATATTATAAGTAATATTTGACCGAGCTGCCATTAGGAAGTTCATTTATGTTCGTCATTAGCTTCTTAATATGGAGACGGAACGTAAGTCTTTGTGTCTTTGTCTGCACTTAATAATTATGAAGACGATTAAGTTATTCTGGTGTATAGTGACTAAACGTCTTTCTCCTACTGGGTAGAAACCGTTAAATTCGTATATTGACGTCACGCTAAGCTGTTAGACGTTGTGGAATCTAACAAGTCGTGTACAAAAATGAATGCAATAGCTTTACATGTCTTTAATGTTTTTGTAGTTTTCTAAAAGGGGTTTTGAGCACGAAACGTTTCATGTTTGGTGTTTTGTTCTTTTTATCAAACTGTTATATTCATGTTGTTCATTATCTCGTATATCAAAAGACTATGATGACTTATAACCTATCCAAAAAAAGAAAAATTGAAGATACACATCCACACAAAAACTTTGAAAGTTCTTGAATTTTAAGAGTCATTTTAATCGATTAATAAGATGAAGTAAGAAGGTTGCACTATAGATTTTTAGGTACCACAATACTTGGTCTGCAAAATGGACAATGTTCAGTCTGACAGTCAGTCGGTTTATATAAGAATGGAGAAGAAAAAGAAGATGAAAAGACGATTTCTGGCTAAAAGAAAGAAAAGCGCTTTATCAGTACTGCCGTTGTTTTTAAAAACATAGTATATGCAATGTTAACCAAATAGCACATACTATGTTCTTCAATAAAACGACAGAGTATCAGTGAAGGGCTGTATTGAAATTATTAAGAACAACAAGGTTAACCAACTCTGCAGATGGAAACAGAATAATAGCTTATCGATTAGAATTCAGTTGATATATAATGAGAAATGTCATTGGATAACTTTCTTCGTATTTAGGGCAGTCCATGCTGGTGTTATCATGCTGGCGACAAGCGTTGCACCATGTTGTATGCGCCCTGAACGGCCAGGAACGGTACATAACTTGGAGCTGTCACCATTTCTTCTGGAGTTTGTTCCATTCTTCTGTGGTTTATAGTACAAACCTCTATTGGCTTTTTTACGTTGTATTCGATCTGTTGAATGTTTATGACAAAGAGTGGGTGGTATGAGTGCAATGTCTGTGTGTTGAATATTGGGGATTAATCCACCCCTCTCACTAAATAGTAACGGGTAATGATATCATGTTTACGATAATAATTTGTGACGTCAGATTAACAAACGTTAAATTTCACTAAAATTAAATTTTTGAAAAAAAGAAGTATCTTTTAATATTTTTGAAAATATCTTTTACTCAGAGATGACGAAATCGGAATCGATTGAGGGGTAGAATAAAAGATTTCTTACACTCTTACGATTTGGAATTCGAACTTTGTTCCCAACGCGCACTCGCTATGCTCGTGCAGCGGTTGGGAACACGTCCGGAATTCCAAAAAGCAAGAGGGTTAGAATCGTATATTGTTTGATAAAAGTTTGATTTGCCCATGATGATATTATAGAAGGCAAACTGGGGTTCATATTCAGAAATGTGTCTATTTTCACCGGGATTTTTTTTTTCTTTGTGTGAGGAGGGGGCGGTAAAATGAAGTCAATAAATAATTTATATTTTGTGTTTTTTAATCAGTAATTAATTTGTTCTTGCTCCGTGACTCAAAACAATTATAATGATTTTGACCCTCGAGACAACATAAAAATGCTAAATCACAGCTAGTTGTATTAACTCAAAATTAGAAATTAAATGAAAGATCTACGCGTGAGCGCGCACGTTAATGTTGCTCCTGGTATAATGGATGGCAACAAGAAATACCATTATTAAATTATTTTTATATATACCCCACAAAATTGTATGTGTCGGTGTATGGGTGTTTTTATTGTTTTGTCGGGTTTTTGGAGGGTGTTTTCGGTTCTTTTGTGTTGTTGTTTGTTTTTTGGTTTGTTTTTTTTTTTTTTTTTTGTTTTGTTTTTTTATTGTTGTTGTTTTTCTTTGGGGGGGGGGGGTTGTTGTTGTTTTGTTTTGTTTTTTGTTTTGTTTTTTTTTGTTTTGTTTTTTTTTGTTTTTTGCGGGGGGAGGTTTCTTATTTATTTTTTTCAGTGTAAAAATAAAAAATATAGGCAGCAACATGCTTTATGGAAACCATGGAATTAGAAGCGATAACTTAAGAGGACATATTAAAACTAAAAGTAATACAAAAGCTGCTAGAAGCTGTGGACTGTAAAAAGAAATGAGCAGGCATAAATATGAACGCCTTGATAATGAACAAAATACACAGCACGGGACGATTCCGGCTTACACAACTTCTTCAATCCATAACAAAATGAATGAAAGGAACTTTGGCTTGTGGATCCTAGTTAGTTATCCATTGACATGACAAGTCATTATAGTTTTGTTTGAACCACGAGTTTCGAAATGGTGAAAATACTATAAGAGTTCAATAAATTATAACTAGCACAACTCTCCTTTATGTTCCGTAATATTCATGGAAACGATAAAATCAAGATTTGTTCGTCATGTAGGACAATTCTCGTTCTTGAAGGAGAAAAGAGAAGTTTTTATTTTGATGAAAAAATATTTTACTGGTATCAATATACCAGCTAAAATATTGTTATTCAATAAAATATACTAAAATAGCTTTAGATAAGGGATCCCAATTCAAAATCAACACCTCACGTGTAGAACAGTAGGCGCTTTTATAATCTAATTTCTTGTTCAATGTTGACAACGCTATTTCAGGCCAGGGAGACATTTTACACCCGATGACCGTGAGGGAATGTGAGCTTTTTACACATGGACTCAACTTTGCGTTGTCAGAGCCAGACCAGGACCAGGCAAGTGTCCTACCACGTGACCACAAATCCGTAGTAATAAAAATATTTATTATAGTTTGTTGGATATTTATCGTACATTAACCTACTGTTTTCTTCTGCGGCGTTGTTGTTTAGTGTAGGAAGAGTTTTCTGTCCAAATTTTTAATACATGTCTTTTGAGAGTACGACAGCTAACTGGTTAAAATTTGAACCTGATCGGTATCAGCATCGCTTTTGCCGTAAACTATATTATGTCTCTTTCTGCATGTTACGTATTGATATTGGTTTGGGACTTGGTGATCTTTCTAAAGAGCGCTGAGGACATGTATTAATAAATACTGCACTGCTTAAAATCTGACGGATTTATGAAACGTTTAAATATGTTTTAAGACATCATTCTATGTATCAAAAATGTGATATCCATTTTTTTTAATGTCTATTTTTTTTTTTTTTTTTATTCATTCAAGTACACCAATATTGACCATGATAGCAAATCGAACGATAAAAAGGCATTTCAAAGCAACGGAAATATCGCACACTTCCTTTGATTTCAACTGCGACAAGAATCACGACGTGCTTGTTCCATGAGGTTTTTTTATCGCCCCACTCATGAAAGACAAGTTGACATTGACAATACTCCTGATTTCCTCAATAAATTTAATTTGTTTTACGCGTTGCAACCACCACATACGTGACATTTGTGACGCAATGTTTACACGGTATAATGTCGGGATGGATTGGACCCCGAAAGTTAATTTACGCATAAAGCAATGGGAAATGCGAACTGTGATTTTTTTTTCATTGCTATTCAAGAAATATTTAAACCACATCCGTAAGTTTTTTTACATAATAATGAAAAAACTCAGTAGGAACAAAATCGTTTTTTACGTGTCAAAAATCATAAACTACCAACGGCGTATTTCCCTTTTAAGCTGGCTCTGATGGGATAAAGGTAAGGAATCAGGATACATGCGCGAAGTGCTACTTTACAATTTAATGGCAAATTCTGATTGGATAAAAGGCATCATGGGAAATTATATTTCTAAGATTGCCGTCTGTCGTCTGCTAGGACAAACAAAAAACAATCCAATCTCCATTGACAGACGCATAATTTATAATTATAAAACAACTAACTATTTTTAATTACTATCCTGGATGTATCATCTACATTAAAAAATCATGGAAAATCGATTTTTATCGTTCGACAAAATTGCTGTAGGCAATTGTGTGCAAGAATAACAGAATAAAACACGTTGAAGAGGCGAACGGGGACCTCAAACTCTTCCGACTTGATTTTTGGCCCATGAAGGTGAGGCCAGGAAAGTTGATGGAATTCCACCTGAGGAACTCATCATGTATTTGATCCGATTTATTCTAGCTGTCAGAAAAGTGAACGGTGAAGAATATGAACCCCAAACTCTGAGATATTTTCAGTTTTTCTGTCCGTGTCAGTGTTGTGTCAATTTTCCAAAACAATAATGTTTGAATTGAAGTGAAGCGGTTCACCAAAGTAGAGCCCAAGACTGAAAAATCGAATTCACTTGTGCAACAAATCGAAATGAAAGTGGTATAAAATAGATATACGAGTATACTTCAATTTTGTGTAACTATATTTTAAAACTTTCTGTTCAGGTCAAAAGAATAAAAACAAAAATGAATATAACAGCTTCAAAAAAGTACAAAATACAAAAAACGGAATGTTTCGGGCTCAAAACCCTTCTTAAGCCAACAAAAAAAAACAATGAAAACACACATACAATACTTTTTAAAACCAGATCGGTGGCAGAGAGATGGTTACCATAGTAATATTTTGTTGGTTTTTGTTGTTGTTGTTGTTGTTGTTGTTGTTGTTGTTGTTGGGGTTTTTTGGGGGGGGGGGGGGAATGTTGTTTTTCTGATATTTTTTAAACTTTGTTTTTGCACGAGTTCAAAAGATTTTAAAAGATTTTTAGATGGTCAAATAGATAACCAATCCAATTACATTTGGGGAACTGAGTTCGAATACCGCTGTAAGCTTATCGGGTTTATTTTCGTATGAGTAAGAAACTCAGCCCTCATATTTAAAAAAAGAAAGTATCCATCTGCACTTCGGCTGTTGCCGAGATGGATCCTAAAAAATAAAAAAAATCTCTGATGATGATTAATAGGAATCCATTTTTATTATTCATTAAGATCTATTATTTATCTAATATGGATGGAATGATGATTTCCTAATTGGCAATCAATGAATCGTTTTCAGAAATTATAGAACTCCAGTTTCCTATCTATTTTTATCTAATATTTGTATTTCAGTAAAAGTTTGGTGGCGAATATCTTATTTCACAACAATATCGGTGTACCTATATTAGCTGATCGACCTAGACAATACTCGGGGGAAAAATACGTATTTAAAATTTTGATCGATCGATAAAAATGACCCTCATCTTGTCTCAAATTCTCTCCTACCTGGGATTTTCCGTGGAAAGTTTGAGAGTTCTTGACGCAAGATAAAAGACCATTTCAATGGAAGGACAAGTCTGTGATCTAGCCAAAATGTGCAATGTGTGTTCTTTAAGATTACGACAGTATATATAATATGATTTCTTGTCGATAGAAATGATGGAAAAAAGAATTTCGTGAAAGATTTGCGGCTATATGCTCTAGTGCATGGTATGCCACTCGCCTTCGGATAGGAAGGTCCTGGGTTCGAGTCCAGCTCGGAGCTGCGCACAGTTGAATCCTTGGAAACTATACATTCTCTCACCATACCCAGGTGTAAAATTGGTACCGGTAACAGCGTTGTATCTGTCTTTTAAAATTGTAATATCGCCTTATGTTAAGTGTTGCTGTAAAGCTCTTTGAGCATGGCTAGCTCAAGTTTGATTTTTTTTAAATAATGGCCATGACACTCGGCTTGTGACCTGTAGACATATCTTTGTCACTATTTTGTCCGTGAAAAGGTTAAAATCCAACGTCAGGGTATGGTTATATCGAACCTCATGCTTAAGTGGTTAATCAGCCTTGATATCATGACGAGGCTAAATCTTGGGATTGGGGCGGGGGGGGGGGGGGGGGGGGGGAAGCGTATTTGCTCTGAATTCCCGGCTTCAATGAGATGAAAGGATGACGTCAATATAATAATTTATTATTACGTAATTATAGACTCGGAGATAAAGACGACGATACCGTGATAGCAAGAGATGCTACTGGGGTGTTTGATGGTATCGATTTATTTTGTTCTATTTTTGGTCTTTTAAAGTTTATGTTCGTTTAATCTCTGTCTAATTAAATATTGTTCATTTCTATATTATTTTGCGGAATTTTAATTAACTTGCTTTGTAAATTGCCATTTTGTAGGTGGTTGTGGGTGGTGGTGGTGATGTGATAACGTTTAATAGTGATGATGGTTTTAGAAAATGGTGGTAATGTTTGTTGTAATAGTGGTAATGTTTGTGGTGATGGCAGTGATAATGGTAGTTGTTGGAGGTGACGGATAGGATTGTAACGATAGTTGCTCTGGTGGTTGTCAAGGGTTTTATGGAGGATGGTTGTGGTAATGGTAGAAGTGCTGGTTGTGGTTCTTACAGGAGCGATTGTGGTGATGCAAGTGTGGTTTTGATATTGGTAGTAGTTATGACGGTGGTGGTGATGTTAATTGTATCTTTTGAGGTCGTTGTGATAATGGCGGTGATACGTCATCGGAGTTTTGATGGTGGTGGTTGTAGTGATAATTGTGCTGGTAGTAATGGTAGTTCTGCGAGTGCTTATTGTAGTGGTAATGAGAGTTTGCGAATAGCTTTGGCTGTAATGGTGGTCCTATGAGTGCTTATTGTATAGGTAACGAGAGGTTTGGATGGATGTGAGGAGACTTACCAGGATCCCATTTCTTGGGTTGCTTGGTGACTTCATCAAGACCCTCCGAGAAGACTCCCTTTTCTTTCGCCCATTCAGGCTCGAAGGACGACAAGGCAGAGGTGAAACTCTTTGTAGTTCCTGATTTGTCACGCCTGGCGATTACGATGATTGTCTTGTTGGGCAGAGTACACCTGGGGTTTATCCGTTGTAAGCTGGGATCAGACCAGTTGTTGATCGTCCCGTTGAATATACCTACCTGAAAGTTAGAGAGGAGGAGAAAAGAAAACAGTGACGATGATGATGATGATAATAATAATAATAATAATGACAATAATAATAATAATAATAATAATAATAATAATAATAATATAATAATAATAATAAAATAATAATAATAATAATAATAATAGTAATAATAATAATAATAATAATAATAATAATATAATAATAATAATAATAATAATAATAATAATAATAATAATTATAATAATTTATTCATCAAAAAAAAAGGAAATATGTGTATAGTACACGCGCGCGTATGTATGTGTGTGTGTGTGTGTATTAAAATATAAATATAAATAAATCATACGGGTATAAAAGAAAAGAAAAGATCAAAATGATGCATGGATCTTTACAAGTACACAACGTCGTATATATAAGAAAGGATCGAGTTTGATGAATAACAATTATTCAATGAAGACTTGTTGACCAAAAGCATAAAAAATCGAGAAAAACAAACCTCATTCATCGCATTTGTACATCAAGGTATGGATTTCTCTTTCAACTGCATTTTTAAAGCATTTATCGTTCGACATTTTTTGTATTAAAGTCAAATCCATTCCATATCCTGACTGTAAGTGGGATAAATGAGTTCTGTGGAATGTTGGTGGAACATCTGGTGATAAATATCTTCAAGTCAAGTAAGACATGATAAACTTACCAATTGAGATCTTGACAAATTTAATCTGTGGCCATGGCTAGCGGTACATTCTGGAATGTTGTAGGCCAGCACTACGGCTCTGGGGAAATAAATTGCCCACTGTGTTAAATCCGTATTATGTCGCAATAACGTGTATTTCAGCACAAGTATATTTGAGTTAAAATAATCAGAAACTTGAACTCTTCGGTTATATGCAAAATGAAAACATATTTATTCTACTCAATATAACATATATCCTTGACACAACTTCCTTATCATAGTTGACTAGGAATTACATTTTCCGCATCCAAATAATACCTTTCAGAGACGGTAGGTTACATATACCATCATAGGCAAATGGGATGCTACTTTGAGATCCGACAATCTATCATGGGTAAATGGGATGCTACTTTGAGATCCGACAATCTATAATAGTTAAATGGGATGCTACTTTGGGTTCCGACAACCTATAATAGTTTGATGGGATGCTACTTTGAGATCCGACAATCTATCAAAATTAAATGGGATGCTACTTTGAGATCCGACAATCAAAATTAAATGGGATGCTGCTTTGAGATCCGACAGTCTATAATGAATTGAATATTATTCCACATATCTGGGAACTGAAATCGGTCATATATTTCGTCTTTGTCGATTGAATTGAATCCTATAATTAAATTTCCTGAAAATGTTATTGTTTAAATACAACAATTCAAACATAGCTGATGACCGTTCAGATGATTATTAACTGCTGACGGCCCTACACATACAATACAATCACTATACAAAGAAATGTTATTAAGCATTCGAATATTAGACAATATGTTCTTGATAACCAGGGGTGTAACACACATCGCAGTCGTACACAAAATTTAAGCACGTTTCAACTTCATGTGATCAAATAACTGAGTGGCGAAGGTGTAAAGTGTCAAGTTTGAGTGGATGAATTAAAGACAATTTGTGGCTTCCTTTGATGCTTGCTGATGGATGCGATGAAATATGCATCATGTGAAATCAGGTTTGAAGGAGTGTTCTGACAACTTCATTAAATAAATACTAACATGGATTAACCTTACGATTCTGAAGTTCACACACATCATTATTCTTTCCTTTATCGCTATGGCTATGACTGCATTTTTGTGTAGATAAAACATATCTGTTTCTCATTTTTGCCACCCGAAAAACAAATTTACTCCGAACAACAATAGATAAAGATGATCCCCTTCCCCACCAAAACTTGTCTAAACACTTCAAACCTGAGACATCACAAAATAAAAATTCAGTTTGAATCTTTTTAGATTTGAAACTTTCTGACATGTTGGAGGTCAGCTTTATCCATTAATATTTCTATTTAAACACTTTCTGGAAAAACCTTTTAAAAACTATGTTTTATCAGTGCACTGCAGAGGAGACCTAATCATTTTTACTCAAGAAAAAATTCACAAATATGCAACCAGGCTTTAGTTGAGCTTCCATTTTAACTTCTATCAAGTAAACATATAAAAACATGACATTATAGAATAAAATCCTTTCCGGTAAATGCTTCGTCTAGTAAGAAATTAATTTCAACCCATGTATTTGGATTAAGGAATTCTATTGAACGATCATACGAGATGGAAGTAGGGCAAAATTAAACTCTTAACTATTCTTCTCCTCACGCTCGTCTAGCACTCTGCAATGTAGGATCAGCGGTTGTTTTATTAAGCGCATTATCTCGTAAATGTGATTAAAGGATCATAAACCAACATCTAAATGAATATGTAGGAGCCGGATGACATATGCAGTCTGTAATGCGCTATTCGATGTTCTTTTTTTTACAGAGACAATGATGTTATTGTTCGGGTACTCATTTTACACCTGAATATGGTGAAGAAAAATTAGTAAGGGACTTTTTCGAAGCATTCACCTTTCTGCCACCAGCAGTGGAATTCAAACTTTTGGCCTACTTGTTTCAAGCAGAGTGCCATACTTCTGGACCATAAAGCCTCGTTTAAACTACACCCATATATCTTACCCTGCCAATGTAGGGAACATGACAAGATCTGGATTCTCTTTCTGTTCCTTTTCAGTCAACACAGAGTCCGAGCCTGCAAAATCTCTATTGGTCCGAGCAATGATGGCGGCCCTTCCATTTCCACTTCCTGTTGGCTTGTAATTGATTCGTATTGTTTTTTCTTCTGCGCGAGAGGCTCTAAGTGGGAAATAAAAAGTAAGAGACGGGGGGGGGGGGGTCGAAGAGATTAGTTAACCAAGAGGTTTACAAATACAAAAGGACAAGAAAACATGTTAGCAACACCACAGAGAGAGGGAAAACTACAAAGAATGAGGGATGTTGATAACTTGCTTTAATTACTACAACTCTTTTCAGTGTCAAGTAATTTATTTAAAAATAAATAAAATGAGTGCCTGGCCGTTGTCAGCGTTTTCTCTGTCGGAAAAATAATGAAATGTTGTCTTACAGGCGTCATGTCTCGTCCTATATGGCACGTGTTGCTGTTGGCTAGAGACCCTTTGTAAAAGGCTTTGAGCGGATTTAGTGGATATTGCGCTACATAAATGCTCATGTTTTGTTTTTTGCTGTTTATGTTTATTTGTTGTTTTGTTTTATTGATTAGTTGGGTTTTTTTGGTGTGTGTTTGAGTTTTGTTTTTGTTTTTTGTTTGTTTTTGTTTTGGGGAGGGGGGGGTTAAGGGTGTGGGTGAAGGGGGGGGGGTCAAGATCATAATAGACGTACACTGCCAAAAATGACTTAATTTTTACTTTTCGGCTTAAAATATAACTCTTACATATCGACTGATTAAAATAAATGCCCAAGTTATCAAAACTTCTCAAGATTGAAACACGTTTTAGAATCTCAGATTTAAGAATTGTTATACATTAGGCGGAATTTTACAATCAATTTAGTCTACGAACTTGAGATGCTTTCCTAACTCAAATATATAAACTATTGTGTTTGGTCAGATTACGACAGATTAGTTTGATTGGAAGGTCTGGGTGTGTTTGGTTGCTTTGATTGGAAGGTCTGGGTGTGTTTGGTTGCTTTGATTGGAAGGTCTGGTGTGTTTGGTTGCTTTGATTGGAAGGTCTGGGTGTGTTTGGTTGCTTTGATTGGAAGGTCTGGGTGTGTTTGGTTGCTTTGATTGGAAGGTCTGGGCGTGTTCGGTTGCTTTGATTGAAAGGTCTGGGTGTGTTTGGTTGCTTTGATTGGAGGGTCTGGGTGTGTTTGGTTGCTTTGATTGGAAGGTCAGGGTGTGTTTGTTTTCATTGATTGGAAGGTCTGGGTGTGCTTGGTTGCTTTGATTGGAAGGTCTGGGTGTGTTTGGTTGCTTTGATTGGAAGGTCTGGGTGTGTTTGGTTGCTTGGATTGGAAGGTCTGGGTGTGCTTGGTTGCTTTGATTGGAAGGTCTGGGTGTGTTTGGTTTCTTTGATTGGAAAGTCTGGGTGTGTTTGGTTTCTTTGATTCATGGTCTGGGGAATTTGGGTTAATGATGCTATGTGTTTGGATAAAATACTCACAATATTGGGATACAACGTGCCAGCACACAGAACTATGTGTGACTTTAAACATTTATAGTCTGATTGATATAATTTAGTGAGAATTAATCAAGGTCTAAAACACAACAACGAAGAGCTGAGTGACGTCAAATTTATTTGTTCTATACAATAAAGGTGTCGATTTGAACTATGAACGATTGATGCATTCATAGATAGATAGAACAAAAAGTGACTGTTCTTATCACCATTCTAAAATAAACGATAACGGAGAGAATGTTCAGCCTATTACATTGCAGTGTTTGCAAACTGACGTGTAATTATTTACAGGTCCGATAACCCAAAGAGTTGTGGTCTCATTGTTGTAATGGAAATACTCTCAAACCACCGCAAAAATAATTTCCGTTATGATAATGTCAATCAAGCCCATAATTAATTATAATCGGTTATCAGAACTGCAAATATGTGTACATAGGGTCAAACAATTCGAGATAAATGAAAAATTTTCTACAATCTTAAATGGCGGTGTTTATGAAAATATATGTCATTATCTTACAAACTATCACAGTGAGAATAATCTGAATCGGGCTAGAGATCAATATATAAAACTAAAATATTCGTTAGCACTTCCGGTATGGTAAGAATGGACCATTTTAATTATTTGTAATTAAAACGTCCTGAATTCTACTCCAGATCGAGTGTGCTATGCTATGAAAAGTCAAAAGAATTTGACTCAGTGTTAGAGATAAATCAAGCTTTTAAAATGATTTTCGATTGACATGTGCGGCTATGTGGTCTAGTGGTATGACACTCGCTTTTGGATCGGAAGGTCCTGGGTTCGAGCCTCGCTCGGCGCATAGTTGAGTCCTTGGAGAAGGCTCTTTACTCACATTCTCTCACCGTACTCAGGTGTAAAATGAGTACCTGGCCGTTAACAGCGTTGTCTTTGTCCGAAAAATTGTAATATCGCCTAACAGGCGTCATGTATCGTCCTACATGTTAAATGTTGCTGTTGACCAGGGACCCCTTGTAAAGCGCTTTGAGTACGTTAAGTGGATATTGCGCTATATAAAAGCTCAATAATTTATTGTGTTCAATCTTATTCTCCTTTAGAACAAGGGCTGTGTTAATTAATTACAAGCATTGCCAATGTTTGATACAACTCACAATGATCACATAAATTACGTATTAGTCTGGATGTCGCGTGTCATTGAGGACAAGATATTTATTGCTGAGTTTTGAAAAATCAAGTATTAAAATTTTGGCCAGAAAACTCGTCCTCCAAATATCGATCGATTGAAATCACCTTCATCTTCTCAATGTAAGTCTCATGTTTGAGCGTTTTTGACAAGACGAGGGTTATTTTAATCGATCGATAACTTGAAGGACGCATTTTCTAGTCCAAAACACGACTTCAAATACATCATGTCCTTAGGAAGGAGTCTCGGATTGGTCACCTCTTTGGTAAATCGTTTGGCACACATTTGTAAGCCAGGCACTGGCTCAACCTGACCCTATGTCGGAATAAACTAGTTGCAATAATTGAGTCGTATCTCAAAGTAATCAGAGTGAGGAATGAAGATTTATTCAGCTCCCTCTGTGTGGAACGCTCTTTCAGCAGACACCAGACACCGTAATTCTCTGTCCTCCTTTAATATAAAGCCTCTTTGAAGATAGAGTATTTCCTTTCAGTTTTCTGTGATTGAATTTATTGAATGATATATATTATGATCGCATGTGCATATATGTATCAGCGCTTCGGAGCACTTTTGGTGGAAAGGGGCACTATGGAAAGTATGCACTATTATTATTATTATTATTATTATTATTATTATTATTATTATTATTATTATTATTATTATTATTATTATTATTATTATCATTATTATTATTATTATTATTATTATTATTATTATTATTATTATTATTATTATTATTATTATTATTATTATTATTATTATTATTATTATTATTATTATTATTATTTGCACTTCTCTTTCACCGTACTCAGTTGTCTTTGATACATAATTGTAATATCGCCTTACAAGCGGCATGGCATGTCAAAGCCTACACGTCCAGTATTGCAGTTGGCTTGGGATCCATTGAAAAGTGTTTTGACAACATTTAGGATATATTGCGCTATTCAAAAAGCTGACTTTTTTGTTTGTTTGTTTTGTTGTTTGCTTTGTTTGTTTTGGGGTTTGTTTGTCTGTTTTGTTCTTTGGTTTTTTTTTTTGTTTTTTTTTTTTTTTGTTTATTTTGTTTTGTTTTAAAGATTGAAATGGTTTGTGAATAGCTGTGCCTACAACAAGCACCCATGCACACACACACACACACACACACACACACACACACAAACAAACATACACATATAATCGTTCACACAAATATAATATTCTCTTTCTACTCCTCATACTAAATCATAATAGCGCAAAGGTCTTTAAAAGGAAGCATTTGATGTTAGAGATAATCATTTTTTCCAACTAGAATCTAGTGTGCGTTTTATTTACCACATAGGATATGTTTCAATTTCAATGTAATCAATTAATCCCATCATGACTCTTTTCAAGTCCAATTGTACTTGTTTCCCTTCTTGCAGTTAATTATGTTAACTGATTGTACCGTTTCCTAGTCGTGAATGGTTAATAGAAAGTAATATTGATGCTGTTTATATGGCATTAATCTCATTTAAAGAGGCTGAGAGGTATTGACCCGGCCAGGTTCATCAATACAATCTATAGATCCTCATTCAAGCGAATATTTTCCTTCTCCATTCTCCATTTTTGTCGTCTTTGAAATATTATATGACAATAAGAGTAATAAATTTCCTCTTCAAAGAATAAAATTTGAAAAGGTGTGTTTGTGACAGTGCCAGACAAAGCAGAAAGAAAAATACAAGAAAAAAGACGATTGAGTTTTATCAAAGAATGAAATTGCATTGTCATTGAATTTTGTTGGGTTTTGTTTCGAAATGGCATGCTTTGTTCAGTTTAAATCACGTGTACTTTTTGCAGGCATGATAACCCAAATGGCTAAGGGCTCATTGTTGTAATGGAAGTACTCTCAAACCAACGGAAATATTATCCATTACAATAATGTTAAATCGGGCCCATAATTGCGCTCGATTATCAGACCTGCAAATATGGGCACCGAAGTTTAAAATATTTGAGTAAAAATAATAAGTGCCGTTTGAAGATTTGATAACCAAAGTCAATCATGTGTTACTTGACTTGTTCCCAACTCTCCTCGTGGATTTTGGGCCATCACTTATGGGCTTGATTTAACATTATTGTTATAGATACTATTTTTCGCTGGTTTGAGGGTATTTTAAACTTAACTTAATCCTCTTGATCCACTAGATATCCTCATTTTTACGGTCGACTGCTTTTGCGGTTGCTTTCTTTTTCTATGGTGCTTCGACAGGTTTCTTTTGGTCTACCCTGCATTCTTTTCCCATCTGCTACCCGGACAGGGTTGTCTTGGGAAGTAACCCTTTTTCCATTCTGGCCACATGACCCAGCCAACGCCATCTTCTTCTTTTTATTTCAGGGTATTTAATAAAGATTGATTTAAATGGTCCTCATCTTAGTAAAATCTCTCAAACCTGGGACTTTGTAAAGTCAAGTAACACAATTATTATATTTCGGTGTTCTTGACTTCACGTTTTACGCAATAGTTCTCAAAAAATCGACAGTATTTTGTTTAGACATATCATCATCATCATCATCATCATCATCATCATCATCATCATCATCACCATCATCATCATCATCATCATCATCATCATCTAATATTTAAAAAAACATAGCCATTTTATTGATCGCAATGTTTAAACAACCGTGACAGGTGAAAATCAATTGAAAATTGCTAGGAGATGACTTTTTCACATGTCGAGCCACTTATCAAAGGCGCAATAGCATGTAATTTGATAGGTATATAATTTAATGGTAATAATGATAGAAGTCTAGCCCTTCGGAGCAATTAGGCCCATGGAGCCAGAGTTCATCCCGGTTTCTCTATCGTGAAGCGGACAATAGCATATGCTTGCTATCCTTTAGATAGGACGCTAGTCTGGCGCAAAGTACTTTCCTCCAGTTCTAACCCGATCACTGCTGGGTAAACAAGGGAATCAGCAAAACAATCTCGACTACAAATTGGTTGATTTTCGGTCCCTTTGCTTGTGAACTAACTTAGCTATCCCCGATCTCTTGGCAGATAGAAAAAGCAAAAAGATAAAGTATTCCTTATAAGTAATAATAGCAATAATGATGATAATGATGAAAATAATAATAATAATAATAATGATAATAATAATAATAATAATAATAATAATAATAATAATAATAATAATGAATGATAATAATAATAATAATAATAATAATAATAATAATATAATAATAATAATAATAATAATAATAATAATAATAATAATAATAATAATAATAATAATAATAATAATAATAATAATAATAATAATAATAATAATAATAATAATAATAATAATAATAATAATAATAATAAAATATAATAATAAACAATAATAATAATAATAATATATCATCATCATCATCATCATCATCATCATCATCATCATCATCATCATCATCACCATCATCATCATCTTCATCATCATCATCATCATCATCATCATCATCATAATCATTACAATCATTTGTGTTTTCCTTTGTGTTTCAATCTCATCACATCACATCAAAGTGTAACCACAACGTACTGACAAGCTGTCTGACCTACTGGCACCGACGTCTTCTGCCCTGAGAGCTGGAGCCAACAACCATAATTAATCAAATCTATTCACAAAAAGATGGAAACAGTAAGGCTAAGGAATTGCTTGGCAGGTCCATACCACTCTATACTGTCAAATACTTTTGTTTTGCGTCTTGTATCTTGATACGTCTATTTTTCATATTTCTCCTTCAGTTGTATACATGTGGCCCCTCATCTCTAAACGGTATTAACTCGGGATGATTAGGATACTGAAAATGGACTTTGTAGCCAGAAACATCAGACTTAAGTTGGGTTTATATGCTTTGCAGAGGAGAAGGAATATCATATTTTACTGTGTTAAATACCAACGTTTCATAGTTTTGACCAGTTCAACTATAATTTGACTTATTAGCATCTGGTCCATCCCGACATAAAACCGTTTTGAGACGAGGGGTCATATATTTGATAGATTGTAATGTTGGTTAGAGTTGGAAGTTTACACTGTACGTTGTCACCGTCTGTACCATGCTCAATGCGCTTTACAGCTGTACCTTATAACCCCAGAGTGACATGTGAAAACAGCACTATAAATCTTCGGGATTGTTTGGTTTGTTTTATATTTTTGTTGTTGATGCATCCAATTTCCACCAGCATTCTTACAACAATAATATCATATTTTATTGAATACAACAAGATCATAATTCAAACTTTATTCAAGAAAAGTGATCTATGTGAAGTACCCCCTACCACAACATTCAACGGAGAAGCAATGGACATTCTCAGTTCATGAATTCTAGGCCAAATCTGTCATTGACCGCACTTAAGAAAGCTTAACATTCTTTTTAACTAGAGAGGTACTAATAGCTATGCAATTTGAAGCATAATCATGAAGCATGAATTCATTACTTTAAAAATGCTGATCCTTCAATAATTCGTCTAAATCGAATTATTACTAAATTGCTATAACCTTTTCACAAAGTAGGGAAGAATTCAAACGCGAGGATTTAATTTTATTTATTTGCTTTTTATATTAAAAAAAAATAATTCGCAGTAATTTTCATAAATTACACCGCCGTTATTTTTTAATGGAACCTAGATCTATTTTCAAGTGGTTTGGATTTTGGTTTTGGGTCTATTTTAGTTTTTTGTTGGATTTTTATTTTCTTTGGGTTTTTTTCTATTCTTGTCGTCGTCGTTGTCGTTGTTTGGGTTTGTTGATTTTTTTTTTTTTTTGGATGATTTTTTCTATTTCTTTTTTCTCTCAGAATTAAGTAAAAAGATAAAGTATTCCTTTTAAAAATAAAATGTGAACGATTATCTTTCTAAGGGCCTATTTCAAAATAAAATAGGTGATTTTAACCCTGCAATTTAAGATAAATAGACATCCTCCAGAACATAAAGACGTAACAATTATTACAGGAACATGAATAGAAAATCAGACAGAAAAGAGTGTAAAATGCAAAACGAAAGGTTTTAGCCTCAATACCTTTCTTCAGCCAATAACAAAACCATCGATTTAGTAATACAATACGAGAAGACGATTTGTTAGCTGATGAAAGGCTTTGAGCCAATACCATTCCTTGTTCCATAATATTTTGTTCTTTTCATTTTGTGGTATCATTTAGTTTCTTAGTGGATCTCAAAGCCTGTGATGTCAAAGGTGAAATTCCAACTCGAACTTGTCTTGGTGTATTGTCTAAGCTGCCCTTTTTAATTCAGAAAAGTGAGTGGAGCAGGCACTTATGTTTGTAACAACAAGATATGAAGTGAGTAGAAAAGTGCCAGAAGACAATAGAGAATAAAAAATTTTTTCGCGGCGGTGGTGGGGTTTGAACCTGCGACCTTATTGGTACGACAACTCCGCCTGGCAGGTGAGAGCGTGGCTCTACCGTGTGAGCTATCCACGAACACAAAAATATTCGTTTCAAACCCAAAGTCATTTCTAGATCCCTCTCTCACCACTTCTTGAGGTCGCCGATTCGTTCACCACCATCGCGAAGTAATTTTGACCAGCAGTTAAGCTTAATAGCCAATATTCTCATCACAAACATATAACATAGAAACGATTGAGACACTGAGTATGCTCCGGTGTATGGGGTGAATTTTTAATTCAGAAAAGTGAGTGGAGCAGGCACTTATGTTGGTAACAACAAGATATGAAGTGAGTAGAAAAGTGCCAGAAGACAATAGAGAATAAAAAAAATTTTCGCGGCGGTGGTGGGGTTTGAACCTGCGACCTTATTGGTACGACAACTCCGCCTGGCAGGTGAGAGCGTGGCTCTACCGTGTGAGCTATCCACGAACACAAAAATATTCGTTTCAAACCCAAAGTCATTTCTAGATCCCTCTCTCACCCACTTCTTGAGGTCGCCGATTCGTTCACCACCATCGCGAAGTAATTTTGACCAGCAGTTAAGCTTAATAGCCAATATTCTCATCACAAACATATAACATAGAAACGATTGAGACATTGAGTATGCTCCGGTGTATGGGGTGAATTTTTAATTCAGAAAAGTGAGTGGAGCAGGCACTTATGTTGGTAACAACAAGATATGAAGTGAGTAGAAAAGTGCCAGAAGACAATAGAGAATAAAAAATTTTTTCGCGGCGGTGGTGGGGTTTGAATCTGCGACCTTATTGGTACGACAACTCCGCCTGGCAGGTGAGAGCGTGGCTCTACCGTGTGAGCTATCCACGAACACAAAAATATTCGTTTCAAACCCAAAGTCATTTCTAGATCCCTCTCTCACCCACTTCTTGAGGTCGCCGATTCGTTCACCACCATCGCGAAGTAATTTTGACCAGCAGTTAAGCTTAATAGCCAATATTCTCATCACAAACATATAACATAGAAACGATTGAGACATTGAGTATGCTCCGGTGTATGGGGTGAATTTTTAATTCAGAAAAGTGAGTGGAGCAGGAGCAGGCGACCTCAAGAAGTGGGTGAGAGAGGGATCTAGAAATGACTTTGGGTTTGAAACGAATATTTTTGTGTTCGTGGATAGCTCACACGGTAGAGCCACGCTCTCACCTGCCAGGCGGAGTTGTCGTACCAATAAGGTCGCAGGTTCAAACCCCACCACCGCCGCGAAAAAAATTTTTATTCTCTATTGTCTTCTGGCACTTTTCTACTCACTTCATATCTTGTTGTTACCAACATAAGTGCCTGCTCCACTCACTTTTCTGAATTAAAAATTCACCCCATACACCGGAGCATACTCAATGTCTCAATCGTTTCTATGTTATATGTTTGTGATGAGAATATTGGCTATTAAGCTTAACTGCTGGTCAAAATTACTTCGCGATGGTGGTGAACGAATCGGCGACCTCAAGAAGTGGGTGAGAGAGGGATCTAGAAATGACTTTGGGTTTGAAACGAATATTTTTGTGTTCGTGGATAGCTCACACGGTAGAGCCACGCTCTCACCTGCCAGGCGGAGTTGTCGTACCAATAAGGTCGCAGGTTCAAACCCCACCACCGCCGCGAAAAAATTTTTTATTCTCTATTGTCTTCTGGCACTTTTCTACTCACTTCATATCTAAGCTGCCCTGGCGTCTTGCTCCAATCTACAATCCTAATTTGCTATCAAAGTGTAGGAATCGGAAGCTCAACAAAGTAGACCTTCGAAACCATTTGGCCAAATTAGTCGGAATTTATCCCGTTTCTATAGCGTGAAACTGACAATAGCAATTGTTTGCTACCCTTTAAATAGAACGCTAGTCTATCGCCAGATCTACCCAATCACTGCTGGGTGAACAGCGGGTCAGAAGAAAATAAATCTTGTCTTCCGGGATCGACCTCGGTGCCTTTGCGTGTGGAGCGAGTCCTCCACCAACTGTGTTATCGAAACCCCTGAAGCTCAACAAACGAACCGAACATCAATTTTATTTCAACTTCCTAATGGGATAAAGAATCATTTTCAACATCAAAGTTAAGTTATTTAAATTTCTGGCTTATTTTGGAAGAAACAAAACCATTTTTATATTCTAACCAGTGACAGTGACAACAAATCGGTCAGGTGACAATGATGTCATGGTAAACCTGGTCAACGAATTAGGTGTAACCAATTAACTGCCGTACTCTAGAAAGACACGCATTTTGTTTGAAAACTCGTCTTTCATATATCAATTGATTTAATTGACCCTCATCTTGGAGAAAAAACAACTCTCAAACCTGGGACTTTAAGGAAGTTTCCAAGAAAGTCCAAGGCTGGAGAGTTTTTTCAGGACGAGCGTCATTTCAATCGACTGATATTTGAAGTGCTAGTTTCTGGCCAAAATTGTTTCATTTTTTGTGGGGCAGAGGCTTTTTAGACTACAGCAGAAGATATGTTATAGAAGGAATGAAACTGAAGTCACTAAACTTTGTCATCATTTTAGGCAGCAATCTTGCTGATTACTTCTGACTAAATTATATTAACCAGACTATAAACGTTCACAGTTTTGTGTGATAGTATGTTATAGCAGGTTGGCAGATGTTGTGAGTATTTTACCTAAACACATATTGTCAATAGTAGATAAAAAAGATAAAAGATTAACAAGTGATTTAGATTGACTAACCTGTAAGATTCAAACCATGTTTCGTAGACTGATCTAGGAAAACTGGCACCCTCTCCATTCAATATAAGTGTAGCACATCGGGATGGATGGATGAGTGACGTCAGAATGATAATGTTGATGACGATGCTGATGACGAGATTGGGAGTGATCCATGACGTAGATCCTAACCTAATGTTTGGTTGAGGTGCGTGAGGTGGTTTGGCCGTTTTGGAGTGACGTAGTTTGGAGACTGGGGCGAAGGGTTGAGAAGTTGTGTCGTCGTTTGGTGGTGTTGGTAGTGATGATGATGGGGAGGAGGAGGTAGAGGAGGAGGAGGAGGAGAAGGAGGAGGATGATGATAATGATGATGATGATGATGATGATGATGATGATAATGATGATGATGATGATGATGATGATGATGATGATGATGATGATGATGATGATGATGATGATGATGATGATGATGACAGTGTTCGAGATAATGATTTTCGTAGACTTGGTGGGATTGGTATAAAAGGCAAGTATGGCAATTCATGTGTGGGTGCATTATCTAAAATTGTCGCCATGAACCAAACGAATAGTAAGGAGGAGAAGGAGGAGAAGGAGGAGGAGGAGGAGGAGTGAGAAATGGACGGGGGTGAAAGAATGGAGTAGGAAAAAGAGGACAAGCGTACTGATATAAGTGAATGAGGATGTGATGATAATACTGATGATATTGACGACATAGAAGATAACATTATTAAATTATGTCCTTTGCATAGAGGGTTTGAATTTACATTGGGGCAAAACCGTGTAAGACTAATTGCCCCGGATAGGGCTTGTGATGATGATGATGATGATGATGATGATGATGATGATGATGATGATGATGATGATGGTGGTGGTGGTGGTGGTGATGGTGGTGGTGGTGGTGGTGGTGGTGGTGGTGGTGATGGTGGTGGTGGTGGTGGTCTTTGTATCGGTGACGGTTGAAGTTGTGATGGTGGTGGCGATGATGTGGATGCTGTTGATGATGATGAGAATGATGATGAGGAGGAGGAAGAGGAGGATTGTGACGGCGATGACGACAACAATGATAGTGAGGAAGAGGAGGATGAAGACGAGAGATACGGCGTTGAGGAAAACACTGAGAGCCAAGAGCTGGAAGCTGTTGTTGATATCATCGAGGTCGATAAGGTTGTATTCGATGTGGCACCCATTGTTATCGTTGTTCTCAGACACAAGTCAAGTGATGACGCTTCTGATAGTTGTAAGAAGAGTGATGTCACACACGATGACGTTTTCATTATCGACAATTGACTTGGCAAAAGGGGCGGATATCGAAAATCACATGACAACGATCACCAACCGGAAGAGGGAGTTGATGGCATCGTTGACAATGACCTTTGCTCACGGCATACAAATAATTCATTGATATTCGAATTATTTAACATTTTATTTGCTGACATCTATCGTTGTCATTGTTTGCCAACTCCTCTGCATTGTCATTGTTCTGTCTCTGCTGATAAACAAGAATGAACGAGCCATAAGTTTGCGAGGATGTGTTATGTGGAATAATAACATCAAAACATAAGTTGTTGCTTTTTGTTTTTGTTTTTTATTTTGTTTGTATCTTCAGTGGATCGTTACTCAGTGGGCCACAGGAAGGGTTTTTTATCCCACTATTCAGCTTTGTAGCTTAGTTTTTAAATAACCGTGAATTATGTGAATTTGTTAATTCGTGGAATTCAAAGATTGTTTACAAGTGAGTTTTCCCTTCATAACAATGTAACATAGTCTTATGTTTACAAGTGAGTTTTCCCTTCATAACAATGTAACATAGTCTTATGTTTACAAGTGAGTTTTCCCTTCATAACAATGTAACATAGTCTTAATATATGTTTCACGCATTTACGCTTTAAAACAATTACGTTTTTAAAATTTACTCTTACAAACCCACCACTCTTGTAGTCATTTCATAAATTAATGTGTTTTAAAGAAAGCTTAGCCCCTCAAGTCAATGATAGAATTGAAGTGGATAAATATATGAACAAAAACACGAACAAAAAGATGTCGATTAAGAATGAATGAAGCTGTCATTTAGCTCTTTGGTGTTGTTTTTTAAACCGCCAGATTCTCTCTTATAAACTAGAATAAAAGTTAATTTTTAATTCAGAAAAGCGAGTGGAGCAGGCACTTATGTTGGTAACAACAAGATATGAAGTGAGTAGAAAAGTGCCAGAAGACAATAGAGAATAAAAAAAATTTTTCGCGGCGGTGGTGGGGTTTGAACCTGCGACCTTATTGGTACGACAACTCCGCCTGGCAGGTGAGAGCGTGGCTCCACCGTGTGAGCTATCCACGAACACAAAATATTCGTTTCAAACCCAAAGTCATTTCTAGATCCCTCTCTCACCCACTTCTTGAGATCGCCGATTCGTTCACCACCATCGCGAAGTAATTTTGACCAGCAGTTAAGTCCAATAGCCAATATTCTCATCACAAACATACAACATAGAAACGACTGAGACATTGAGTATGCTCCGGTGTATGGGGTGAATTTTTAATTCAGAAAAGTGAGTGGAGCAGGCACTTATGTTGGTAACAACAAGATATGAAGTGAGTAGAAAAGTGCCAGAAGACAATAGAGAATAAAATTTTTTTTTTTCGAGGCGGTGGTGGGGTTTCAACCTGCGACCTTATTGGTACGACAACTCCGCCTGGCAGGTGAGAGCGTGGCTCCACCGTGTGAGCTATCCACGAACACAAAATATTCGTTTCAAACCCAAAGTCATTTCTAGATCCCTCTCTCACCCACTTCTTGAGATCGCCGATTCGTTCACCACCATCGCGAAGTAATTTTGACCAGCAGTTAAGTCCAATAGCCAATATTCTCATCACAAACATACAACATAGAAACGACTGAGACATTGAGTATGCTCCGGTGTATGGGGTGAATTTTTAATTCAGAAAAGTGAGTGGAGCAGGCACTTATGTTTGTAACAACAAGATATGAAGTGAGTAGAAAAGTGCCAGAAGACAATAGAGAATAAAATTATTTTTTTTCGCGGCGGTGGTGGGGTTTCAACCTGCGACCTTATTGGTACGACAACTCCGCCTGGCAGGTGAGAGCGTGGCTCCACCGTGTGAGCTATCCACGAACACAAAATATTCGTTTCAAACCCAAAGTCATTTCTAGATCCCTCTCTCACCCACTTCTTGAGATCGCCGATTCGTTCACCACCATCGCGAAGTAATTTTGACCAGCAGTTAAGTCCAATAGCCAATATTCTCATCACAAACATACAACATAGAAACGACTGAGACATTGAGTATGCTCCGGTGTATGGGGTGAATTTTTAATTCAGAAAAGTGAGTGGAGCAGGCACTTATGTTGGTAACAACAAGATATGAAGTGAGTAGAAAAGTGCCAGAAGACAATAGAGAATAAAAAATTTTTTCGCGGCGGTGGTGGGGTTTGAACCTCCGACCTTATTGGTACGACAACTCCGCCTGGCAGGTGAGAGCGTGGCTCCACCGTGTGAGCTATCCACGAACACAAAATATTCGTTTCAAACCCAAAGTCATTTCTAGATTTCTAGAATTAAAAATTCACCCCATACACCGGAGCATACTCAATGTCTCAGTCGTTTCTATGTTGTATGTTTGTGATGAGAATATTGGCTATTGGACTTAACTGCTGGTCAAAATTACTTCGCGATGGTGGTGAACGAATCGGCGATCTCAAGAAGTGGGTGAGAGAGGGATCTAGAAATGACTTTGGGTTTGAAACGAATATTTTGTGTTCGTGGATAGCTCACAAGGTGGAGCCACGCTCTCACCTGCCAGGCGGAGTTGTCGTACCAATAAGGTCGCAGGTTCAAACCCCACCACCGCCGCGAAAAAAATTTTTATTCTCTATTGTCTTCTGGCACTTTTCTACTCACTTCATATCTTGTTGTTACCAACATAAGTGCCTGCTCAACTCACTTTTCTGAATTAAAAATTCACCCCATACACCGGAGCATACTCAATGTCTCAGTCGTTTCTATGTTGTATGTTTGTGATGAGAATATTGGCTATTGGACTTAACTGCTGGTCAAAATTACTTCGCGATGGTGGTGAACGAATCGGCGATCTCAAGAAGTGGGTGAGAGAGGGATCTAGAAATGACTTTGGGTTTGAAACGAATATTTTGTGTTCGTGGATAGCTCACACGGTGGAGCCACGCTCTCACCTGCCAGGCGGAGTTGTCGTACCAATAAGGTCGCAGGTTCAAACCCCACCACCGCCGCGAAAAAATTTTTTATTCTCTATTGTCTTCTGGCACTTTTCTACTCACTTCATATCATATAATAAAAGTTAAAAGGTGTTTATAGTTTTGTGCGTTGTTTTGCGAACACTTTACTTAAACGCATATTGCTATCAGAGAAAACTACACTTCTTTCAATCAGACATTCTATTCCCTAATGTACCATCAGAATGACCCATTTCCAAGGCAATAAAGACAATAGGCTGCCTTGATGTCTGTCATTTTCTGTTAATAATTCATTAGTCAAATACAAGACCTATCATGAAAGTCACAAATAGCCTCCCCTGTTAAAAGTCCGCATCAATTAGCAATTGACTAGAAGAAGAAGAAGAAGAAGAAGAAGAAGAAGAAGAAGAAGAAGAAGAAGAAGAAGAAGAAGAAGAACAACAACAACAACAACAACAACAACAACAACAACAACAACAAGAAGAAGAAGAAGAAGAAGAAGAACAAGAAGAAGAATATAGTATAACTTTCGCACATTGACAAAATACTTTCTTCAGTTTGGCCAAATAATTAATTCAAACATTGCTGAATGAAGTTATCAAAATTGGCGTTTGCACGGGGGATCAAATGATTGCGCAAGGCAAATGAAAGCTGGGGAATGGAACAATGCTGAGACATTGATCATGGGATGTAGCATGGAATGTAAAGAAATCCTATGATGTATTGAAAATGCTTACAAAAACAAAAAGACCAAAAGCTTATATCAGTGAAGTCAGCAAGGGTGCTCTTTTTACTCAGAAAGAGGATGTCATGATCAGATGGACCGAATACTGCAAAGGGCTGTATAACATCGAGTTGACCAAAACCCATCGGTCTAGGCAGAGAACAGAAACACAAAAACAGACACACCTAGAATAATGAAATGTGAGATTGAGGCAGCAACCCAGGGTTTAATATCCAACAAAACCCGTAGAATAGATGACATTCCAACAGACCTTTTTTTTTCAAATGGTGGAGAGGAGACAGTGGAGGCAATGACAATTCTATGCCAAAAGATAGTGAACGAGACAAGGTGGCCAGAAGA
>NC_088366.1:41855965-41868465 GCF_034508935.2 Berghia stephanieae
GATAAATAGTATAGCATGGTGTGTGAGTGGTTGCGTGTCATAGTCTTGTTTTTAAATTGTTTCTGTTGTTTATGTGTGTAGTGATGACTCTCTCACACTCAATTTCAATGCCGAAAGAGGAATTCCCGCACACAAGAAAGGGGAATTGGGTTGGTATTTGGCATACATATTGTATAGTATCTAGTTCTCAATAGATAACTGATTAGAATTATATTATGATATATAAACACAATGCCAAATACAATTCCGAAGTTTCCTTATTTCAAATGAAGTAAAGCTCCAAAACCTAATGGTAGTGATTGTAGTACTGAGTGTTAGTGAGGTGATGTGGTGTTGGTGGTGGTTGTAGTTGTAGTAGTAATAGTGATGATGATGTGGTGGTGGTGATGATTGTAGTTGTAGTAGTAGTAGTGGTAGTGATGATGATGTGGTGGTGGTTGTAGTAGTAGTGGTAATGGTAATGATATGGTGGTGGTGGTGGTGGTTGTAGTAGTAGTAGTGGTCGTGATGATGATGTGGTGGTGGTGTTTGTAGTAGTAGTGGTAATGATGCGGCTATGTGGTCTAGTAGTATGACACTCGCTTCCGGATCGGAAGGTCCTGGGTTCGAGCCTCGCGCTCGGCGCATAGTTGAGTCCTTGGAAAAGGCTCTTTACTCACATTCTCTCACCGTACTCAGGTGTAAAATTAGTACCTGGCGTTAACATAGTTGTCTTTGTCCGAAAAATTGTAATATCGCCTAACAGGCGTCATGTCCCGTCCTACATGTTAAATGTTGACCAGGGACCCCTTGTAAAGCGCTTTGAGCACATTTAGTAGATATTGCACTATATAAAGCTCAATTTAAAAAATATATATTTCAATGATGATGATATGGTGGTGGTGGTTGCAGTAGTAGTAGTGGTAGTGATGATAATGTGGTGGTGGTTGTAGTTGAAGTAGTAGTGATAGTGATGATGATGTGGTGGTGGTTGTAGTAGTAGTGGTAGTGATGATGATGTGGTTGTGGTGGTTGTAGTAGTAGTTGTAATGGTGATGATATGGTGGTAGTGGTGGTTGCAGTAGTAGTGGTAGTGATGACGATGTGGTTGTGGTGGTTGTAGTAGTAGTGGTAATGGTAATGATATGGTGGTAGTGGTGGTTGTAGTAGTAGTGGTAATGGTAATGATATGGTGGTGGTTGTAGTAGTATTGGTCGTGATGACGATGTGGTTGTGGTGGTTGTAGTAGTAGTGGTAGTGATGCTATTGTGGTGGTGGTTGTAGTAGTTGAGGTAGTGATGTGGTGGTGGTTGTAGTAGTAGTGGTGGTGGTGGTGGTTGTGGTAGTAGTGGTAATGATGATGATATGGTGGTGGTGGTTGCAGTAGTAGTGGTAGTGATTATGATGTGCTGGTGGTGGTGTAGTAGTAGTGGTAGTGATAATGATGTGGGGCTGGTGGTTGTAGTAGTAGTGTTAGTGATGATATTGTGGTGGTGGTTGTAGTAGTAGATGATGTGGTGGTTGGAAAACACATTACAGGTTATTATAATACATGATTACACACATTCTCTAACTTCATTTTTTGACAGCTTCGTTGTGCCATAAATATACGCAACAGTTCTGAAACATTTTATTGTGGATTTTGATATTGTTTGTTGTTTTTCTGGTGTCGTTATGTTGACATAGATACCGAGTGAATGGTAATTACTACATTCTCAGCCAACAACAAAATGGCGCTGAATGCTTTCATTGGTGGACACTTTTTAGGCTTCGTACGTATTCTCATTCGTTTAATTCTATGATATTGATATTTTATGAATCAAATGGAAAAATCTATCAAAAATTACCTTCGATCTATTTTTAGACCACAGTAAAGTTAATTATTCAAAATCAATGCGTTTGTGGGAACAATACAAGAGTTATCTGAACCCTGATTTTCAGAAATTATTTAGCCATATATGATGAATTTAACTAACATAAAATTATATTTGTGCGTGTTTGATTTCACTAAAATTGTATTATCTACAATGTACACAACAATAAACTGGAGACCTATTGTAAGAGAGTAAGCTTATGCAAGAAGTTTACGCCAGAATTTTGATAAAATATGGCAATAAAACATGACAAATATGAGAAAGAACCAAGGGGGTAGCTGCAGGAGATTGCATTTATTCTCGGTTGTTGTCCACAAAACACGGTCGTTGCAACTCAGGGGATACGTATAAAACACAGGCTGTAACAGCAACAGATTGTTGCTATTTTCGGTTGTTATGCATAAACTGCGGTCATTTATCAAAGTACTTTAATGTCATAGGAGGCGGGGTTTGATATTCGGGAAAATTCTTGTTGTTTTTAATATACAATTTGTGTATGATCCGCTCTTGCTTTAAGAGGCTGATTTTGAATATTAATGTGGGAGGTCAAAATCAGTAGGAAGAGTGGTTTGAAAGTATTGTGGGAATGGTTACCAAAGGGGATAAAATAGGGTGTTTCTGATGAAAACGGTCGGTATTCTTTTCTATTCTATTCTATTCTATTCTATTCTATTCTACTTCACTCTAAGCTGCACTTTCCTATTATGCTGCAAGTTCTAACATCCTACTAAGAATCCTTATTTTACGGAGTTAGAAATATTCCACGTATATTGAAAATAGTTACATAGGTAAAAATGACTTGGATTGATTTTATGGATTTGGAATTTATGAAACTGATTGAATTATGACGATGCTATTTGATATGGATTTCGGATTTATCACAACAAATAAAGCAGTAAGAAATTAAATTTGAAATCTGGATTTTTATTTGAATGTCTTGATGTTGTACATTCAATTATCATCATTGGCCCTTGAATTAATTAACATCTATAACGCAATGCAAAAGAATATCATTACCATCTATCAAAAAATACGATCATAAGCCTTTACATATGTGGGCAACTACGCCACACTATTTTGTGCGCAATGTTTTGCTTCTAAAGTTCCTCATCATCATCCTCGAACGCGAGACCAAACAATACAAACGATTTCAATTTCAGTGTTTGAGGTTGTAATTTGTATCGATTCTAAAGATTTAATTCATTGTTCACCCGTAATAGCTTTATGGCCTTTATCTTTGGATATCTCACTCGCATAATTTAAGAATGCTTTGTAAATGTTTTTTCATCTTTACGATTCACTTCGTAATTTGACTGACAGTCACTCACCGATTCTCACGTTGACGTTTCCCTCACTCAAGTCTGCTCATGCAGTGATTGATTCGGATATTTTGGAGAGAACACATTTTTCATAATAATAGATGGATAAGGTGTTTTTTTTTCATTATTAAAAGTTACAGTCTCGAGCGTGTTTCAATCATTTATAAAACAAAGATGGAGACACCCCAGGAAGGGAGGAAGGATGAGAGGAGAGGGGTTGGGGAGATTTTTTTAAAAGCGAAGTGTCCCACTCAACCCCTTTCGCATCTTTGATAGTTGACAGTCTTCTGCTAAGCAATGTCTAAACAAAGGGTTTGATATGCATAAAGGGTAACTTACAGCATAGTTTGGGTCATTTGCATCTAATTATCATAATTATCTGAGTCATGTTTTGACGGCGTCATTGTATGATTAGCTCTATACGGAATTCATATGGTATGGATTTAATGAAAATAACCAGTCGAGGCAGGATGATTTTTGGGAAAAAAAATGTTTCTTATATTTTTCTATCTGCTTATCTGGTCCTGTCTCATACAGACTTTTTCAGATTCTTTCTTACACCAGGGCCTGCCCCTAATTCGCCTCTTTGCTATTCCATTACAACTTCCGTATTTTGTATAGTTTCTTATTCTCGTAAAATATGATTTTGAATCTTATTAATCTTTATCATGCATAGCTTTTCGATCACGTCAAACAGGGAAATTTTTCTCTTTGGCTTGATCCAACCAGAGTGAATGATCTTACAAAATTAAGTTTATAAAGTATAATTTTCAAGATATGAAGTGAATAGAAAAGTGCCAGAAGACAATAGAGAATAAAAATTTTTCGCGGCGGTGGTGGGGTTTGAACCTGCGACCTTATTGGTACGACAACTCCGCCTGGCAGGTGAGAGCGTGGCTCTACCGTGTGAGCTATCCACGAACACAAAAATATTCGTTTCAAACCCAAAGTCATTACTAGATCCCTCTCTCACCCACTTCTTGAGACCGCCGATTCGTTCGTACACCACCATCGCGAATAATTTTGACCAGCAGTTAAGCTTAATAGCCAATATTCTCAACACAAACATATAACATAGAAACGATTGAGACATTGAGTATGCTCCGGTGTATGGGGTGAATATTTAATTCAGAAAAGTGAGTGGAGCAGGCACTTATGTTGGTAACAACAAGATATGAAGTGAATAGAAAAGTGCCAGAAGACAATAGAGAATAATGGCTATTAAGCTTAACTGCTGGTCAAAATTATTCGCGATGGTGGTGTACGAACGAATCGGCGGTCTCAAGAAGTGGGTGAGAGAGGGATCTAGTAATGACTTTGGGTTTGAAACGAATATTTTTGTGTTCGTGGATAGCTCACACGGTAGAGCCACGCTCTCACCTGCCAGGCGGAGTTGTCGTACCAATAAGGTCGCAGGTTCAAACCCCACCACCGCCGCGAAAAATTTTTATTCTCTATTGTCTTCTGGCACTTTTCTATTCACTTCATATCTTGTTGTTACCAACATAAGTGCCTGCTCCACTCACTTTTCTGAATTAAATATTCACCCCATACACCGGAGCATACTCAATGTCTCAATCGTTTCTATGTTATATGTTTGTGTTGAGAATATTGGCTATTAAGCTTAACTGCTCACACTTTTGTTCCATATTGCAAAACGTGAACGTTCATCAGTAGCAGTAAGATTAATCAGATCGTTTAACTAAACTTTTAGTATTTTGGATTATAAAATTCCGGCCATTCAACGTTCATCTTTTTACTGCAAACTTTTGCATAGAGCTTCACAGACATTCCCATGAGAGAAAATACTAGAAGGGTAATTATTTTATTATTGAAATGCAATCTGGCTAATACTAATACTACACGGCCGTTTGTGCCATGTTTTGCCCTTACCCAGGGTGTAGCTACATATTTGCATTTTTGATGATCCAAATTCTTATGGGCTCATTGTTGTAATGGAAATACTCTGAAAAACCAACGCAAAATAGTGTCCATTACAACTTTAAATCAGGCCCACAATTGCATTAGATTATCAGACCTGCTAAATATGTGCACCTTGCCCTTACCTCATGGCAACAATAAAGCACATTGTCGATATTTTGACTTGCTGTGGAAACCACTGTTTAGCGATTTAAATCTTAGGAATCTTGCAATTTGAAAAGATTAAGTCCTTTCCGACTGGTATCTACCATGATAATTGCCTCTTATTAGTAAAAGAAAAAGACTTATCTAGTATTTGTTATGATATAATACAAGAGGAAGCACTAGAACAGACATGTAACTACATAGCTATAGTCTGATGTCCCAAAACTTTTGGACCCACTGTTTTAATGGAAATATGTATTCTCAATCCAACGCAAAATATGTTCCCTATACCACAATGTTAAAGCTGGTCCATAATTGCCGGTTATCAGCCCTGCAAAAACGTGCAACCAAATAGAACATCTTAGCACTAAAGGCGCTTTTCTTGCGAATCCTTGAATGTAGAGACACTGTTTAGAAAGACGGTGTAGGCTATGCGCATCAATTTAATAATCAAATCAAATTCTTTCAAGATATAAGAAAGAATGAATCTATCATTCATAACTTTAATACAAAAGTTTTCTAATTTCTAAACGTCATTTTCGTTTTGATCGATGTGCATTTATTTGTAGGTCTAAAAACTCAGATTGTTTTGGTCTCATTGTTGTAATGGAAATACTCTCAAAATCCAACAAAATATTATCCATGGTGCTGGTAACAGCACTACTAGTGGTAGCAGTAGTAAAAGTAGTAGTAGTAGTAGTAGTAGTAGTAGTAGTAGTAGTAGTAGTAGTAGTAGTAGTAGTAGTAGTAGTAGTAGTTGTTGTTGTTGTTGCTGTTGTTATAGTAATAGTAGTAATAGTAGTAGTAGTAGTAGTAGTAGTAGTAGTAGTAGTAGTAGTAGTAGTAGTAGTAGTAGTAGTAGTGGTAGTTGTTGTTGTTGTTGTTGTTGTTATAGTAATAGTAGTAGTAGTAGTAGTAGTAGTAGTAGTAGTAGTAGTAGTAGTTGTTGTTGTTGTTGTTGTTATAGTAATAGTAGTAGTAGTAGTAGTAGTAGTAGTAGTAGTAGTAGTAGTAGTAGTAGTAGTAGTAGTAGTAAGAGTAGTAGTAGTAGTAGTAGTAGTAGTAGTAGTAGTAGTAGTAGTAGTAGTAGTAGTAGTAGTAGTAGTAGTAGTAGTATGTTGTTGTTGTTGTTGTTGTTGTTAGTAGTAGTAGTAGTGTAGTAGTAGTAGTAGTAGTAGTAGTAGTAGTAGTAGTAGTAGTAGTAGTAGTAGTAGTAGTAGTAGTAGTAGTAGTAGTAGTAGTAGTAGTAGTAGTAGTAGTAGTAGTAGTAGTAGTAGTAGTAGTAGTAGTAGTGTAGTAGTAGTAGTAGTAGTAGTAGTAGTAGTAGTAGTAGTAGTAGTAGTAGTAGTAGTAGTAGTAGTAGTAGTATTAGTAGTAGTAGTAGTAGTATTGATATAATATGAGCAAAAAAATTTCTGACCAAAATGTAAAATGGCATTTTGTCAGTGTACTGGAGTATTCTATATAACAGCTTGAAACACGAATCTATTAAGATATTGATTTATTGTTTTATAACTCTATTGTCATCAATGTCTGGTGTATCAGTTGTTTGTTATTATTTTTCTTTCCTTTTTGTTATTTGTGCAGTTGCTCCAGTTGAGATTCCTTGTTAGAAACAAAGCATTGCCTTTGTCTTTTTTTACAGACTGTTGGCAATACTGTAAACATTTAATAATTAATCTGTTGTATTCAAAACCAGAATTCTCCTATTGCTTGACAGCTGATACACTTTGATGTGCTTGGATGAAGGCTTTATCACTGACGAGGGCATGATGTCCTTTAGGCAAGCGTGGAATCTGATTTTTCTTCTTTAAAAAAGGATATTTAATATTCATATATTCAGGGGATCTCGATTTCTTAGCTGATAGAGGCCAATCCCTATCAGTAAATGGAGAAGTTTTGTGCGGCTATGTGATCTAGTTGTATGGCACTCGCTTTCGGATTGGAAGGTCCTGTGTTCGAGCCTCGCGCTCGGCGCATAGTTGAGTCCTTGGAAAAGGCTCTTTACTCACATTCTCTCACCGTACTCAGGTGTAAAATGAGTACCTGGCCGTTAACAGGGGTGTCTTTGTCAAAAAAATTGTAATATCGCCTAACAGGCGGCATGTCCCGTCCTTAATGTTAAATGTTGCTGCTGACCAGGGACCCCTTGTAAAGTGCTTTGAGCACATTTAGTGGATTTTGCTCTAAATAAAGCTCAATTTAAAGTTTTAGTTAGTTTTGTTTTCTCCTTTTTTCTGATTCCTCCCATCATCCAACCTTGATTCGGTAGCTGTGTCCATTAGATCTGGCGTAATTCGCAGTAGGCTGGCATCCTATCCAAAGGGTAGCCAGCAAATCTTCCGTTTTTATTCATGAATATTGTTATTCACTGCTTAATCATTTATTGATATCTCATACCAAGTTATGCATGAAAACAGACAGACATCTGCCACGCATATTGACAAAACAAATGTGGCATTTTGCTCAACAATAAAAAACATTATATATTGGTTATGGATCGAAAACAATGTGGGGAGTAATTTAAGATAGATAGATAGATAGATAGATAGATAGATAGATAGATAGATAGATAGATAGATAGATAGATAGATAGATAGATAGATAGATAGATAGATAGAATGATAGATCGAGAGATCAATAGATAGACAGATAGATAGATAGATAGATAGATAGATAGATTGGTAGATAGATAGAATGATAGATCAATGGATATATTGACAGATACATAGGATGATAGATCAATAGATAGATAGATAGATAGATAGATAGATAGATAGATAGATAGATAGATAGATAGATAGATAGATAGATAGATAGATAGATAGATAGATAGATAGATGTATATAGATGGATGGATGGATTGTTGGAGAGAGTAGACAGGTATAAGAAGTAAATTGACAAATAATTGTATGTAATCATATCGGCATGAATGATATACCTTTATATCGATTTCCATCATCGACATGTTGTTGTGTTCTGGTGTTATTTATATTCTATGCACAGGAGTAATTATTGTCGCGAATGTCAACGATCACCGTCACCAAACACACCGCACTCTGACATGACTTATTTTGTTAGGACAGACAACTTGTACTGCATACCGATCGATTTGAAAGACTAGGCTAAACTTCTTAAATTCGATAATTTGGTATGATAGACTTCTTTGATAAGTTCAAGTCTTTTCAGTAAACAGATGAATAAAGTAAAGATTTCCTGTTAAAATTGTAAAAAGTGTTGTTTCTGTGTACGGCACGGCAGAATTTCTATAATGCTGTCTAAGAATTTATTCAGCCTCTGCTATCGGCGTTCGGTTTTATTCTACCTGGTATCAGTTCAAACCATGGCCTACTTGAGTACTATAGTTACGTCATGGTTCAAACCCTTTTCACGAGGAGAGCAGAATCAGAGTTGCATCTCGATAATTCCTGTTCTCTTGGTCTGCTGGTCTCTTGGTTTTCAACGGAAATGTATACCTGTACTAGGAGAAATGAATATGATTGTGAAGAAATTGTGTATTCATCAAGAGGGTAATTTCATATGATATATGATGTGTACATAATGAGTCCTCCCCGAGCCATAGAGAGTCGCTGAACGCTATAAATTTTATAGATTTCCATTTTGCGCCTGACAATCATTATAATAAATAGATTAAATAAGATTTTCCTAATTCATCCTCACAGAATTTTTTTTTCTTCACTTTCTATTCCAATGGAAGACTGGAATGATCCAGGTATCAACCGCAGTGCAGCGCCAAAACGGAATCTAAGGTGAGGTGACTTGCTCACAACTTGGCATGGGAATCAATTCGGTAAATTTTGGTTACAGGGCAAAGACTACACTGTTTACCATCGAAAAGCTCAGTGGGCCTTTTCGCAAAGAAGAACAGATATAAATAAGTAAAATTACCGCAAGTATCGTACTATGTACTAGAAAACTCGGCAAAAAGGTGACATCATTACTAACATGCTTGAGGAAAGTTGTGGGTAAGCGTGACACAATGAATGATTTTTGTTTCAAATCCAGAAGATACTGGGTTCGAGTACAAATCTCCCGCACACTGTGGCCATGAGCAAGTCTCCTCCCCATATTCTCATTTGCGGCGCAGCATTGCGTTTGACGCCTTGAATATTTCTGTCTTCCCTTGAAAGAAGAGACAAATTTTTCTATTGGGAACATAAAAAGTCATAAGCGCTTTTCATCTCATTAACAAACTAAACCAAACATCAAATTTCGTGTACACCTAGCGCAGCGTACACATAGCGCAGCGTATTCATTAAAACATTTCCATATGGACTTTACTTTCACCATCTCAAATGGTATCCGGCTACCCTTTTACTGATGGTTGAACAAATTTACGTTGAAAATAAACCTAGACACAAGATGAAACTCTATTCTTCAAGTTTTAAAGCCACAGTGCGCTAATCACAATGGCACTCATGACGAAACTCTAAACCTCAAACAACTAACAACAAAAAAAAACGAAAACAAAATGTAAATACAAACACAAATCGCTAGCCAGGGATGAATTGAACAGATGAATTATCGGATAGAGATGGATTTTTTCTGTCATCAAAAAATCAGTAAAACACGCTCTACAAACAGAGGTAATAAATTTTTGATTGAAAAGCGGAGGAAATATCTGTGTCAGAGACCTTTTTATTGTTCATGTGGATTTTCAATAAAGGGGATACAAATTGTTTCTCTTTAATTATTCACATTTTACATTCAAGTAAATATGAGAAAATTAAATCAATTCAGCTTAATCCAGTCAATGAAATATAATATGGTAATAATACTTCATTGAAAAATACTTTTTTTTAATTTGCAAGTCAAATGATTCTAAGCTGCTAGAAGATGTGGACTGTAAAAAGGAATAAACTAAAAATAAATGAATATGACAGCTTCTAAATAGAACAAAATACCCTAAAACGGAACGTTACGGCCTCAACAACTTTCTTCAGACATTAAAAAAACAACGAAAACATAAATATATTACGAAAATATTCCCTATTGGGATGAAGCAGGCGAACTTTGCTTTATTTATTATGTCTGTGTCGTCGATCTGGTTTTTACTAATGTATGTTTGTTTTTTACTCATTTGTTGTTGGCTGAAGGAATGTGTTGAGCCCTGAACGGTCCGTGTTTTTTGAAGCAGTTATATTCAATTTTGTTTTATTTTTAATTTATAAGTGTCACGAAACATACTTTTTGAATCTGTTAACTGTTATGTTCTATAATGGCGTTTTTCATCGGCGTCATGAATACGATTTACGAAATTATCAATTTTCAAAATTCGATTCGCTTTTTGCAAGTGTTTTATCTTTCCAGACTTAATCTTCTTCATCTTTGGGCAGATCTTTGTTTGACATAACCTCGCAAATAGCCCGACGAAGGAAGTCTTTCCTGGTTTTTAACAGTGTCATACGTCCTGATTCAGGGGTTGTTCTCCCAATCCTGTGCCGCTATGGTTTGAGAACACCTTCCCCTCTGCTTCAATTGCCCTCCCAAGCATATCCATGTACAGGGTTTCAGATGAATCTTTTGTTGTGGTCAATCTATGACAGATTATCAAGTTTGTTGATGGTTGACAGTCATGAGCTTGCGGTCTGTAAGACCGGTATTCTCCTAAACGCAGATAAAGATAGAACGAAGTTGACATCACTAAGGTCTTTGTTATTGTTTTTTGCCATCCATGTTTATGAGTAATTCTCACTAAACTGTATTGACCAGACAATAAACGTTCATGGTTAAACACAGTCTTGTGTATTGGTCCGTTATATTTCCGGATGGCAATGTTGTGAGTTTCTTAGCCAAGAGCACAGCATCTATAAGATGTCTTGGTTGTCCATGGAATTCTTAGGACCCTTCGATCGCACTTTAACTCAAATGCATTTATTCTCTTTTCATTTGCAGACTTTAATGAACGTAAAATTTGAGATATTCATAACCGGCAAGAAAGGTTGTAAATTTTCAGGGGTTTTTTTAAACCAGCTAAAAATAATCAATAGATAGTGATGCCTCGTTTCAGTGTTTCCTTTTTCCTTTTTTTTATTCTATTTTTTTTTTGTTTGTTTGATTGTTTGATTTTACGTTTGTTTTGTGTATGATTTTTTATTTTCTTTCATCGTATGATAAGGGAGGTCCATTTTAAGTTGTAGAAATAGTTGTCAACAAAAGTATCGTCAATCGAGGACTGTTGTTTGACCACAGCATGCTTTACGTCCATCTTTATTACCTACTACTAAAATACGTTCTGTGAATTGAGGAAATCAAGATTTCAGCTCATATTTATGGACGTCTAGGCTACTCTCAAACCTACATAAAATATTATCCATTATTTAATGTTAAATTGAGCCCCTAATTGAATCCAGTTGTCAGACCTGCTAATATGTGCACGTCGGTTATAGCAGTAATATTGATGAAACAGTATTATTACGTCATTCATTATATCTGCATAGTTTTGTGATGTCACAATGTATACTTTATCAAGTTTTTACTGTCAAGAGAGCCGTAACCGACGTGAACATATCTGCAGGTCTGATAACCGAACGCCTTGATTAAACATTTTTGTAATGGACAATAGTTCGCGTCGGTTTGAGAGGTTTGAGATTACGTCCATTCTACTCGTAATTTTGGTTATCAGACCTGCAAATAAGTTTTCGTCGGCCTTAACGTTTATTTAATAGTCATTAAATTTATGAATGATTAAAATCGTGTATCCTTACAGATTTTTATTTGGATTCTGCATGAATATCATCGTTTAGAATTAATTGCATTTGTATTAATATTACATATTTGCCAGTTTTTCTAACGATATTTGTTGGGGGGGGGGGGGGGGGCTTTAGCAATCGTTGACTGTTGGGTTGTTTTTCTTTCATTGTCAGATTAGATTTATTCCATGCCATGTAAAAAGTTCTCAAACCTTCGTTGCCGTGCAGCCGTGTGATCTCGACTCCATCAGCCGTGAAGATTCATGTAAAATATAAGAACTGGGGTTTTCCCAAAAGGTAGATAGTTTACCATTCAACAATGTCATAGATATATCAGGTGGTCACAAAAACGCGCTGCTTTTTGTCGGCTTGTATCTCTGAGACTCTTCATTGGATTTCTTTCAAATTAAAAATACAAATAAAACAAATCCTTATACGTAGACTATCAAAACTTTATGAATAAGAATTGAGAAACAAAAAAGATACAGTCTACATAGCTCACTCACATGCCTATTTAGGTCCAACGATTG
>NC_088366.1:41873465-41885965 GCF_034508935.2 Berghia stephanieae
GAAAAACTTGAATCTATGAACGATCTCAGACCTGTTGCACTGACTTCAATAGTCATGAAATCTTTAGAAAAACTTGTTCTTGTTAAAATTAGGAACCAGTTTATGCTATTTAGTGATAGTCATCAATTTGCTTACAAACCAGGACGTGGCGTAGAGGATGCCATTTTGCTGTTTACAAACAACATCTACAGGCATCTGGATCACGCTAATAGCTATTGCAGATTGCTTTTTTCAGATTTTTCTTCAGCGTTCAATACAATGCAACATCAGTTGGTTGTTCAAAAATTGACTAGTCTGAATTTAAACAAGTATATAATTGCTTGGGTGCTCGAATTTCTTACGGATAGAGCACAATATGTTCAATTAGGACAAAACATATCTTCCTGTATAACTACAAATACTGGTGCTCCTCAAGGTTGTGTATTGTCCCCTGTATTATTCACAATATACACGAATGACTGTAGAAGTCAAAACCTGAGCGTTCCTTTAATAAAGTTTGCAGATGACACCGCTCTTCAAGGCCTCATAACAAATGGCAACGAAGTGGCTTATAGACAAGAAATTGATAGATTTGTGTCTTGGTGTGATGCCCACCACCTAGAGCTTAACATAAGCAAGACAAAGGAGCTAGTGATTGACTTTAGGAGAGTGAAGGAACTGATAGAACCGTTAAAATTAAAGGACCAATTCGTCCAGCGAGTTCCTCACTACAAATACCTTGGTGTAACAATTGATGACAGGCTCAAGTGGGATGAACACTTGAAAATAAGTAGGCATAAGATGTGCAGACGTACATATTTTTTATCAAAACTCTCTCAGTTTAGAATAGATAAAACCCTCTGCACATTATTTTATAGAGCAGTAATCGAAAGTGTTTTGTCATTTTGTATAACAGCTTGGGGAGGCAATTGCTTAGCAGTGGAAAGGAACAAAATAAATTAAAATATTAAAAAATCCATTAAACTATATAAATGACGATGTAGATCTTTTATACGAGAAATTTTGTATAAATAAAATAACTAAAATATTAAATGACCAGTATCATCCACTAAGACCATCAGTTATTATGTCAGAAAGAAGTGGTCGCCCTTTCTCTATTTCAACGAAAACAGATAGACAACGAAAATCTGTTCTGCCGTCCAGTATTAGGCTTTATAACAACAAGCAATAATCATTTTATATAATTATTTCGCATTTTTACTTTCAAAAAATTTAAATATTAATTTATTAATTTATTTGTTTTGCAATCTTTTCAATTTTCAATTTATAGTGACAGTTTTAACTATTTTACAGTGTTGAAATTATTCATATTATAAAGCGCAGCTCTGGTTATGACAAGATATGAAGTGAGTAGAAAAGTGCCAGAAGACAATAGAGAATAAAAAAATTTTTCGCGGCGGTGGTGGGGTTCGAACCTGCGACCTTATTGGTACGACAACTCCGCCTGGCAGGTGAGAGCGTGGCTCTACCGTCTGAGCTATCCACGAACACAAAAATATTCGTTTCAAACCCAAAGTCATTTCTAGATCCCTCTCTCACCCACTTCTTGAGATCGCCGATTCGTTCACCACCATCGCGAAGTAATTTTGACCAGCAGTTAAGCTTAATAGCCAATATTCTCATCACAAACATATAACATAGAAACGATTGAGACATTGAGTATGCTCCGGTGTATGGGGTGAATTTTTAATTCAGAAAAGTGAGTGGAGCAGGCACTTATGTTGGTAACAACAAGATATGAAGTGAGTAGAAAAGTGCCAGAAGACAATAGAGAATAAAAATTTTTTTCCCCTCTGGTTATGGAGCTGTTCCTTTTTTATATATACATCCTATTTCCATTGTATTTTTATCTTATTGTGTAAATTATAACACGTCTGTACAAAAAATTTCCTTTTTGGGATGCAATAAAGTATTATTATTATTATTATTATTATTATTATTATTATTATTATTATTATTATTATTATTATTATTATTATTATTATTATTATTATTATTATTATTATATTATTATTATTATTATTATTATTATTATTATTATTATTATTATTATTATTAAGAAATATTTAATAATTTAATTTAAATTGGTGGAATAATTGTATCTTAATGGCTATGGATTTAACAAATTAAATTCATTGTATTTTAGCACGTAATAACACTCACTCACAAGCTCGTGGTATTATGTGGCGCAAAAAAAAATTATCCAAAGTCATAAAAAATGCTATATTATTTTATTTCAGGTTTACGCCACAATCATATCTTTCCCAAGATGGGGGTCATTTAAATCGATCGATATTTGAAGGACGAGTTTTCTGACCAAAGTTTTAAATACAAGTTTTTTTTTATTTTCCAGAGTACGGCAGTTAACTGGTTCAGTGAAAACTTTCAGACTAACGCAAAATGGACACATCGCTCGCTCTACATGTTTTTATTTGCGGGATGGATGTGTACTTATTTGCAGGTCTGATGACCCAATTCCTTATGGGCTCATATTTTGTAATGGAAATCTCAAAAAATGACTCAAAATATTGTCTATTACAACAATGTTAAACAAGGCCCATAAGTGGGTTTGGATGTCAGACCTGCATATATGTATACGTCGGTCGGGATGGATTCGACTCCAAAAAGCAAATCTAAAAACAGAATAATATAACAATACGAACTATTAAGGAAAAATGCAGGTTATTTTAATAATAATAATAATAATAATAATAATAATAATAATAATAATAATAATAATAATAATAATAATAATAATAATAATAATAATAATAATAATAATAATAATACTTTACTGCATACAAGAATAATTTTTTTTGTACAGTTATGTAATAATTTACACAGTAAAAATAAATGAATATGATATATATATATATATATATATAAGGAGCGGTTTCACAGTCAGAGTTGTGCGTTATATATGAATCATTTCAGCACTGTAAAATGGATTAAATTAATTTTCGCAAAACAAATAAATTAATAAACTAATATGTACATTATTTGGAAGTAAAAAAATCTAAAATAATTATATAAAAGTATTATTGCTTGCTATTATCAAGCCTAATACTAGACAGCAGAAAAGATGTTCGATGTCTCTCTAGCTGTTTTAGGTGAAATAGAAGAAGGGCGACCACTCCTTCCTGACATAATAACTGATGGTCTTAGAGCGTGGCGCTAGTCATTTAATTATTTAGTTATTTTACTCATATAAAATTTCTCATATAAAAAATCTACATTGTCAACATAATTTATATAGCATTGATGGATTTTTTAATACTTGAATTTATTTTTTCCGTTCCACTGCTAAGCAATTGCCTCCCCAAGCTGTTATACAAAATGACAGGACACTTCCAATTACTGCTATATAAAATAATGTGCAGAGGGTTTTTTATATATTCTATTGAGAGAATTTTTACGTCTGCACATCTTATGTTTAATTATTATCAAGTGTTCATCCCACTAGAACCTGTCTATTCAGAAGAGTTTTTATTTGTTTATGGAATTGAATTAGTCTTGCATGTTTTAAGATCGACAATGACGAAGGGTTTTTCCCCTTTTTTTTTATTTTCAAGAAAGAAATGGCATGACCGATTTCTTACAAATACCTTCACGTTTGCTCGTGGCGAATTTATTGAATGGAAACCATATCGCTGTAATGTTGGTCATCCCATCGCATTGTTGACGAGGCAAATAAAGTGTTAATGAGTGATTAAGGGGCACAAGTGGTTGGAATTACGTCTAAAATGACTTGTCAAAGTGATTCTGTGATGTTTCCGTTGATTCTGTTCTCAAAAAAGGCACCACGATTTCTTGTTTGTGTACAATGAATACTGACACCGACTGCATGATAATATTGAATTTCTATCGATGATTGGCATCTGTAACTGTTAGTGTGCAGCGATTTGAATAATTTGCCGACATGTGTTCAGATGTCTGTCGATGAAGCCATGTAATATGGAGTCTGTAATGCAGAACAACAGCAGACTCATCTGGAGTGTTCAGGTAAAATAAATACAATTCATCGTAGTTCTTTTTATAAATAGAGTTTTTTTTTTGTTTTGTTTTGTTTTTGTTATTTTGTTTGGGTTTTTTAATGTTGTTTTTTTTTTATTTTGGTTTTTTGTTGTTTTGTTGTTTGTTTGTTTTGTTTTGTTTGTTTGGGTTTTTTTGGGTTTTTTTGTTGTTTTTTTTTTTTTTTTGGGGGGGGGGGGGGGGGGGTTGGGGAGTGGTTTGATTTTTTACTTTTGTCTTCTTTTTTGATGGTCTGGGTTTTTTTTCTATTTTGATTGTTTGTTTTCTTGATTTTGCTAGAGTTTTATTATCTTTAATAATATTTTCATAAAATACGTGTTTGTTTGTTTTTTTTTACTCATTTCAGATGTTCAACGGCTCGGGTGAAAAAGCATCTCAAGTCCTCATAGGTGTCATTTACACCAATATGACCCATCGCCTGTTACCGGTATTATGGCAGGATAAATCAGATGTCAAAGAGTGGATTTGAAGTAGAAAAAATCGTAATAGGATTCAACAGTCTGATGTCACGTCCGCCCAGCAACGAGCAGCTTGGTTCTAAACAAAGAAAATCGGTACTTTTTATTCTTCATGCTGGCTAGAACTTTTTCACATGTCAAGTGATCAGAATGTATAAAGTCAAAACATGATCAGATTTATAATGTTTTTCTCCTCTGGATACACTTTTATGCTCGTCGGAGAAGTATTTCATAAGGGCGTCCGCCATTGTTCCGATAGTTTAGAACCAGTTACTAAGTTAGTATGCGTCATTACGAGGGAAGTGACGTCACGAATATTGAACCCTATTGTGGCTGTGTGGTCAAGTGGTATGACTCTCGGTGGGTTTCGTCCGGGATTCGAGACCCGCTCTGAGCGGTGCGTAGCTGAGTCCTTGGGAAAGGCTCTTCACTCACATTCTTTCGCCGTATTCGGGTGTAAAATGAGTTAATATTGTTGTCTCTGTCGGAAAAATTTTAACATCACCTAACAGGCGTCATGTCTCGTCCTACATGTTAAGTGTTGCTGTAGACCGGGGAACCCTTGTAAAGCGGTTTAAGTGGATATTGTTCTATAAAAATGCTCTGGTTAATTTGTTGTTTTTTAAAACTATTTTTAAATAACTAACACAAAATTAGGTTTTTTATCACTCAAACACAATAGCAGTAGCTACGTTTTTGCGATACATAATATCTATCTTACAACAAATTGTTCATTTTCTTTAAATTTTAAGATGTGCAAGAGAAATCTGAATAGGAAAAATGTTGGTTGTATCGTAACGAATATGACGATTTTCCTGTCGTTGGTAAGGAGAGGGTTAACTACATTATCCAAACTAAAAAAGTTCATGGTTACCCATAGTTTTGTGTGTTGATCTGTTATACTTCCGGATGACTATGTTGTGAGCTTCTTAGCCAAGCGCATACTATCTATAAATTCAATTGGATTCAATAGTCTGATGTCACGTCGCCCAGCAACGGCGAGCAGCATTGTTCTAATTAAGGAAAATCGGTACTTTTTATTCTTCGTGCTGGCTAGAACTTTTCATATGCCATGTGATCAGAATGTATAAAAGTCAAAACAAGATCATATTTATATTGATTTTTCCTCTGGATACACTTTTATGCTCGTCGGAGAAATATTTTATAAGGCCGTCCGCCATTGTTCCGATAGTTTAGAGCCAGTTACTAAGTTACCATGCGTCATTACGAGGGAAGTGACGTCGTGACTGTTGAAACCTATTTCATTGTCGAATTGACCCGAGACACAAAACCCGTCTTGAGTCGGCGGGTCACGAATGTTGAATGAAGTCAGATTGTTTTATTTCTTACGCTTAGAATCTACCAGAACACCTCACTCCCAAGGAACATTGTTTTGATCTTCTGGATTCACACACAGTGATGGCATCTTATTTTCTAGTCTGAATATATGTTTGTCGTCAATAAAAAGCATCCATACTCGCTCTTATACGTCCCGTAAACCTAATAATCTACGGCCTATACATCCTGCAACTAAAATAGTTATTGAATCAAATTGTAACCAATATATTATTTGCCCTCCAACAAAGAACTGATTATCTACACACTTCCGATGACTTTGAAACTGGAAGATTAGAAGGTGTAACGTCACGACTTTTCTCCCCTATTTATAAATGTTTTAGTGTGACACCTGGTTTTGTGTGTTCATCACAAATTATTCCGGCAGACAGAATTGGCTAGTATTTTATTTAACTCTATATATCATTCTGTAACTTTAACCCCATAATATATTGCAATACATTAATATAACACATTCTTGACTGCATGTTGACCTAAAATGACCCTCAAAATGTCAAAAATTGGCCAGATGAAGTAACGTAACCAGTAATTAATGCAATCTGAACTAGAGAGAGAGAGAGATAGAGAGAGGGAGAGAAAGAGAGAGAGAGAGAGAGAGAGAGACAGGGAGAGAGAGAGAGAGAGACAGGGAGAGAGAGACCAAACAGATAGCTCGTGGTCAATAGACTATTTTTGGATTATTTTGATAAAAGTCAAAGTCCGATCATTGAAGATTATTGATCTGAATTGTCATGTTACGATTTTATCTCTTTCAGGCAAGTCGTGTTATCTTCAAATCAGATAATATTATGCTACAAATTCACAACCAATCAAATCGTGTTCTATCTTATTACGTCATTGGCGTGTTTATCAATTATACATGGACTAGATCATGACGCTGTCATCCCAGCATGCATTGCGGTTTTATTGTCTTTGTGGTGCATAATATCTGGACAGTTTTCGCAAATTATTAATCACCCAGTGCTATGTTGACACAAGATGCAACATGTTTGAATTTGAAATCAATGTAATTACGACCAATATCGAATATTTCCATACACCTAATCCAGAAATCTTTCCCTCATAGTTTCCGATCTCTTCGAATGAATTGAGGAAATTTCATATCTGTATTGAGCATGTAACCTTATCCACCGTCTCAACTATGCGCCTTCTATTAAGTTTCTCAAAGTCTGATACAATAGGAGTCAATAGTCTGATGTCACGTCGGCCTAGCAACGAACAATTTGGTTCTAATCAAAGAAAATCAGTACTTTTTATTCTTCATGCTGGCTAGAACTTTTTCACACGTCATGTGATCAGAATGTGTAAAATTCAAAACATAATCAGATGTATAATGTTTTTCTCCTCTGGATACACTTTTATGCTCCTCGGAGAAGCATTTCATAAGGACGTCCGCCATTATTCCGATAGTTTAGAACAGTTACTAAGTTACTATGCGTCAATACGAGAGAAGTTGGGACGGTTGGGTCCTATTTACACAATGATTCATTTATTCACGTAGGACCAAATTTGATAAATAGATAAAACAAATATCCAATTAGTCTTCCCAAATTCTTCTTTAGGACTAGAATGAAAAACAAAAGAACTTGAGCTTTTATGTAAAGCAATATCCACTAAAAATGCTCAAAGCACTTTACAAGGAGTCCCAAGTCAACAGTTACACTTAAAGTGTTGGACGAGACGTGACGCTTGTGAGACGAAATCTCATTTTTTCGACAGACAACATTGTTAGCGTCCAGGTACTCATTTTACACCTGAGTACAATGAGAGAATGTGAACAAAGAACCGTATCCACGGTCTCAACTATGTGCCGCTCAGAGCGGGACTCAAACACTGAACCATCCGATCCGAAGGCGAGTGTCATACCTCAAGACCACATCGCCGCACAGATCATCATCGTCATGAATATACAGGTAGGGATCGAACTCGGGTCCTTCTGGTATTAGTGAGATCAACTCGGGTCCTTCTGGTATTAATGAGATCAACTCGGGTCCTTCTGGTATTAGTGAGATCAACTCGGGTCCTTCTGGTATTAGTGAGATCAACTCGGGTCCTTCTGGTATTAGTGAGATCAACTCGGGTCCTTCTGGATTAGTGAGATCAACTCGGGTCCTTCTGGTATTAGTGAGATCAACTCTGGTCCTTCTGGTACTAGTGAGATCAACTCGGGTCCTTCGGGTATTAGTGAGATCAACTCGGGTCCTTCTGGTATTAGTGAGATCAACTCGGGTCCTTCTGGTATTAGTGAGATCAACTCGGGTCCTTCTGGTATTAATGAGATCAACTCGGGTCCTTCTGGTATTAGTGAGATCAACTCGGGTCCTTCTGGTATTAGTGAGATCAACTCGGGTCCTTCTGGTATTAGTGAGATCAACTCGGGTCCTTCTGGTATTAGTGAGATCAACTCGGGTCCTTCTGGTATTAGTGAGATCAACTCGGGTCCTTCTGGTATTAGTGAGATCAACTCTGGTCCTTCTGGTATTAGTGAGATCAACTCGGGTCCTTCGGGTATTAGTGAGATCAACTCGGGTCCTTCTGGTATTAGTGAGATCAACTCGGGTCCTTCTGGTATTAGTGAGATCAACTCGGGTCCTTCTGGTATTAATGAGATCAACTCGGGTCCTTCTGGTATTAGTGAGATCAACTCGGGTCCTTCTGGTATTAGTGAGATCAACTCGGGTCCTTCTGGTATTAGTGAGATCAACTCGGGTCCTTCTGGTATTAGTTAGATCAACTCGGGTCCTTCTGGTATTAGTGAGATCAACTCGGGTCCTTCTGGTATTAGTGAGATCAACTCGGGTCCTTCTGGTATTAGTGAGATCAACTCGGGTCCTTCTGGTATTAGTGAGATCAACTCGGGTCCTTCTGGTATTAGTGAGATCAACTCGGGTCCTTCTGGTATTAGTGAGATCAACTCGGGTCCTTCTGGTATTAGTGAGATCAACTCGGGTCCTTCTGGTATTAGTGAGATCAACTCGGGTCCTTCTGGTATTAGTGAGATCAACTCGGGTCCTTCTGGTATTAGTGAGATCAACTCGGGTCCTTCTGGTATTAGTGAGATCAACTCGGGTCCTTCTGGTATTAGTGAGATCAACTCGGGTCCTTCTGGTATTAGTGAGATCAACTCGGGTCCTTCTGGTATTAGTGAGATCAACTCGGGTCCTTCTGGTATTAGTGAGATCAACTCGGGTCCTTCTGGTATTAGTGAGATCAACTCGGGTCCTTCTGGTATTAGTGAGATCAACTCGGGTCCTTCTGGTATTAGTGAGATCAACTCGGGTCCTTCTGGTATTAGTGAAATCAACTCGGGTCCTTCTGGTATTAGTGAGATCAACTCGGGTCCTTCTGGTATTAATGAGATCCACTCGGGTCCTTCTGGTATTAGTGAGATCAACTCGGGTCCTTCTGGTATTAGTGAGATCAACTCGGGTCCTTCTGGTATTAGTGAGATCAACTCGGGTCCTTCTGGTATTAGTGAGATCCACTCGGGTCCTTCTGGTATTAATGAGATCCAATGTCCAATAAGCCAACTCGAACCCCTGATTCTCACTGACTGTAATGCTTTCTAAAACTATAGATGGAACCAAATTGGCTTCACTCAGTTCTTTGTTTAGGTTTTTGAATAGCCATTTTTATAAGTAGTTCTCATTAAAATATATCAATCTGACTAGATATAAACGTTCACATTTTTTTTTGTGTATTGGTACTTTTTGTGCGGCTATGTGGTCTAGTGGTATGACACTCGCTTTCGGATCGAGAGGTCCTGGGTTCGAGCCTCGCGCTCGGCGCATAGTTGAGTCCTTGGAGAAGGCTCTTTACTCACAATCTCTCACCGTACTCAGGTGAAAAACGAATACCTGGCCGTTAACAGCGTTGTCTTTGTCCAAAAATATTGTAATATCGCCTAACAGGCGTCATGTCCCGTTCTAAATGTTACATGTTGCTGTTGGCCAGGCCCTTGTAAAGCGCTTTGAGCAAATTTTCGTTACATTTTGATTGACTCACTTAGACACCCTTAGCTTTTAGTTTTACTAAAATAATCTACCTAATTTAACTGATTTGGCCCAGTTATATAAAGTGATAGAACAACATGTGAGCATTTTAATGATGCCGCATAATTATTTAACCACCCTGTGTCAGTAAATCAATGTTATTTGAAAAGAAATAGGACGTAAAGCGACCAATATACTTGTCAAATAGAGATTTAAAGAATTTTCTGGTATTTGGATGTAAGGCGATAAATCTATGTAAATACAAATTATGCCACGTACACGGATGATTTAAGATTAATATCTGACGTGAAATACATGAGCTGAAGGGAGGAAATCACATTGTAGCTGGGCTGGTATTTTCAGAGATTTAAACCAAATATAAATAAACTAGCTAATTTAAAAGAACGCTGATATAAATCTTGGTTTAGCTGTTTAAAGTTGTGTCATTGCTGTAACATTCTGATTATATTTGTGTTGAAATGAGTCTTTAATCGATATGTTTATAAATGAAGATGATGTGATGAGGAAGAGGAGGAGAAGGAGGAAGAGGAGTGGGATAAAAATACGCGTCCTATTTAGAAAAAAATGATATGAAAACTACTAACGTTGTACACAAAGTAATAGTTTACTCATGACCTCAAGCAGGGCTAGTTGTCTTGTATTTATAAGCATTTCAGATTTACTGGGAGATATTTTCTCCTTCATTTTATGTTACATTAAAGTAATAGAATTAAAGAAATAGATTTCCTATATGTAAAATATATCAAATTCCATTATTTCCTCAACGATCAATAGATATATGTGTTTTTTTTTTTGTTTTGATAGTGTCGCATTCTAAAATGTTTCGTAATCATCATCCAAAATCAAGTTAAACAACCTTAAACATAGATCTAGAGTTAGAGTCTAGCCATTATCTAGACCGTCCAGCGAGATGGGTGGGTTGGTTTCATTCAAAATGGCCCCACATTCACAGTTGTTCAGAACCGATAATACATGCAAACTTTCATTTTTTTTAATTTGCAGGAGAAAAATATTTTAGTGTCAATTCCTTAAATTAAAAGTATAAATAAATAAAACTTGAGCTTTTATATAGCACTAAACGGGCTCAAAGTCCCAGACCAACAATAACACGTAGCATATAGAACAAGACATGACGCCTTTTAGGCGATATTACAGTTTTTCCTACATAGTTAACGGCCAGGTACTCATTTTACACCTGAGTACGTGGAGAGAATGTGAGTAAAGATACTTTTCCAAGGACTCAACTATACACCAAGCGGGCTCGTACCCAGGACTTCCGATCCGAAAGCTAGTGCCCTAGCACAAGACCACATAGTCACACACTACATTGTGCTCTGTCTTGGTAAGATTATTATTTTCACTTCTAAAATCATTTTTAAAGCTAGAAAAGTAGAATTCCTTCAATTGTCAACTTCTCATTTTCTTATACTTTTTCTTACGGAGAATTGGGTTACGGCCTATCCTACGATTTGCATCCGTCATTGGTAACATACTGACGTTGAGTAAATACCTCTCTAATCAATCATTTCCGATTTCAGTTGAAATTTGTTCATTCATTAGTGCGGGGTATTTTAATGTAAACATGACCATCATGAAAGGGTTAGAATGTTTACCTACTCTCAATGATTTAAGTCCAGGGACTATAGTAGCTTTGTGTTCCAAGATAATTTATTGGCATCACTGAAATAGGAGGGCGGGTTGAAAAGTTTTGCAATTTTGCAATAACTCCCTCAATTCTAGAAATAAATCGTTAATCAATACAACAAAAGAATGTATGAAAACTCGGCTACAGATTGCTTACTTTATTTCTGGACATAGTCACAACCAACACAGAGCTGCCAACGCCGCACCATTTGACGTACCCCGTCGACAAAAAACTTACCTCCTTTTTCTCACACCAAATAAATAAATGAAATAAATAACATTCCCTTTATTCATCCCATAGGAGAAATTTTTCTCTAGGGTCTATTCCAAGGGAAGATTGGAATAACCCAGGCGTCAGCCGCAGTGCAGCGCCGCAAATTGAGCTAGGGCGAGGTGACTTGCTCAAGACCAAGATCAGACAAAAGCCTTTACGTCTGTGTCGCTTCCATAGTGGTTACCTTTGAGATTTTTCAATTAGGGAAAGAGAAGAAGTGTGAATGTTCCAGACTGGGACTGTAGAGTGGATATGGCAAGGTGGAGAAATCCATCTTCCTCGTTGGGGGTTTGAGTCTGTTGACTCGTGTGTGGTCGAGTGGTATTTTTTTTTTCCCCAGTTCGGTTTTTTTAATTTTGAACTCTTCATGTCAGGCTTATGAACATATAGATCCAAAACAGTACATGTTGATTGTATACGGCCTACAGCAAGCTTTCTCTCTCTCTCTCTCTCTCTCTCTCTCTCTCTCTCTCTCTCTCTCTCTCTCTCTCTCTCTCTCTCTCTCTCTCTCTCTCTCTCTCTCTCTCTGATTGGTAGTCTTGTTTTCTAAAATTAGTTTTAAAAAAATTTTCCCGTTGGGTTTTAATTTTGAACTCTTCATGTCAGGCTAATGAACATATAGATCCAAGACAGTGTATGTTGATTGTATACGGCCTACGGCAAGGTTTCTCTCTCTCTCTCTCTCTCTCTCTCTCTCTCTCTCTCTCTCTCTCTCTCTCTCTC